>NC_079335.1:97136272-97462772 GCF_029582105.1 Oenanthe melanoleuca | reverse complement strand
GTTGATTTCCAAGGCTGTTTCATAAAGATCAAGACTCAAGAAGAAGTAAGCAGAGGCACAAGAGCAAATTGATCAGAAGCACAGCCACGCAGATATCAGGGATGTGGATGAAATTTAGGAATCTGGCTTTTTACTTGCACCGTAGCATAATTTGATCCTTGTTTGGTTTTGTCTCTTGCTCTTTCGTCTCCTTACTTCTTCACCTTTAGAATTAAAATGTCCAAGGTAATTTATCCTTCAGATTTATTTTCTTGTTCTGAAACTGGCAGTGAATGCTGTAGGCTTTTCTTAAGGAAAACTTTCTCTAAACTTTTCACTAAAGGTGCCACAGAGAGCTTCTCCAGGAGTATGGAGCAGGGAGAAAAAAACTCTATTAGTGACCCTTTTGCTATGTAGCCTTTCCTTAAAATGTCAGCAACTGAGCTTCCACAGAGAGAGCAACAAATATTGAAAGAGAAATGTGAAAAACATTATAAAAAAGGAAAGTAAGAAAAGGGATCTGCTCAGGCAAGTTTCTCAGGAAAGGTGATGTAATATGTACTGTAGAAAATCCTGGCAGTTGACATAACAAAGTTTCTTTCTAAATAGCTGGATGCCAGCAAGCTGGGAGAAACAGAGTGTACAGCTGGGAATACAGCTGAGCAGACTGTTTTGTCCAAAAGAAATATAGTAGGTGTAAAACTTCTTTTCAGAAGATGTCATTGAAGTTTAATTGAAAAGTGTCCTTTTAATTAAGGGTGAGTGACCACTGAATGAAAGTCTCATTTCTGTTGAGGCTATTCTTGGTGATACTCTAAGATTAACCCATGCAGGCTGGCAGTACTGAAGATGCTGCTGTTGGGATGCCATGGCACACAGTTCTGTGGCAAGTGCTCAGTCCCGTTCACTTTTTGCTTTTTAACAGCTGTCTTGAGAATTGCCCGAGTTTTTATTGACTGACTTGCTCATATTTCAGCCTGGTTTTCTACATAAATGGCTGTTCTCAATATATGTGTTCTGTGTGTATCCACATCTGTATACATAAAATTTGGGAACCTCCCTCTTTGTTATGACAGAGACACATGGGGTCTTTAAGATAATCAAAATATTATAATTTTGTGGCAGCAAATGGCTGGATATTGGAGAATATCTCTGCAGGGGAAAGGCTGCAGGGAACTATGCTCTATGTCAGCCTTAGAGGCTCCAAAAGGCCCAGATCTGGACTACATCAGGTGTTCTTATTCCACTTCTCACACAGCTTACAATTTTAAGGTCTTGGTTGCAGACTGAAACCTTAAAAATCACTGGTTCCTCTACTTTGTTCCTCCTGGTAATTATAGAGCAAAATACTGCATATGCAGAGACTGATACACACAAAGTGTGATTAGAAGTGCCATTTTCAGGCAGGTTAGTTCATAGAAGTTGGATAAACTGCCAAACAAGAAGTCCCAGCTCGTGGACTATTGTGGATCTATTCATCATTACAAACAGCGGAACTGTATAGGAAGAACATCTATTATGAAAATTATATTTAGTTATAGGGCTGACATACACGATTTGTTGCCTGCTTTTTACAACTGCTGTTAGCACCATTCAGGCAGCCAGTAGGCATGGTTTCATGCAAAAGAGTGTGTGGTTATTTTCATAAGGTTTTATGAATAAGGCTTGAGAAGGCTACAGGAGATCTTTAATGTTTTTGATGGCACTGCTGTCATGTTAAAATAGTGTCATGTACCAACTTCTCTCTTTACTATTAATTGGTTATAAGGAAAACTAAGGCAATAGCCTGACACTGCTAGATGTCTTGGAATGGGAGGCTGAGTGTCCATGTTGCATTCTTAGGAATGTTTGAATATTCTTCTCCTGTCTCTGATACATACCCACTCCTGCATTTGCTCTTTTGTTTTAGGTGGAGTCTGGATAAGAGCTGTCAGGAGGGCTTTTTAGCCAGTTTGAGGTGGAGTGATAGCAATCTTGAACCACAGTTTTAGAGGAGTGGCACCAAAAGGCCTGCTGTTAACGATTACTGCTTTACGGGACTAGTAGCACTCCCTGCTTCCTCAGCTGCCTGAAAATCAAGCCATAGATACTGACCTTCAATTCAAGTAAGGTAAGTCAAGCCTGCATCAAGCATGACTGAGTTTAAAATATGGTTATCAGCCTATCATACAACTATTTTAAATGAAGCCAAGGAAAAAAATTGCTAGATTTGATATGCAGAGGTCACTAATATTGCCAGATCTCTCCCTGATGTGCTAAAACTACAGTAAATAATATTTTGTTAGTACACCCTAGTGCTGTGCTGAAGTTGGGCTGCATTTCAAGAGCTTCTAAGTTATAGCAGTGCTGAGGCTAGAAAACTGCAATAGATCCATTGGAAAAGCCCTGCCCACTGCAAAAAACAGACATGCTTCTTGGCCATGACAAAGGTTCCAGATTTCTTTGTGCAGCTTCAATCTATTTCCTAAAATGCAAAGTGCAGCAGATATCTAAGCTGACTTGTTACTTAAGATAATAAGTGGTCTTATTCAGTCTACCTTTTTTTTTTACTGCGATGAAAAACCGAATGATCAGACTTGTTACTGATACAAATACCTACTGGATTTTCCTAGAGACGCGGTCTCCATAAAGGTTACTGTATACATAAAGAGACCTTTCAAAAGTAACCTTTATTAAAAACCAAACCCAAACCCATCACTTCATCTGGCATACAGTATCCCTAAAGTATCTCTTAAAGTTACTCTATCCCTAAAGACAAACCATTCAAAAGCCTCAATTTGGGTTTTGCTTGTCATTTGCTCAATTTAACAGAAAGACTTAAGGCAAAAGTGATGGGGTAGAAGGAGCAGAGCAGCTGGCTGCTCTCATTTGGCATAGAGACGAAATCCAGGCTCCAGCCTTTAGGCCATCATTTGATAAAACTCATGCCACACTCAAATATGAAGCCCTTTTCCCTTCCCACATAACCCATATGCATACTCTTGTTTCCCTATAAAAGTCCATTTGTGACTTTAAAGGCTCATATCAGATATGAAGCAATTTAAATCTTTCATGATTTCTTATGTTTATTCTTTTGACATTTGAGCATAGTTGCTGAAAGTGTGAGAATTGTTGCTGCTCCTGTTTGAATTTCTTCACCTCTCCACTCCTCAACCAGGTGACATTTTAAGCTTTATATTGTATGGCAGGGAGCACATTAAACATCAGGTCTGAGAGAAATGGGAAACAACATGATGGGACTGCAGTTTTAGGTGCTGCAAACAGCCCAAATCTCCCTATTAAAAATAGAAGACTTTTTTGGTTTAAAGTGTGAACAGTCCCTCAAAATGCATGAGATCCATTTTCTGGGTGATGGAATGTATGCCTGCCTAGTTTGCTTCCTATGAGGTTATTAACACTTGCTGCATCTGTAACTACTGGTTGTTGAAGGAAGGACACAACTCCCTCCCAGAATCCTGGGACTAATCAAAACATTGCCATTAACATTTAATGATAAAGTTGTTGCTTTCGTCAATAAACTGGCTTAGACTCTTAGTCCCCTGAAGCACAAATGGCACTTGCTGGATCATAGTTAACAAGCAGACTTTGGAAAAAAGCACAGTCAGAGGAGTGCAGCTTGTTGCATAAGCTCAAAATGACTGGCTGATTTCTTCTTACTTTCCCCACCAGTACTGTATATTATGTATGCTAACAAGTATTCATCTCTCAGCAAAGTATCCAGACCTTGTAGGGCCAGTTCTTTCTTCCAGTAAGACCTCTGCATCATAAAGCAACCCAGACAAAACATGCCCAGGGGAAAATCCCATGCTTATAGGAGCTTCCAAGCATTTTCAACCATTTTCTCCCCTAGCTGCTTGTCTTGGGTGGAGGAGAATGGCCTTTTAGAAAGGAATGGCCAACATAAATGGAAGAGAACAAATAAGACACTTGAGGGTGTGTCTAATGGATCCAGATATCCAGGAAAGGAAGTATTGTCCCTCATCTGTGCCAGACTTGGGCAGAGGAGCCAAACTAGTAAATTTTAGCTCTGTCAGCCAGTTCTGTCATTTTGGAGATGAGACTGAAGAGGCATCATGTGAGGAGAGTAACATTTTGGATACTGTGGGTCCTCATTACTAAGTTAAAAAAGATTAAAGAAAACCACCACAGTTTCACAATGCGTTTACAGGGAGAACAGGAAAAATAGTGAATAGTGCATTTTATTGCAATTGCTTCATTTAACAAAGATTAAATATGCATCTGAACATTGTCAATTTGAGAAACATTCCTAATCTGACTTTGCCCCTGCTTATAGTGGTGTAAATCAATAATTATTTTACTGAAGTCAGCAAAGTCATTACCTGGTATTGAACTCAAAAGAGAGAAAATCTTGTTTTTTACTTCTACAGCAAATTTCATTCAATTCAGTATGAATACAACAGTATATTGAAGAACAGAGACAACTGAAAAATCCATGTCCTAAATTCAGTAAAGGGTTATGGAGCTGAATTTCCATCTGAGCACTCTTGAACATTGAAACATCAAACCTCCTTTTCCTGTGGTGTAATCTAGTTTATTTTCCCCAGAAAATACATTTTCCTTTTTGTAAACAGAAACCACATGAAACACGTGGCTATCTTTTGAGCAAAAATCTCAAAGACCATAGTTTACACATATTAAAAAACCAACAACCCACAAACTTCTGTTTTAAAGCTAAACACAGATTTTTTGTCTATCAGCATTTTTATTCCATGCCAGTTTTTTGCATAGTGGAAAATATGCACCCTTAGGAGAATAACGATTATGATAAGTTGTTAAAAACCAAATTATCTAGGAAGGTAATTTTTCCCATTGTGAAAGTGGCTTGTCAGATATTAGTGAAATGAATTAGTCACTTAACACACCTTTCACAACCTCTAAAAATTAGATGATGGCCTATACATTCCCATGAGTAACAGGAGACAGCAGTTCTCCTCTTTGTATATACAGTAGTATCACTCCACAGTTTCTGATTATGTTTTATTCACATGGAAGCATAAATCAGTCATAAATCAGTCCAAAGCCTAAAACTAACCAAACCAGTTCATATTTCTCATATGAGCTGTTCTATTTGCATGCCTTTCCAGATTAAACATTTCTTGTTGTGATATAAAAAGATTCCAGGTACATATATTCAATGGAAAAAAGTGACAGCATGACATTTAGGAGACATATGCATGAGGGAAAAAAGGAAAGTGGGAAAACAACAGGAAAAGAAAGGAACATTTCTTATGACCATGTCAGTCGAGGAAAGTAAATTGAGCAATACCTACCCAATTTATCCCATAATTTATCCCTCTGCTTTCTGGAACCATTCAGAGTAGAGGAGGTGCAAGCATGATCTCATCAGTGTATGTCAATATGTGAAGAAAATGGAGCCAGGTTTTGTCCAGCAATGGGATGGGACCAGAGGTGATGGACACAAGCTGAAACACAGGAGATGCAGTCTGAACATCAATAAATGGTTTTTCACTGGGAGGTTGACAAGGAGCTGGCACAGGTTGCCCAGAGATGTTGTGGAGTCTCCATCCTTGGAGATACTCAGAAGCAGTCTGGACATCATCCTAGACAACAACCATCTGTAGGCAACCATGTTTGAGGCAGAGATACTGGACAAAGTGACCTCCAGAGTCACCTCAGTCCAGCTCTGATACTGTGATGCTGTTTTGATATCTTGTCTGTGAGAAAGGGAGGCAGCTCATTTTCTTGGTCGGCTCCCTTCAATCAGGAGCAGCAAATTTCAGAAATGCGAAGGGTGCTCTAGCAGCCAGATCTGGAAGAGACCCCAGTAAGCACATAGAGTTTGCAGTGGGAAGAAGTGGAATGCTTATAGGGTCAGGATAGGAAAATTTTCATCTGGCAAATTAATAGAAACCAAGCAGGAGAGCAAAAATTGCATATTACTTCCACTTCAGTCATTCTGAGAAACATTCTCATCCTGTAACTAACAAATATACATCAAGTGTCACCTAATGACTACAGCTTTGTGCCAGGGGCTTTGGGAGCACTGGAGGAATGCTGAGAACTACTGTAAAAGGACTTGTCATGTGCAAAAACAAAGCAGAGAAATCTGGATGCCTGAATTTTATGACATTTAATTTCAGTGCAGACAACTGAGACCTTGGTAGTTTCTGGGACTATAATCATGTTCTCCAGACTGATTTACCATGTCATTCTCCTGCACAGAATGAAGCTAAGCACGTCAAGGAGTGCTTAGGTCCAGAAGCTTTATAGTACCAATTGCTGGTGCTGCAACACAGATCTGGCCCTAGGCAAGAAGCCCAGATTTTGGGCTGTGTTGTGCTCACACTGTTCACACAGTAAGAAGGGTCACACACTTCCTCCATCTCCTGTGACTAGCTTGTCTTCTTGAATGCCAGATCTCCTACATGTTAAAAAATATCTGAACTGGATTTAATGCACTGTAGGGCAGCTGAAAAGGTTGAAAGGCAAGTTCACTGCCAGGTTAAACACTGGGTCCTTTTCTTGGATCATCACCTTCCTGGTACAGTTTCCCATGAGCATGGCAAGACAAGGAATCTATTTCTTTTTCTTCCTTAAGTGAACATTGCAAAAGGACAGCACCAAGGGGGCTGAAACTTTCAAAACCATGAACTTTGAAATGCTGAAATCAAGCAAAAATGCAGCACTTTCAGATCATACCTGGCATATTAAGGTAACCTTGACAAGCAAGATACAGAGGTGCAAATGTAGCTTTAATGTAGAAGTAGCAAGTTTCTGTCTGAAAATACAGCATCTTGCCAAGTTACAAAGAAGGTGTTTTTTCATACTCTGCAGTAGACAGCAGTTATCAAATAGAGTGGTGCTGTTGGAAGTGGAGGAGGAGCTCTTTTCACATCTTTCTCTAGACTATTTCTGCTTCTAATAAATACAAGTGCCTGCTGAAAAGCTCTGTGCCAAAGTGCCTGGGTTTCTTTAACAGGGAGCTCAGAGGAGCACTGCTGGGGTTAACATACTGTTTTACCCAGGCATTGCAAGTGTATTGCAGAAGGCACAATGCAAATAGTGTTCACAGAGTTTATAATTTCCTGTTGGAACAGCAAAGAAAAGAAGGTCATTGATTTAAACCAGAGAATACAAATTATTTCCTGCCCACAAAGCTGCCAAATGCTTGGAGTTATTGATTTTTTTTTCCTCCCTGCTGCTAACCAAACACTTATGGTCCTGTCATGGGCATCATCAGCTTATTGACTAAGTAAACATAACCCATTAAGCTGAAGATTTTAAAAATAATAGAAAATTATAGTGGCTTTAGTTAAAAAAAAAAAAAGGAGAGGGGAGGAGAGGGGAGGAGAGAGGAGGAGAGGAGAGGAGAGGAGAGGAGAGGAGAGGAGAGGAGAGGAGAGGAGAGGAGAGGAGAGGAGAGGAGAGGAGAGGAGAGGAGAGGAGAGGAGAGGAGAGGAGAGGAGAGGAGAGGAGAGGAGAGGAGAGGAGAGGAGAGGAGAGGAGAGGAGAGGAGAGGAGAGGAGAGGAGAGGAGAGGAGAGGAGAAACAGTTCTTGAAGTTAATCAACTTTTATGTAGATTCAAGTTTCTGCAGTACAGGTTTGCATCCAAATGAGAGAGCAAGGAATAAAATAAGACTAGGGAAAAAGCCCAAAAGTCCTTTCCCAAAGAAGCCAAGAAGGGGAGGGTGCAGGGAAGCAGGTACTTCATATTTTAAGACTCTAAGTAAAAGGAAAAAAATACTGCAAAATTGAGATTGAAAGGGTAAAACCATGTGGCAGCAGCATGATGAAGGCATGCTTTTATTTATTTACTTACTTACTAGCAGCAGGAGATCTGTGCTATTGTCTGATTCAATTTTTTTTAAAGTCAGATCTGAGCACAGCTGATGCCTGGCCTTGGAACCTGTCAGTTTGAAGATAACACGTACAGTATTAATAAATGTAGAACAATACTTGCTGTCAAGTTGGTTACAAGGCAGTACTTCACTGAAGGGGGCCTGACAATGTCAAAAAGCATTAGACCAGAGCCAACAAATGTTTTATACTCTACAGCTGAACCCAAAAGATGGATTGATGCCCTGAATCTGCCTGTAAGGCATCTGTCTGCTCTGGAGAGTGTGTGTTTGTCTGAAGAAGCAGGGAACAAGTTGCTTTTCCTTCCTCCTCCAGCCATCTGCCTACACAAGGGAGGCAAGGACTAAGACCCAAGAGAACAAATCCTAGTGTGCTGTGGATGGACAGGGATACCTCACATACAAAATAGTCTTTAAAAGTAGGAGAACACACTCAGGAGAAGTGTTTACAGGCAACAGCAGGGAGACAACTACCAGACTGAGACACTGGGGCTGGCTTTCCCCTGGGACTGGCTGTTGCAGGTGGCTTCCCTGGCCAAGAGCCTCGGAGTCCTTTGGTGTGAGAGTCAGCAGTGAGAGAAGAGCCAGTGGGAAGAGGCACCAGGAGGGAAGTAAACAAGCAGATTACAAAGTGATGATAAATGAGGGTATCGGTCTTCTACAGTGGCTTAGAGGAAGGTGTGACTGCTTCCTCCACCCCCTCACCTTCATGCCTGTTGACTGAATACTATTAAGGCAGGTAGATTATTAATGACCTGTTAACAGCTTCTTTAATTTTCTAATAAGTACCAGCTGCAGCTGCTATAATTATTCTGCTGGTCCCACAACATGCTCTGTGGCAGACTGCAAAATATTTTTTTTTTTTTTGGTCTGGAACACATTGTTGTGCTCTTAACATGTATGTACTGCACATGGGCAATTGCATGCCTAAGAAAAATTACATCTTAGGCTGTCAGAGCACTTTGCAGTCATTAAATATCAATATATTCCAGCAAAGTAGGAACCAGTAAGTGTTTAGTAACTTATTTTTGCATGTGTGAATTGAGACACCCAAATTTTATAGTTTTAGCCACAGTGATACAGTGAGTCAGTCCCTGAGCTGCTTGTGAAACCTGGGAGTTGTGTCTTCTGCTTTGTTTGTGCTGGTAGCATATGAACTGAAAAACTCATGGATAGATTGGAGGTAACACTAAGCAGGGGCTTTTTCTATGTAGGCATGGTCCCTAGGAGCAACATTATACAAAAGCAATGGTATCCATCGTCCTTCCTAATTCTCACCACCACAGAGCTGAGTAGCATGTATGGGAAAAAATGTATTGAGCTCTCCATAATCTAGTGTTTAATCAACAAACACCACAGACTAGTATTTGAAGATTACCATTTTCTGAAGAAACAGTGTGTGCTGTTAGCAGCCCTGCTTGAAAGCTACTAGTGAGGATGTGCCTTGAAAGTACTATAAAGCAGATGCTGAATTTTCAGAGATCTTTTTGAAAGAGATCTTTTGTAAAGGTATCACCTATTGAGCACACATAAATCACACAACGTTTTGAAAAATCTCACCCATCAACAATACATAAAGGTGTGGTCTGTGCTTTTGTCCAGCTCTTGGGCTATCACACCTCCTTGCTGGACAAAGTCCTGTGCTGTAGCTCCATAAAGGAAAGCTTGTCCCCGTATCTCTAAAGGTAGGTTTGCTTTAGGAAACAGCCCTGGAGTTGTGCTGAATCTATCTAGTCTGGCATGTTTTAGCCTAAGAGAGGGAATGGGTGGGCAACAGGGAACAGCCCAGGTCTCTGGGAGTCAAGTGCCTGACCTGGAACTTACTTCCTGTGACGTTGTTCTGTGTTTTTCTGTCACAGATGTGCAAAATGGAAATTAAAAATCCCTGCCTTCCCTAACAGAAACTCTTGAAAGACTGAAGATTTAGTGAATCGCATTCAAATTATTAAACAGAGAGACATATATTCCTAAAAATCTTTCCCACACATATTCTGAGGAGGAAAATATGGATTGCAGTCAGCTGTTCTCTGAAATTCCTCTTGTCCTGACTCATATTTGGAAGGGAATCTGATACATGTCCAACTATTTTGTGAGCATCCAGCATAACTTTTCCTTTTTCCAAGGGTGGATGAATAAATCAGTAGCTACTCCGCAGATGAAGTTAAAGGTCTGACTCCAGATGCTGCATGTGGAGTGTGGCAGGTTCCACCACTTTTGCCCTTTTGCACTCTCAGTCTTGCACAGCTCTGTGCACAAGTTAACAAGCTGGATCTGTCTGAACAGAAACCTTCAAGTGCTATGGGAACTTCTTTTCTTTCTTTTATTTTTAATGGTTCCCATCATAATTATTTTTCCCTTTTTTGTCTTTCTGATAATAGAATGTTTCTAGGTCAGAATCCCACTTGGTCTTGTGCTGGTTTTGGTCCCCAGTGCTTATTAAAAAGTCACAAGTCTTTGAGGTTAGCTCTTCCCCAGATCCTAATTTGTGTTAACAAATTTAGCTGATACTGAACCAGGTCTGCTCATATGGGCAAGGACCAACTTCTGGAACCAATCCAGGTGTCCAAGATGTTCGAAAGTAATTAGTTTTTTTTAAAGCCTTGGGCTGTAAATGTTGATCTGATATATTTAAAAGGGACTTGACTTTCAGAAGGGAAATTCTCCTTTTCTGAAGGAGGGGCCCTTCTGTGAGGGTATAAAAAAGGGCACTTACCCCATCTGAGAAGAAATAGGGTAGCATTTATTTTCAGGTTTGGTTTTCAGTAGGAAGTAAGAATAGGAGCAGGGTGTTTGTTAAGTGCCAGAAGTATGTACTGCAGTAATACTATATAATAGAAAGCATTAGATCAGCAAGGTGTTTGGGCACAGGACTGTAGACCTTCCCAGCACCTCTGATATTTGTAAAAGCTTTGTAAATCAGGCTCTGTGCTGACCACAGCAGAGCAGACTACATCTTTTACCCCCTCATTTCTGGAGGCAGACAAGGCAGAAAGCATCATATGATTTACACTATGTTTCTGCTTTAAACATTTTTTTCATTGTGACTGCCCTCCCCTGGCATTCAGTTCCTTTAGGTCACTGTCTACTGCATGCCTGTTTAATGTGTGCATGTGGATGATATTATTGAAGTCAGAGAGACTACAGACAAGCATAAGCCTTATCTGATGATATGATTGGAGTTAGAGACAGTAAACTTCCAGGTCGGTACTGATTTTTAACATAGCCACATAGAGTTCCTAGCCCAATGATGTCTGCAGTACTGCTGTGAACTTCTGAGACCATTTTTGTTTCCTTTTACAAGGTAAAATGTAACCTGTTAGGTAAGAAGGTTATCACAGATTCCTGGTGGTTTTTGATTCTTTCACACATCTCAGGATTTAGTAAATTGACTTAAAGCTAGATTGGATATTGGTTTTGGCTTTGAGATTTTGTCAATGTCTTCAGCATAATGATAAACGTGGATAAATGCCCACAAACTGCCAAGAAAGATAAGCAGTTACCACTGCTTAGAAAGAACTGCAAACTCCTTCCATGAGAAATGATTTTGTACTCTTCCCTGCTCCTTTACCTTGCAGGTTCAGTGAACCTATTCTAGGCAATTATATATGGGAAACCCACATCACACTATGAAAACCTCACTGGCTTGACAGTCTCTTTCTGCTAAGCACAGAATGCTATTCCCTCTCATCATGACAGCATGAGACAGTCAAAGGACTCTATTTGCTGTTTCTTTATACGATTCTTTTGTTTTAATGTGCCCATTTGGAAGCTGGCCCACTTTGCAGGCTGTGGGGAGGTGCAGGGACAGCATAGAGCAATTCTTTTGAACCTTGGATTGCAGCACTCATGACCTCACTCCCAGCAGCAAGGAAGCCAAGAAGCTGTGCCACAGCTTTCTCAGGTAAACCACTCACTGTTAAACCCATAAACACCACTGATCTTTTTTTTTTTTTTGCACCTTGGATGCAGCTTTTTCATTTACCCTACTTATGAATTCTTACTCTTAAATCCTTTGCAATTCACCTCTAAAACTCAGATGAACATTCACACCTTCTTCCTCCCTCCATGGTGTCCAATTACAGAAACATACAATTAGGGATGTTAATGACAGATTATTAGGCATTAACCTATAATGCCATCCTCCAATAGCAGCAAAAATGGGTCACACTGTAGGTATAATTATCCTGGTTCTCTAATAATAAGCCCTGGTTGTGCCTTGTTTTTGGGATATGTCCCTTGTATTTCAGTACAAAGTATGGGCAGCTGTAGTAGTGCTGGAGAGTGATCTGGAGCAGGCTGTTGAACTGCTGGCACATGGGCCTGGCCTTCAAAGAGACTGAACAAACTAGGCTGTAGCATCTTTCTTACTTAGAGAAAACCAATGAAGGATTTTGGCACCTGCCTTTGTTACCTGCAGTTAGGAAGACAAGCTTTATTCATGGATAAACCAAGGGACAGCAGGAGACAATAGGACTCCTTGGACAATAGGAGTGGTGGCCCCACTGCCTCTGTCTGTTCAGCACCAGGGTGGTGGTGCAATATTTTCAGGGAAGAGGGCACAGAGAGGGGTGAAGGTGGACAGGCAGGAGGAAGAGAAATGCAGTGCAGGTGAGCTCACCAGATGAGATGGTGCAGCTCAAGAGCACAAAGGGAAGTTGTCTGTGACAGCAGAACAGAAATTCTACTCGGTAAATAGAACAGAAACATGAAAATGAGAGTGCCCAAGAGAGAAGGAAAATGAAATGAAACTAAGATATTTGAAGGCACCATGCTAACTGAGAAGGCCAACTGCTTTATAGCGCGTCTCAGGAGAAGTGATACAAGAGTGAGATGTCTGTTTAGAGTCCTTAATCACTTTATCAACTACTTTCTCTCCCCTGGTTAATTAGCTAGTAGTAAAGGCAGATAATAAACTTAACACTGTTTCTTGGCTTTCTTGCCAGTAGTCTTTCTCATGTGTAGAGTGGGCCCCTTAAAGTGTTCTCACCAAGACTAGCTACACAAATCTAGGAACTGATCCACAAGGAGATCCTAGAAGGGACTATTTTAAAGCTGTCTAAAAAGAGGTTTTACCTCCCTAAATGCCAGAATATGTGCTTTTAGTGCATGTGAAAAAAAACCGAGGGGAGAAAAAAGAAGAAAAAAATATTAATCCTACTTTTGGTTTGACTGTGAATTAAGCAAATTTTACTACAAGTTTCTGAGGTCTTGATGAAGGCACTCTGTACATGCAAAGTCTTTGATGTTTCTGAACATGCTGGCAGGGTCAAAAATTTAAGCTGTTACCTCTAATAAATGAGATAAATAATACGTTAAAGCTATTTCCATGAAAAAAAGGGAAAAATAATATGCTGAGATCCTGTCAGAACACTTCTGCTGTACTGTCCTGGTTTTGATGAGAGTACTGATGATAAAGGGATGTTGTAGACAGTGAGTGTCAAAAAGATGTGTCTAAAATGTTGTCCTAGCATGTTATTAGTATAGAAACTGGCTTACACCCAGATGCCTGCCTTATGGATCTTAGAAGATCAATGGATGGGCAAGAAAACAAGAATGTGAAATACAAGTGTGTGCTCATGTGTGGTTTGCCTGACATTCCCCTCATCTCCTATGACTTCCTGGGTGGTTTGCTGAAAAGCTGTGCCTAGGGCCAATTAAAACCCACCAGCCCAAGGGAGAGTTCCATTGCAGAAGGGTCAGCAGAAATTCCAGCCTTGAAGTTAGATGCTCAGGTCTGTGTTCAGGTGTTGATAAACTTTAATTTAATTTAATAGTAGTCTTTTGCTCCACCTATTTAGTGTGTCACTCCAACACCTGCAGTGGTTCAAGGTGGTCTAAAGGCTCACAGTTGCTTGCATTGGTGGCCTGGTACTATATTGTCCTGGCCAGGTGGGCAGGCAATGGCCCAGATTAAGATAGGCAGCAGTGATCACACCAAGTTTGCATTGATCAAGTTGCTTCTCTCTTGTTTCAGAGCAGTATTACTGCTTGCTGTTTGGTATGTGGTAGCACCCAGAGGCTGGAGATACTTGGTGGAGTTTGGTCGCACCAGGAGGAGGAGAAGGACAAGGAGAAGGAGGAGGAAATGCCTTCCCCATAGAACCTACAGCCTCAGCTCCCTTGCTCAATTCCAGGGAATTAATGTTTATGCTTGGTGAAAATGCCCTTCTTTTCCAATACCTGCTTTAGGTGGAGGTGCCCAACAACAACCTTTGCCACACAAATTTCAGAAACCAAACAGAAAACTCAAATTTGCCAAAATAAGAGAGATTCTCTTAAGCCAGCCTATTTTTAGAAGATCCTCTGTGAAGAAAACAAAGTCTAATTAAAAACAGCCTTTACTGTTGCAGTAACCCACCATTTCATATGTGACCCTGGGAATTTGTTAAATCTTGTTAACAGCCTGACTGCCACTTAGCTTCAAAGTCAAGCCTTCTCCTCCATATCCTACTATTTTCAAGGCATGAAGTGAATGTCACTATTATTAGGATGTTCTGCTCTTTAACAGTTATTTTTTGAGAATGCTGGTTATAACGATTTAAGGTCTCTTCTTTTGGTAACTGTGGGTTCAGTGTTTTTCTGTGTGCTAATCTCCACTTAATCTTTTTTACCACTGCAAGTAGCATGGAGGAAAAGACGTCTTTGCAAAACAGCATAGCTTGGAAATTATGCTTTTTTCATTACCAGCTGTGGAAAAGTCTGTTTTTGCACCAATTGACTTGTCTACTCTTTTAGTCATACAACAGGTTTTCAGGAGAGATCACCACAGATAGCAGCATGAACTTTCTCCTTAGGAGGCAATTGTGTATTGCATCTATACAGTTCTTTCAAATACTTACACTTGGTGGCCGATGAAGTGGAGGGGATTTGGTCCTTTGCTGTGAGAGCCTCTACAGTCTGCCAGCTGTATGTCATGTTCACAAAGGCTCAGGACAGGAGGCACAGCTCTGGGCATGACTCTGCTTCCCTTCCTTAGTGAGCCACTCCCATGGTACTTCAGCAGAGC
The DNA here is from genome assembly GCF_029582105.1 of Oenanthe melanoleuca. Lineage (NCBI taxonomy): Eukaryota > Metazoa > Chordata > Aves > Passeriformes > Muscicapidae > Oenanthe > Oenanthe melanoleuca. Next base: position 97,447,948 of record NC_079335.1, on the reverse strand, counting down.
AGCCAGTGGAGCAGCAAGCACAGTTGGCCATAGGACAGAAATCTGACTGACAAGTCCTTGCAGACAACAAATCCTTATTACGTTCTAGTCTTCTGCAAACTGTCACCATTCAGAAGTCAGCAGCTGTGTGCCAAAGGATGCTCAAGGCTGCAATATTCAAGTGTCCATTCCACAAGAGACCAGGATGGCAGGGAAGGGAAGCAGCAGCCCCTCTGAGAGGGATGCTGTGGGCTCCAAGGACACTTCTGTCCTTGGTTTTGGAGGCTGGCAAGGAATTGTGGATCGATGAGAGGGTTTGCAGTCTTGAGAAGCTTGTTAAAATGCGTAGCTCTGGACCTTTTCCCACAGTATGCTGTCATAGGACTGGCTTAGGAAAACAGCTGAGAAACAAGTGAGATCAGAACATCAAGGGCTAGACAGAGATGGGCTGGTCCAGCCCATGGGCTTCCAACTGTGACTGAAAATGAGCAATGGAGACGTTCTACCTGTTACCGTGATGAGGACTTTGGTGCACAGCTTGGGTGCACCTTAGCTCTCCACATTTCTTCCTCAGCAGGAGCAGCCACAGAAGACAGCTGTGGGCAGGGGCAGCACCTCAGGAGCAGCCAGGCATGCTGCATGAGGCAGCAATACTTAATGGGATCACCACTGCTCAGCTGCCAAGCTCCCTTGCCAGATGGCACCGTCTCTACACTGCAACACTGGAGCGGAGGTGTTGAGACAGTGTGTGTGAGCATGTGACTGATCAGCAATAAGCTTTTCTTACTTTCCATCCATCTCCCTTGTCTGGGTGTGAGCAGACCGTGAGACTCAACAAACCTCAAACCCACTGACAGTGAGCTGCAGAGCCTCTGATTTCCGCTGTTTACTGGGCGGCCCCCGAGCCTCAGTCAAAACCTCGCTGCTGCAAGAGCTCCCTGTCTTCCCACCCTTACTCAGCAAACTGCCAGCAGCACCCCCCACCCGTAGACATTTGCATTCAATTACCTTGAATTTAATCACAGAAAGCAAATTTTGCCTGGCCACAACTTTAAAAAGGGCAAAAACAAATGCTGCAGGTCACAAACTGTTATATCTGATCCTCCCTCCAGATTTACCAAGGGGTTTTCTTCCCGTCCCTGTTATGTGGTGTTGGTGTCAGAGCCTCTGTCTGGCCAGATATATCTTATAAGAAACTTGGTTATTAATCAGATTTTGTGGGGATTTAAAGAAAGTTGCAAACACAAGCAGGCGAGCAGGAAGTTCTCACTGTCCTTGTGAAATGACTTCCACTGTTTCTCTGTAAAACCACACTTGCACATTTCCTCTGCTGTAACTTCTCATGCCATGCAAGTTCCCCAGGGGAAGCGAGAAGAAAAAACTCATCAGAGAAACAGATCAGGAGTGATAGAGATGATAGCTAACTATACTGATGGCACAGTTTAGGCATTTTGGGGCATAAAATAGGCATAACATCCACATGCCTCTCTGGGTTGCTAACACTACTAGCCATCCATAAATCTGAAATTATTTAAATAGTAAACTTATATACTAAGGGTTCTTAGGTTAACAGAGGTTAACTTAAGTTCTTAAGGGTTCTAGTTAGCAAGGAAAGCATTCAACCTAGGAATAGCATGCATTACAACTCAGTGCTGGTACTAACAGGGCAGGAGATGAAATTTATACCCGAGTTGTGTTCACAGTTTTGTAGAATCATAGAATATGCTGTTGAAGGAGACCCATAAGGATCATGGAGTCCAATTCCTGTCCCTGCACAGAACACACCAAGAATCACACCAAGTGCCCAAGAGCATTATCCATACTATTCTTGAACTCAGCCTTGGTGCTGTGACTATTCCCCTGGGGAGTCTGAGTTTCCCTCAGTGTAGAGCATGCAAGTGTCAGTATGAGGGCATGTCAGCAGAGCGGTGAGCAGAGGGAGGCTGTCTGTGTCACCCTGACCTGGCCACGATGGGAAGAAGTTCTGACACTTGTCTCTCCACCCTTGCTGAGCTGTGGTTGTCAGCTGAACAATACCTGACTAACACATACCTGAGGGATGCTAGAGGTGGTTTTCACAGCAGGGCTCAAACGGCCTTGCCCAGGTCACATTTCTGTAACTGGTTTGGTCCTTGGTTTATTAATCAGCTCTCAATGAGCGTAGCACTTAAGTCACAATGTCGTGTGACAAGTATTGGGATGTGAAGCCTTTGGGATTAGAAGTCCCATACAACTCCCCCAATTATTCATATGCCTATGTGCCCATTGAAAAAGAAAAGCTTTTTGCTATTTTTTTTTCAGAATTGCTGTCAAGACCATTCCTTCCTCCCTCCCATCCCAGCTCCAAGAGAATCAAGAGCAGAAGCAGTACTCAGATGCTTGTTCAAGTCCCGTCCTGCCACAGCCTGAAGCAAAGTGCTACGCCCCCACTGACAACTCAGCTTGACTCCTGCTAACCTTCTGTGGGCAGGAGCATTCGCTCAGGCTCTTCAGTCCCCCTCTTACCCAAGCTGTGGAAGTGTTTGTTATTCTGCTGGGTCATGCATTCAAATGTCAAAATTGTGACTCATTAAAAGGGCAAGTTTGGGCGGGGGGGTGGGTGGGGGGCACAGGAAGGAAGAAAAACAGCTTGCAAGAGACTTCCTGTTTATCCACAGCTTGGGAAAAAAATTGACACAAGAGAATACACACACCCTGGCTCCATTATCTTTGCTGGCACAGTGCTGGCTTGGCTCTGTCCCTTGCTGCTCAAGGCCAGATCCATCCCTGCCGCGAGCGCGTTTGCTTTAGCGGGTTTACTCGAGAGAGAAATCGGCCCCCGGAGCCTGAATGGCGGCAGTGTGCAGCGAGCCCTCGGGCACCGGCAGCCCCCGCCGCAGGGCCACGGCACTGGCCCCCGGCCACACCAGGGAGGTCATTTTCTCCTCGGCAATTAGCGAAGTGGTGGCATCGCTAAAAGAAGTTGAATAAACACATTCAGCCCAGCTGGGTTCCCGGTTTGCTCTGTTCTCACCACTCTTCCATCTGGGCGCACGGTGGGGCCCCAGCAAGCCAGAGCTCGATGCCTGTGCACTGCGCTTTCATTCAGGCCTGGTTGGAGAGGGCTTTTAGGAAAGAGGAGGAGGGGGAAGTAGCCCTTTGGCTTTCTTCTTTTACAACAACTGTCTTCTTTTCAGGGAGGAAAAATGCCAGTTTCTCTAAGGAAACTGCAGCAAATGGCTGTTTTCATGGGACTGTTCAGCGGCGGGGGATGTATCGTGATGTATAATCTTATGCAAAGTAAGTCTTGGTGTTGTTAGCAACCTTATTTCTCCTCTGCCCCTTTCACTGGCTTTTGTGTAGTGGGGAAAATAGCAGCATGCGAGTTGGGAAAGGCAGATGAACTTGAGGGAAATGTGGCTGAGCTTCTGGGTTCTGCCTCTGTGGGCTCCACTTTTTCATTCCCAGGGCTTTTGCTCTCCCAAGGGCTGCTGTGTGCGTTTCCAGAGGCGCATATTGCATAAGGGGCAGGCTGTTGTGGCCAGAAGAAAGTCTGGTTTTTGGAGGTTTCCTGAGGGTGATGGTGAAGTGAAAGCTTCACCTGCAGGTTTCGTTTCTTAACTGAGATTTTGTAGCTGGGCAGTAAAAGAGGACCATCTGTGGGGAGGTGTTGAAGTCTAGCAGCTTTATCTGTAAATCTCTGTGTGGTTCTGGCCCTTAAGCACAACACACCTGTGAAGTGCTAAGAAATCATGAGTTTCTCCTGACTGAAGTACAGATAAGAGCAGTCAGCACTGAGAAGACCAGGATAAAGAGAAAAGCTAGACAGGTGATGTTACTGTTTATAGACATCTCTAGTTGCTATGTGTCTTTGGCCAAGAATCCACATTATTAGTCAAATTATAGATGTTTATTTTTTTCTAAAACTGCTTTTAAATATTTAGCATCAGAGCAGAAATAGGCTTTGCCTCTCTCTCAGGGAGTGCCATAGGCCTCTTGGCCCTATGCCTCTCCCTTGTTGGTGCTATCAAATGCTATTGCTTTTCACCTATCCTGATAGCAGAGGATGCTGCCAGAAAAAAGTGTAGCCGAGCCTGTTTCTCAAGCCCTCAGATAAGCTCTGAAACATCCCCTTCTTTTACACATATTAATAACAAATCAGACAGGGCTGGAAAGCAGGCTTTAATTTTAGGCAGCTCATGCCCCCAAGCTCTGGAGTACATGACAGAAATATGATCCTTACACTTTAAAATATTGAATCTGGCTTTAACAAGGACATTAGCATTTTTTAATTTTCAGCTTCAGCACTGTTATCTAGAAATCTCGTGGGGTAGTCAGCCTCTGTGCTACACAGCTAGCCCGAAGGCTGGTTCCCCACATGCCTTGGCTGTGCAGTCAAGTGGCACATTGCAGCGGCTACTTCTGGTTCTCTTGCAATTTCAGTGGCCACTGAGCAGCTGCCTGATAGCTCAGCCAGGCTGCTGAAAGAACACTTTCTGCAGCCAAGTGTGTCCTGCTCTATCCTCTAAGCAGACACAGGAGCCATGCTTAGAACCTTGCTCCTTTGGATCATGGCTAGGGCTATCCCAGTGCCTTCTGCCCAGTGCACAGAACGGGCCCAAACATGGACTAGTGAGAAGCAAGTGGAGGGAGCAGTGGGAGAGGATTCCTTCCCTTGCTTCAGGCTGAAGGGAGGTTTGCATGCACGTGGTCTCTGTGCAAGCTTGTACAAATACTCAGGTAATCCTACTTCTGCTTACCCACATCACCTCCACACCTGTCTCATGGAAGCAGTCTGCTCAGCCAACTCCAGCATGCTTTCAGCTCCTCTACCAAAAGATGTGGGGACAAATGGATTAGTTGGGCATTTAATGTCTAATGCATGAGGTGCTAACAAGGAACAGCTGAGAAGGAGCACCAGGAAATTAGAATCCATTTCTCCTCCAACCTGCAGAATGAGCACAACATACTTTTCACATGGTCTGGGTGGCTGTTTGCCATGATTTATAGGTACTAAAGGGCGGGCATGCTGCAACCCCTTTGGCTGGAGCTCTTTAGGATGTGCCAGGGGGACACAGGAGGACCAACACAAGTGGCAGCCTAGCAAAGCTGTTTCTATGCCAACTGCATGCTGCCTGCTCACAGGGGATGCCTCTAATTAGGGAGAGGGGGCAGCATCCTTCTGCCTCATGTTCCAAGATTAATACTGACAGGCAAGAGACCAAGAAAAAGCTTTACACCTTGTTTTAAACCCTATGAAAGGTGAGGGCATAGTTGCCAGAGTAGGATTTAACAGCTGCACACTCTTAGCTTAACTCTACCCTTTTTGATGTCAGAAGAGTGAAGTTAAACTGATCTAGAAACCCCAGCAAGACAGTTTTAAAACTGTTAATAAGCAAATCTGTCTCCATAAGGAGGGTCAAGAAGTCTCCAGCTTCTCAGCTGTGCCTTGTCCATTGACGACCACAGTATAGCGTTTCACAGCCATAGAGACCAAACAGGTGTTGATTAATATCAGTTTGCCACAAGTGTCCTCCATGTGCCAGCACTGCAGCATCCATCTGCAGTGCTGTTGTGGCTGCTTGACCAGTAACTCGAGTGGTGCTTCTTAGTGCCTCCCTTCTAAGGCATCTGTCAGCAAAGTTGTAGCTTTGTGGCTGCCACTTGGAAAGCTGTACCAAGGCCACAGCTAGAGTTCCACTCCAGCAGCTGTTCCCCTCTCAATGTCTGCAAGATATTCTCCATTCTTAAAGTATTTTATGTACCTCCAATAGAAAAAAAATTAAAAATGAATTTTTATCACAACTTTTAAGATATTCATCCTGGTACCTTTCTTTTCCTTCCTTTTAGATAACCTACAAATGCATGAAAAGTGGGGAGACACAGCCGTAAGCTGAGCTGTATATCAGAATGGAGCAGGCTATGTTCAGAGGCCTCTTCACTTAAATGAGCTGAATAACATTTGCTTCTCTGATGTAAGGGTGTGTTTCCTCCTTTAGCCAATTTTCTCCTAATTAATAGTTTTGGATTGCATTTCAGGGAGGGTGTGGTAGTCTGGAGAAAATGTATTTTTCTTTTTTTTTAAGCTCATGTTTTGATTTTAAGTGAACAGTCTCTTCACTAGCCTGTTTCTCTCACCTAGAAAGTTTTGCCAGGACCCAGTACTACCAGCAAGCTTTGGAGCAGCTGAACAGCAATGCTGATGCACTGGAAGCCCTGGGTGCCCCCCCTCTTAAGGTTCACAACATCCGCCTGACAGATGGGAGCAATCGCGTGGACACAGAGCGAGCGCGGGTAACGCTGGGCAGGCGGTGTCACAGGGCGGCTTCCCGACAGGCAGGTGACAAGAGATCAGCCAGGGGATTTTCAGCGGGTCATGAGTCACCCGGGGGCACTAGAAAGAAGTAGGATGGAATACCAGTTGAGCTGGAAGAGGAATGGATTTCCAGAGCATAAACCTACTAGGCTAGAGACAGCAAGAGCAGCATCTCCATGTCGTGCTTTATGGGCCCATCACAGAATGCCAAGGAACCTCTCAAGACAGTCAGTGCTCCCCTCCCCACAAAATCATTTTCATAGGCATATCAGATACAGCTTTAAAATAGCACCTGCCTTCCTTTACCCTCCAGATATGTCCCATGCTAGTTTTTAGAGCTTTATTGAGAACAGTTTTACAGCCTCTTACAGGCTATGCTGTGGTACAGCATAAATGGTGTGGTTTTTAAGAGCACCTGTAAGTTTGTGTCATTGAGAATGGCTGCCTAGCCTGAGACTGAGCATGAGGGTTACTCAGTGACTGCAGAATGCTGTGCTGGGTGCTGAAGTATTGCACAAGGCTGCCTCGTATCAGCTGAGGGCTGGGCCCAGGCAAGCCTTGCAAACACAAGTCCACTTCCACTTGGCATTGATGCCTCAAGAGTACTTTCCATCGGTGTTTTTACCCCTTAAGCCAGGACTGGCTGCCCTTCCCTTGTTTTGCTAGTAACACTGAGTGCCCCAGCGACCTCTCCAGGTCCTTCACTACGGTAAGTCATCGCATTGGAATAATTTTGTTTTACTGGTGAGTAGTTATGAATGCCAGGGACCAAGCAAGGACATTAAAGAATGGGCCAGGTGGTACAATGGAGAGAGAAGTGTGGCTATCAGGGTAAGATAAAAAAGCCCTCAACTTTTAACCAGTTCACATAAAATTACTTTCCATTTAACTTCAGCCAGGCTGCACTTACTGGATATCCAGGATCAAAACATTTCCTGCGTTTTATAAATTCCACCAGGGAACATATCTAAGGAAGAGAATAGTGCAAAACCCCACACAGTCTCATCTATTAACTGAAAAGAAGATTGCCTTTCCCACGGGTGTTTTCCTATGTCACTGTTTAAGAATGCTGGTTGCTTGGGTGACTCAGAATGGAGTCAAAACCCTGCCCTCTACTGACCTCATCCAAGACACAAATCACTAACTTTCTTCTCTAATTTTTCATGCTCCTAAGTATTCATGTTCTCATGAAATAAACTGGTTAGTCATCATTATACCACAGGTTGATTTAGTGACTTCACAACATTCCCAGCTCCTGGTCTGTTGGCGAGTACCTGGCATTTTCTCTGTGATTCCATCACCACCAGCAAATGCTGCACCTGAAATATTCCTTTTATTCAGTCATTAGACGTAGTGCAATTGGCCATGGTTGCTGCTGCAGCTCCAGGTTTGTTAAACAGATAAGTGATAAGATTTGTGACACTGAAGAAAAAGACTCACTGAACATCTCATTACCTCAGTGTGTATTAAGGGACTGATACGCAGAGGATCTCAATCTACAGGCTTGTAATAGTTATGGGGAGCTCTGGCAGTTCAGGTCACCTCTGGATGACCATGCATTCTGGTAAGGAAAGGTGTTTGCTCATAAATATTTCAGGGAGCCAGTGGTTTTCCCTGGGGGTTGCAGCTGTAACACAGAACATTCTTTTGGCAGAGAGAGATTAATGCATGGCAGAGCAGACATACTTGTGTAGCCACACACGTGTTAGCTGTTAGGATAGCTTAAGCCAACTCTGAAATACAGTAAAAAAAAAAAAGAAAAAAGATAGTGTTAAAGTTAAAAAGGTGTGAGCTCTTTAACTAGAAGGAGTAAATGTCTGTTTCATAATATGTTTTGCTGAATCTTTAATGTGCTTTTACGTTTGCAGATAAAGTTACCAGTCTCTGGAACAAAATCGGCAGGCTACCTCTGCATTAACTCGGAGATGGACCACTCCCGTCAGTGGTGTGTACTGGGGGAGGTAGCAGGAGAAATTGGAAAGAAGTGGTAGGAGAAAAGACTAGAGCAGGATATTTGCTGAGGTCGTGCACACAATTCGAGCAGAAACTCTTGTCTGAAGGTCTTGTAAAAAGGTCATTATTTTCAATAGGACAAAAATGCTAGTTAGTTGAGAAATATTTTGAATCCATTTCTCTGAACAGAACAACAACATGAACCATTCCTTTGTGTTATGTGTGTTCTGCAGACTGTAGCTCAGTACATATACAAATGCTGCGAGCCAATGTGTTGTCCCCTCCCACCCTGCCTCCCCACAGAGGTGCAGAGGCTGTTGAACAGCAGTCCTAACTCTAGCCTGGTATTATGGATTGCAGTAAGGGAATCACACATTATATTGCAGCTGTGCAAGGTGAGCTAAAAACACAGGATTTATTTTTTTAAGCTAACCAAGAAGCGTGGTCCTTATGGTTAAAAATAAGTGCTAGAACAGATACATTATAGTAGAAGGATACTCTGATATCATAAGTGACTTTACATTTTTGTAGTACTGAAGCCTGAAAACCTCCTTTGTCAGTGTAAACTGGTTTCTGGAACTGAGCAAAGAATTAGTACATGAATTTAAAAGTTTTACTAGATGCAAACCTCTTGTTAAGTACTTCTGTTAGCTCTGTTTAGAAACCAAAAGCTACAAAACTTACTCAGCTGCCACTAGCCATATGGTGATGTTTTCCATTCATAATTAGATGAGCATGACTTACTGGATTTTTCTTCTGAGTAAGTATGGGAAGGAAGGTGTGAAAGCATGTGAGAAAGGCACTAGGCTGGGACTTGAGAAACTCAGTACTGGACCTGGCCTCCTCCCTAATGACCAGGGATGACCTCAGAAGTTCCCAGCCCCATTTCTTATACATCTCACTTCCCTGGTCCTTGAGCTCTGATCTCCTCACTCCTTCTTAGCCCCTCCTCACAGACAGTTCCCTGTTATTCTTCATTCACAGTTACTGTGAAGATAACTAAAGATTGCAAAATATTAAACTATGGCAGTGCATACACACCTCTTGGAGTTTTGTTTTAAAGTGAGCTCTTAGCAAATTTCTGCAAACCTAAAAAAAAAAAGCATCTGCTTGTAAAAGGATTTGTAGCAGATAAGTCTGTCAGACTCCAGCAAATCCACCCACTTGCAGGGTCCTGTGTACAGCTTCACACGGGGCTGAGACAGGATTTGGTGCCCTTGTCTCCCACTGAGGAATTAACAGTAAAATGGCTGGGAGTAGGGCGCAGGTAAGCAGGCCATCCTGGTGGGATGCTGCAGAGTGTGTTTGTGCTTTTCCAGGGGAGACCAGGGCACCTCTCACACTGGTACAGACAGAGCTAAAAGACACAAGGAGTTGAGTGCTCTGTGCAAGAATAGCTGAGGCACCAAAGCTACCGAAATGCATCCGAGTCTGAGTGTGCAGGCTGTCTGTAGTGGTTTATTTATTTTATAAAAGAGAAGACAATTGAAGGAGAAAATTTAGAGTCTCTGAGTTCGATTTGTCCAGGAGGAAGTGGAATTCACCCAGAGGCAGGCAGTACATGGATGGGGGAGGGTGCCCAGTGGGAGGGGCAGCCAAGGCACTGCAAAATCACTCCTGCCCCGAAGTGACCAAGAGAAGGGCTGAGCCCCCAGGCCACGCTGCAAGGAACGAGCTGGTCACTTCCAAGCCCGGTTGCTTCGCCTGGGTTGGGGGTGGGAGCAAACGGCTGCTGAGCAGAGCCCTGCTGCAGACCCATTGCACAGAGGGGCAGCAGCCTAATTACCTAATTGTATGTACTCAGCACTGACTCCAGCAAAAGCAGAGCTGGGCCAGTGCCAGGAGCTTTCGAAAAAATCCAGTTTAAGTACCCCAAAATAATAGTCCTTTCCAGCTGGAAAAGCAGCATGAGCAGTTTCTCAGAAGTGGGTTTGGAGCAGAGCTTAGAGGAAGGAAAAGACTCCCCCTCAGTCTCCAACAAATGCAATTTTCCTTCTTTGAGTAACCACTGTCGTAGCCCTGTCAGGTTTTCAGCAGTCACGTTGAGCGATCACACAGTGTTTAAACTCTTCCAAGCCAGAATAATTCCTTAGCAACACTGTCTGGCTCCAAGGCTGGAGAGGAGTGGAGCAAGGAATGCACCCACAGGATGGAGAGGAAAAAAGGCACCGGGTCGGGGGAGGAATGTCCTAAGAAGAGCTGGCAGGTTTTTATTTGAATTGCAACAAATAGGAACATGCATACCAGACCTTTAAATCTGGACTGTGCTACAATATGAGGGAAAACAGCTTTCAGAAGCTGGCATTCACAAACCAAATTTTAAAGCACTTGAGAGAATTTTAAAAAACAATTTGTGGAATGATTTGTTTCTCTGTGCCAGCTGTTTCTACACTGATTTTACCATGTTAAAAGTGATTGCTACAAGTTAAAAATCTTCTTTGGTTTGTGTCAGCTGGTGCCTTCAGGATGTCACCTTGAAACTGCGGGATGGTCAGAATATTTCCATTTACCACTCTCCAATGGAAAGCACTGGTGTGCAGGAAGGCTAAAAATCAGGGACAGCTGCATCTCCGCCTCCCATTGAGCCAAGGAGCCATTAATCGATTGCATCCTGCTGTTTCTGTGAATGTACACAGTTGTCACAAGTGACAGTTTCACTTAAGTGGGTGCTCTCAAGACAATTTTTTTCTCCAAGACTGACCTCATCATTGTTGTAATTGTAATTTCTTTCTTTTGCTGGTTTATTCATGGGTTTAACAGAAGCCTGAAATAAATATCTTGCAAAAGAGTTGGTGTTGCAGAGAAGTCATGTGTTATGCCTTCTGTGTGCTGGTATTATGAATTTGAAATAAATAAACAAACTGCTAGGAAACTGGGCTTTGTTTTACAGTGGAAAACTAAAGTTAGGACGAGTCAGCTTTTCAAAACTTTGAGCAACCTTGCTGGCTTAGATTCCCCTCATTTCTCAAGAAGGTCTTGCCTAAATCAGGAAGGACGGAGCAGCAAAGGCCAAGCTCAGCAGCAACACCCTCGACTCCACTTAATCAGGTAGATTTGCACCCTCACAGTTATCATTACAAAGCTGATGAGATAGCTGAGGCCCCTCAACTTAGGAATTCCAGGAAGAGACTTGCTGTTCATGCTGAAGGTTACTCAGAAGAAGCCGCTGCGTCACACCAGCACTGCCCAACGAGTTCTGGAGAGGACCTTTAGGGAGAAAAACACTCAGGAGGGTGCAGAACAGATGAAGGCACTGCCATGGCTTCCTCTGCCTGCCGCAGGAGATTTTAACTGTGCCATCAGGTAGAGAATTGCCCATCACCAAGCAAGTTGTGGAATGAGCAAAACACCCTAAACTAACAAACAAACCACCCAAACCCAAACGATTTCCTCCCACCCCAAACTGCCCATGCGAACAATTGCAAAGCCTAAGGCACAGTCCAAGGCACAGCAAAAATACAAGTAACTGTCCTATCTGTAGCAGGAAGAACACAGGAACCCTTTAGAACATCCAGATCAGAGAGTGTTTTGAATTCACTGTAAGAGAGGTGTTTCATCAGGCTGCAGCTAGGGATGGCCCAGAGTTTATACCACTCCATTCCCTGTCCCTCACCCCTCCATCTCTTCTTCCAAATTTGAGTCCAAGAAATCCACCATAAATATTAGACAGAGAAGGGAGAGCTAAAACACAGAATTTTAAGAGAACAGTGAGCATTTTCTTGTTCAACAATGACCCCGCAAACAGGGCAAAGTGGCTTTTGAACAAACCTGAAAAGCAAATGCCTAATTAGAAAGGAGATGCTAAAGGGCCACAGCAAAGGCATCTTGGATAAACAATTTTAGAATGAAACAATACACGTGTGCTTGCTTTACTTTGAACTTCACAAAGAGCTGTCAGGATGAACAGCACTTGTGAGACCTGATCCAGCCCACATGAAAGCCCAGCACACCAGGGAGAGGATTAGAATTATTAAAAAAAAAGACAGCATTTCCCGGCTTTAAGATTGAAATTGCTGCTTACTGGTTTCACAAAACAAAATACAAACCGAATCGAATTTCATGTGATGAGAAAACATTAGCATTGCACTACCACTAGCAAGAGCAACACCTCAGGGATGTGGAGATCTGCTGGCCACCTGGTGCCTCATAGCTTGATCAGCTCTGGCTTTTGGTCACTGAAGAAGTTTGGTGGGAAATCAAACAGCTGACAAGAAAAAGCCAAATCAACCACTTCCCATCCATAAATTACCACTTCCTTGGCTGCAGCTTTGATTTGTTGCTAATCTGCAAAGATACATGGCTGTGGAGAGGAACCCCAGCTTGTTCAGTCCCTCCCTGTGTCGGTACTGGGAGCATCTGGCACACATGGATGTTCATCTGCCTGTTGTCACCTCTGTGTGCTCAGTAAGCTGGGACCTGCAGTGGCTGCAGAGTGCTCAAGTGTCCAAGAAATCTGGCCACAGCCACCCCAGCCTAGAGCACAGCACTTGCTCACCACCTCCCTCCCTTGAGCTGGCACAGACAATGTCCCCATGCTGGCTTCACAAGCTGCTACACCACAACACCCCTGCCTGGCCTGGCTCCAACCCTGGCTTTTCCAGGCCTGGAGGAGTTATGCCCACACAAACCTTACAAGTAACACTGGAGATTTTATTAGCCTTCTTGGGGGAAGCAGAGCTTGCAAAGAGGCTCCATCTCTCATTTTCTCCCCTGAGCAGCCCTTTAACTTTGAGGGCTCTCAGTCACCTCAACCACCCCAGTGACTCCACAGAGCTGTGAGAATGGGCAGTATCATCATATCATATCATCATATCATATCATATCATATCATATCATATCAATCATATCATATGATACCATTGGTTTTCTTAATCAAATCTTAAAACCTGGAGAAGGAAGAAAGCAACGGGTGACGCTGGAAGCCAGCAAATCAATCGAAGGGTCCAAGAGTAAAATCAATTAATTCCATGCCTTTGTTCTACACAGAATTTCTTGCCTCATGATTTTGAAGAACCTCAGAAATCACTTCCTCTCCATGTTTGAGCTCTTTTAGGATATGCATATTCAAAATGAGAAAAAAGCGTTAGGCTGGTGTGTTCAGTGCCAAGCGGCTTTGGCCATGTGGCTCCCATTAAATTTATCACAGCCCAAGGTGGCTGCTTTCACAGGGGACACAGGTGCAGCAGAAGCAGCCAAGGGAACTGGAACATGCCAGGAAAACAGAGAGAGCAAAGGTCTCAGAACCACCAGCTGCTGCTGAAAGCCCAAATGACTTCAGAAGGGCACCTGGGTACCCCTCTTGCAGTTTTTTCTTCTAAGGAACACTGGAGCAAGATTAGGTTCTCTTCAACTTCATCATGTTAGTGAAACACTGGTGGGGTTTTTTTTTGTTTTGGTTTTTTTTTTGTTTATTTGTTTGATGTTTTTTTTAGAAAATCTTATCTTTTGAGAAAATACCCTGGATCCCACAAACACTTAAGTTTGGGAGGAACCCTGGGCGATCATCTAGTCCAACTGCTTCACTCTGACCAGAGTCAGCTTTAATAGAGTGTCTGAAAGCACATCCAGTCAGGTTTTAAAGATCACCAAGGGTGGAGACTCCACAATCTCTAGACAAGCTGTACCAGTGTTCAATCATTCTCACAGTAAAAAAAGCTTTTTCTTATGTTTAAACAGAATTATGTGTGCTTGAGGGTGTGTGACTGTCCCTTGTCATGACACTAGACACTGCCAAGATTAATCTGTCTCCATTCTCTTTGCTCCAACACTGATCCCTGCCCAAGCCTTCTCCAATTCCAGGTCTCTCATCTTCATTAACAGGTGCTACAATCCTTTAACCATCTTAATTATGTTCAGTATGTTAAAAATTTTATTTTTAATTGGCTTGAAAATTTGTGCAGTTTCTTTTTCAGTTGGTGTGGCTAAAACAAACATCATATTCATGACCTTTGCTGGATTGCCTGTTTGTTTCTTATTCTCTAGTTTGATTTTAATAGTTTCTGCCAGGCAGTAATCACCCTCAAGGAAACTACCAAGGTGGCAGACTGTTCAGGGCAAGAATTTAATTTACAGCTGAGGAACAGCAGATCTGCACAGCACTGTTACAACACTTGCACCTATTTGATTTGGAGCTGATGGGCACACAGGGCTTGTGTAAAGCTAGATGTTTTGAAAGCTCTGACTTGAGAAAGGCTAAGTAGGCTGACATGTTCCCTTTGGAGTATGTTTCTCCAAGGAGAATTTTGTCCAAGTTATGGGCCACTCAGTTCACTTCCTATTTTGGGCAGATGTCTTGCATTGCACAGGGAAACAAGTTATTTGGATCCATCTCCCATTTAGAAATGAGGATGCATCCAGTTCTTTCCTGCCATGTGCTGCATCTTTCCTGCTTGTCAAAGACAAAATTTCCCTGAGTTTTCCACAAAATTTCAACAAACAACAGTTTCCTGCAGCAGGGCCTGGGCAGTCCTGTAATATCAGGAACAATGGAAACTTGCCTGCTCTTGGTGTTATTTGGGAAGATAAATCACACCTGGCCAAATGCCTTTAGTTCATTTTAATAGCACTAATTATATAAAAATATTAGACTAATGTAATTTCTTGACCAATCTACGGTAGTTTCTATTAATTTGCTTTCCTAGAAGATTTAGGAGCAAAGGACTTTCATTCAATAACTTATGAGAAACAATCTTTGTCTCTCTTTGCTTGGTAAGGCCCATAACTTTCGATCCAGCAGCCAGACCAGCTGGATCTCACAAGGTGCTACTGGAAAGTGGCAGATGGTGATATCCTGGCAGCTCAGGA
Organism: Oenanthe melanoleuca; assembly: GCF_029582105.1. NCBI lineage: Eukaryota > Metazoa > Chordata > Aves > Passeriformes > Muscicapidae > Oenanthe > Oenanthe melanoleuca. The sequence continues at coordinate 97,432,917 of NC_079335.1, read as the reverse complement.
GATTTCTCTGTGAGGATTAGTTAAAAAACACCTGTGTAATTCAGTCTGTATGCTGGCATTACAAATTAATTGAAGAGATGAGGTACACTGATTTCAGTGCATCACCAGATTAGCTGCAATTCTACTTGCACAAGCAAGCAAAGACTCAGTGTAATTAAGTTCTCTGTTTACAGGAAAAAAGATAATCCCTTCAAGTAGTTCCCTTTCCTCTCCTAATTTTGCAGTAATGACTTTGGTCCTATATGCTCTGCTTCACTTTGATGAATCCTAACCTTTTCTTAATTAGGAGAAATTGTTATCACATCCATCTGTACTTAATTTTTTCCCCTGACTGTATTTATTAATCCAAACGACATCTTAATTCAACACCTGTGCCATGTGAAGAACTCTACAGTGGACGCATATTGCTTTAGTATGGAAAAGACTTCTGATGCATTTTATATTTGCTGCACATATTGAACAAACGTGATTAAGAAAACTAAAATATCAGTAATCCCACTAATGGTTGTTTCCCAAAGCACAAAGAACAAAAGACCCATCAGATGTTCAGAAAACAAAATTTCATTTATTGAAAAGTTTCTGAAACAGTAAACACTTTATCAGAAGTACAATAAACTGGCACTATTCCTTTAAAAGGTTGAACTGTCTTCCAGGAACACCTGAAATATTCAAGAGAGATCTTAAGCCACAGAGTAATGTGATGCAAGGCCCGCCTCCCTCCCCAGCCCCTGTGAGTACCACTAGTGGAGAATGGGCAGTGAACTCTTATTTGCATTTGTGACCTAACAGCTCTCAAGATTCAGGGGTTAGATCATAAACTGGAATTCAACCTTTTGTATTTAGGGACCTGCACACAAAAATGTGACAAATGAGACAAATCACAATGCAAATTACACTTTGGAGAAAAAGAAAAATATTATTTTGTAGAACATTTAATTTAGCAACTATAAAATCTATAAGCCTCTCCCTTAAAGAGATGAATATAGCAACAAGAGGAGACAAGGCTGTGCTTTTTGTTAGGACTTTGCTATTTATTCCAACAACTGAAACAAGGCCTAGGCCTGGACACACCCCTCTTATTGATACAGTTCACAGCTCTTCCATGAACCACCGGTAACCACTCTGTAGGAACATCTGCCCTTCCTTCAGCACCCTGCATCTGAGCAAACACCAGCCATGCTCCCCATGCTACAAAGGCAGCCAGCATGTGCTCAGTCTGGAGAGTGGGGATTGGTAGAGCATTGCCCACAAGGTCCAAGGAGCTGATTCTTTCTCCACAAACACATCAGCTTTTCCCAGATGACCCATGTACATACAAACCAGCTGTTCCTCACAGCTCATGGTTTGCTCCCAGTCTTATTGATGTTGCTTCAGTCATGAGTTCCTCAAGAACACTGACTGCAACAGCCTCTTCCAACAGCTCACACCTCATTTGCAGCTTTACCCACATTCACAGTGGAACAGAAACAGCCTCAAGGGCGTGGGTCTGGCTGATAGTCCTGCAGTTAAATTATATGGAAAATTTTTCCTGTTATAGGGTCAATCTAAGATGCCTTGCTTATAACTTACATTATTAAACTTTCACAACTTTATACAAATTCTTAATTAAAAAACACTGTATAAAACCACCTTAAGGCACAAAGAGTTAAACAGAAATGCAGCCCACTGAAAATCTCAAAGCAGCCAATTCAAGAAAAGCTGGCCTTGAAATAAGTATGTATTTCATGTATACATGTTAAGCTTCACTGTCATACATTAAAAACAGTTATATATAGGACAAAATATGTACTGCTTGGCATCTACTCTTTTCCATTAGTACCAGTCTCAATCTGAGACATCATCTGTGGTTACAAAGAGGAAGTGAAATGGGTATACATCCCTCAAATAATTTGCTGTGGGCAACCAGGAGTTATTAAATATTTATGTGTGCAACACGGGCAACATTGTTTTGTAAGGGTAGGGTATGAACATGCTTCAACCTCACTGCTCTGCTCAACTTAGTAAAATAAGTATGGATGGGGGGAGGGAAAAATGTCAAAATGGAAGATTGAAGATGGGAGAAATTACAATCTTGCACAGAAGAATTCCATGAATCAAGGTCCCCTCACCCAAGCAAACTGTCTTGGGCAAATGACTGGAGAATGAAGGAAAGATGCCCATGAAGGTACTGTCCTGCCTAACAAGGCTGAAACAGATCAGCACTGTAGGCAGGGTCAGCTCCTGTCTGTGTCCAGAAACACCCAGGTAACACAGATACGGTGTTGGCTCAAAGATTCTCCTGCTGAGAGCTAGCCAGAGCTGTCAGCAACTGACTCCTTTCTCCAGAGCATGAAAGGCATCTCTGCATTACAATGTAAAACACATTCAAACTCAATTCTGAGCACCACTGGCTGTTTTCTTATATGAACATCTTTGAGGAACAAGAAGCTGCCCTACCTACATGAATACTCAATATGTAATTCCACAGGGGAAGAAGCAATAGAACAGTTTAATTTAGGTGCAATTTCCCTTATGTGGCTTAAAGTAAAGGCAGCCCAACCTCTGACAATGAAACCTTATGGAAAAACACTCATTGTCTCACTGCTTTTGGTTCAGCTTTCTTCTGTACCAGTGCTTTCCCCCACCTTTCTAGCCATGCTGATCAGATCACCCCAGTACTGCTGCTCTTATTAAACCATTTGACTTTTGTGTGAAGGAAGAACTGTAACATTAGCACAAAGCTCTGAACTCCTGCTCACTAAATGGAGTAAGAACATTTGATATATCTGAAATTAGAAAAGTGTGTACCAACATGGAAAGAAAGGGAAAAACTAGCTCAAAAGTTTCTATTCACTGTTTTACAGCAAGACAACTTTTGTCAGAGTTTATTATAAAGGAACAGCATAAGGAAACCAAATAAATAGTTGAATAGTTAACAGAATGCAATATAATAGTACTAAACTTCCATTACATAAAAATTAAACTTTGGAACAGCATCAATATGAAAGATTTCTTAGAAAACTAGGACTCAGTCCAAGATCCTCAGATCTGTACATTGCAAAAAACACTCAGTTTTGATGCCCAGTTGATTCCAGCTTTGTCCTCTGAGGGACTGCGTCCATTGAGAACTATGACCCATCCATACTGCTCCCTAATCCCACTCTGCCCAGCCACATAACATGCAGTATTTCCAAGTGTCTAAGGGAGAGTAATCAGGAAGCAGGAGGCATGAGCTGTGCTTCACTGTTTCAGAAGAAGCAGTATCTTCTTCCTCATCTGACAGCTATATTGAACAGTTGCAATTTAGCCTAAGGATGCTCGTTTTTTCCTTAAAGCAGCAGTTAGAGGAACAGAAAGAAGGCAGAAATGACCTCATGATCCCAGTAAAACCCCAGTTGGTTCTGGGAGAGGTGGAGTCATGGGCTGATTAGCTGGACAAACTGTCTAACCTACCGTGGTAAAGTCAGTGGAGAGAACTTCAATGACTTCAGAGGAGCTACATCAGACTGTCATACTTTTTTCCTCTCATCAGCACCCTGTGGCCACACTGAGCTGGATTCTTTTGGCACATCTCACCCAACACGGGAAGGGAAGGGAACAATCTCTGCTGGCTTGCAAGTGACAAAAATAAGCAAATACATCACCCTCAGGAGCAGGATTTTACTGTGCTCCCAAATCAGACACATCTCCAATACAGATTTCTTTCCCAGTGGGGCATGTTCATCTCTGTCTAGAGAAGCTCAGCTCTGGTGTGTAGTTCAGCTACACACCAGAGGAGTCTGGGTCTTTGACCTGATGTAAACAAAGAAATACACAGGTATGCCAAACCAGGTGATCAAATTCTCCTCTCATACAAGTTTTAGATGAGCAGATAGTTCCACTGAAGTCAGGAAGCATTTGAGGAAAACCCAGCATTATATATTTGCATTAAATACCAAAACGTATCCTAAAATACTCCTACTGACATCTGTCACCAAAACACTTCCAGTGTCAACTTCTCAGGAACACCAGAACAATTAACAAAAACTCTGTTACCAATCAATAAAAACAACAAAAAACAAATAAAAATAATAAAAAAAAAAACAACCCAAAAATAAGCTTATCCTCTGTTAAATTCCTGTCAGCCACTTGAAATCTTATCTGTTCCATGAAAATAAGAACTTGGCACATTTTTGTTGTATGCCATTTATAAACACTTTCTTTTATCTAGAACATTTATTGCATACCAGAAATTCACTTTACTAGAATATTTTTGTTTAGTAGAAAAAACTGCCTTCCAGTTATAGCTATGAAGCTCCACACAGTTCAGTAAATGAATTCTCCTGGTATTTCCTGCAGTAATGGTTCCTCAAATTTAAATCGTTTGGAAATGGCTTTCTGCTCAGTTGCTTTTTCTTTTTCTGACTGCCTACATTGTCCCAGTGTGTATGAAGCCACTACAATTAGTTCTTCTGTCACTATTGATTCTTCCTCTCCTGTCTTCTCAGCATCTACTGATTGTTCAGAGGCAGAATCCGCATCTTTCTGGATGGTATCACTGGTCTCCCCTTCTGTACTCTTATTCCAGGCCCTGCACGCGGGATTATCACTTTGTTCTAACCATGGATGTTGAAGGCATTCTTCAGCTGTTGCCCGGTCCCTGCAGAGGAAGGGAAGCATTAAAATAAATGTCCAAATGAATGCTAAATTCAGAACTTTGCAGAAGAGACCCCCAAAAATGATTCCAAGGATATGACTGTATTAAAGACAGAGGGAATTGTAAATTAAAAAAAAAAAACCACTGATAGCTGTCTTTTACCAAAAAAGGCCACAGCAGTTCAAGTAGATGAACTCCTAGCATTTAAAATAAAGGAATTCATAGATCCTTAAATATGAGTTTACACTTCCATGCTGCCAAACAACTTCTGAAGTTTATACTTTTTATATATAGAAAAGTTATCTGACTTTTACATTCTTCAAGTATTCCCACAGACAAGCGGTAGGCAATTTCAATAGCTGACATGTCCCATGAAGAACAGTAAAGTTCCACAGAAAACACCTGTTCTATTTGGAAACCTGGAATTTCCACCTCTCTGCCCATTAAGAAAATTAACCAGAAAAGGCAAGGTTCTCTACCAACCCATCCAAAAGTAAGGACTCAAGGCTCAGTTCATTTAAAAGACTACAGAAAAGACCTGCAAGAAGAATGGGTGTACTGTTCACTGCTACAAACTACAGTTCATACACAGTTTAATGAAAATAATTTGAGTTTCAATTACTAACACTTGGACATCATTTGGAATATACAAGTTTGGATGGAAATGGAAGAATTCTCATATACATAAAAAGCAATAACGCAATGAAATCAAAGTCCCCTTGTACTTCAAAAATGAATGCACTAGCACTTGCTGCATTTAAAATTAAGTCAGTTTGACATATTAGCATATACAATCATGTATTTTACTTACTCGGGTTTCTTAACCAGCAGAGTTTTGATGAAATCCACAGCAGACTCTGATACAAGGTCAAAGTCCTCTCCAGAGTAACTTACGTTCATTTGAGATATATTTAAGAATGTTTCTTGTTTATCATCCCCCAAGAAAGGTGATATCCCTGTTAGCATAACATATGCCAGTACTCCAATGCTCCTAAATTAAAGGTAAGAAGAAAAACAGTTTTTAGTTAGCCTTTTTTTCTTAAAAGCAAACAGAGAAAAAAAGTCACCAAAGAACAACCTTTTTCAGTAAAGTTATGATGACCATCAATTTGTTCAACTTACCACATATCAGTTGCTGTACTGATTGGGTCATAACTCAGAATTTCAGGAGCTATTTGGGGGAAAAAAAGAGTGCATTTTGTCATATGCAGACATTACATTTGAGCTAAAAAATGCAATAATGGTCATGTGAGAGAACTTAAGAGAAGCAGATAAGCCATTTGAAGCATGACAGTCTTTTGAAATCAAGATATTTCTATTCAGGGTATTTAAATGGCTTACATAATTCACTGTTTTTAAGTGTGAAAAAAAAATGTTTTCCTTTTATTGTCATCTTCAGAAGCCAGGCCAGTCTCTCCCTCAATTAAGGAATCTGTATACAAGTTTCATACAGACAAAACAGAAATAGCCAACATTGCATACTCCAGCACTGTAACCCATAAGTATGAAGATATACCACACAACTTAAAGATATTTTCAAGGCCTGGAGTGGTTTGGGCTATTCTTAAAAAAATGGAATACCTACACTGGGTAAAATATTGTATTCAGAAACCGAGTATATGAATTTAAACTTTTAATCCAAGTAATACTTGTTATCACTGCTGGTAAGAATCATTTAAAGCATGTCTTCATCTTTAACATAAGCACAGAATCATAGTTCATTAAACTGGCAAGACTTGCCAGTTCTACCTTTGACAGCAGTACAGCGTCCAAGTAATATACCTGACCTTGCGACACAGTAACTACACAGCCAGGCTGGCATGCTCCAAACTCTCCTTACACAACACAGAAGCCTGGCCTATTCATCACTCCTATAGTAACAACTTACCTACATATTCTGGAGTTCCCATGATTTCTCTTAGTTCCTCACTGCTCTTCATTATTCTGGAAAGGCCAAAATCTACTATCTTAACATCTCCCAGAGGAGACTTACTGGTTAGCAGAATATTTTGGGGCTGAAAAACAAGAGAGGGACACTTTTGTAATCACCCAAAACTAATGTCTATGACATCATATTGCATAGTTATTTTAGACCATGAGCAACAACAGTGCCTCCCGTAACAAATAGGATACCTGGATCATTTATGTATTTCCCCCAAAGTGATTTTGAAGAGACAGTAGGCTAAAGGGAGTGGCAGGATTTTCAATTTAGAATTGAGAATCAAACCTTTGTTAGCTTAGAATATATTGGAAATACGTGCCAATAGCTGCCATTCAACAATAGCATGTAAGTACCTCCACACTTGCACCTCTAGTGCTTTGTATCACCTTTTTAACTCCTCTTTGCTCCTCGATTCTTCCAATGGATGGTCTAAAAAACCTTCCTTTGAAGGGTGTCCAAAAACACCCAATCATTTAAAAAACCCTGAACACACAAAACTATTTTGACTGCACCTGTTTAAAGGTCTGTTGCAACCAACCTGAATCCTGTTTAAAGTACAAACAACTGTATTACAGAATACTAACTGAAGAACAGTTTTAAAAAAAATATCAGCCTGAAAAACTGGTTTTTAAGAGCATCACCTTTGGATAAACTTGTTTGCACTGACGTCACTAGATCTTGGCTGTCTTCCTTCAAAGCACCTTTGTGGTCATTAAGAAGTTCCTTACTATTTTAAATGCTAGCTCAAGTAAAAAAAGAAAAATTTTTGCAACTGCAGCATATCATTGCCAAAAAAAAATAAAGTTTGACTTTCCCTACTCCTAGACCAGTGATCACACTGGGTTTTATCATTAACTTCTCCAAGTGGTAGTGCTGACAACTAGTGCTGCATTCATGCTTCTAGTGAGCACAAGTTCCATTAAAGTGCAGAAGTCTATTGGAAATCTGGATCATCTTGCATCAGAGTGGTTGAAAAGGGAGGAGGACAAAAGAGTAAGAACAGCAAAGCAACCACTGACTGATAATCCAGCTGGAGTAACACCAACATTTATACTTCTTTCCTAATCACAGAGCTGCTCTGTCCTCCATCCCCAGAGTCACTCATGAAGACATGCTCTCACATGAACAACCCTTGCTTTGAATACAGAAATAAACCTGGGCAAGAAAATTTTAAAAAACTTGGGCCAGTTCTCCTCACTGCAAGAACTGAATAAAGTTTTTTGATTCCAGCAGGGTTAAACTGTTATTTGAAACTAACTCCATGATGTTGTTCATTTATTTTCTGTTTGTAAACCTACATATTAAGAATAGATCTTTTTTTATTTTCTTTACGAATTGGGATCTGGTGGCTATACAAAGGCTTTTGGAGCTGCACATTCCCACATTCTTTATAGTTCAGATTTGTTGTTCTCTATTTATATTAGAAAAGCAAACATCCAAAAAAGCTGACCATGCCTCCCTCATTAGTCTCTCAGATGTTATTCCCAGTGAGAAATTAAGTTATGTTGTGAGGAGTCAAATTAAAAGCATGAGAAAAGTATTAATTCTCTATATTTAAACGAGGAAAAGTTTTGTGAAACCCTTCAGCCATGTATTTTAACATTTTAGTGGATAAAGGAGTTACCAATTTTTTTAAAAATCTTATTATGCAAAACACACCTATGCAGAAAAAACCTCTGTCTACAGTATGAGTTCAGTCATAACTCTAAACCAATTCTTAATGAAATACCAGTCATTTTCCTATTTTAAGGAATCATTATGGGATTCTTGCAAAGTGCCAGACTAGACACCAGCATGAACCCTTAAAGAAGCCATAGCTTTGAACTCACCATAGTTTTCAGCTTGACACCATTACTCAAGCTTTCAGAAAAGGAAGATCGTTTCCTCACATCTGTAACACTGCTTCTCATCTGTGCTAGAATATATCTATAGGTTTGCCTAATGCCAGTCAGCCCACAACAACAGGAGATGCCAGCTAGAGGCTCTCCTGGTGGCCATTCTAAAAACGGCCTTTCACTTTTACCCTCAAGCACTATTGAAATTATTGATGAAAACTATCAAATGGCAATGTTTAAGACCTCCCCCCTCTACTGAAGCAAGGCTTAAAGGTTCCATTTCGATCCTCTTATATTCTTGTATCTTTAGTTGGTTTCAAGAAGATACATAAAGACTAAGGACACAAATTAAAGGTCAAGTTTTTAATCTAATCAATGCTACACCTTACCTAATTTTATTAATGTCTCAGGTTATCTAATTATGTGAGACTCAAAAAACCTCACATCCCTAGAAGACAGGAATTATCCAAGAAATAATGGTAAACAGGAAAAACGGACTAGCTGAGATCTCAGTTGCATTACATCTAAAACCACTAAACTAGGGTGTTTCTAATAAAAGTAAGTACCCTCATATCTTCTTCCTCAGCCCCCATGCCTGCTTAAATTCTCTACCATTCCCAGCTACCTCAAGTTTTTACCAAGATTCAAGATTAAGTCAAGATTTCAATTCAAGATTAAGTCAAACAGCAAATGAGAACACAGAGAAGGGAGACTTCCCTTACTCTGCAGCTTTTAAGCACCATTAAGAGGAGATGAAAGACTCCTGAGTACAATCTGTGCACACCCTACAAATTAAATAGCATCAACACAATACTGTCAAGTGATAATTAATTTGCACTTGGTAGCATTATATTTGCTCTTCATCCAAGTCAAAACTAGGCTACATAATTGTATTTTGCTATTAAAAACAAGACACATTTCAACTGTCTTTCAGTAGAACCATGTTTTTGGAAAGAAATGATCAGGTGACAACCTCGCCAAGCCCCATCAAAATATCCCATTTCTTTCTGAAGTGTTTAGTCTCAGAAAAAATCTTGTTATCTATTCAGAGGACAAAGAGAAACTAAAGCAAGGTAGCTGTCAGTGTCATAGATCTGGCTCATTAGATTTATAATATAAATATTAAGCTGACAATTACATATGGACAACCACTTGGGTTTAAATTCTTCTGGGCGTAGAATTTAACTTTTTTTGAAGGTGCAACATATGGAAAATTGGATGGACCTTTCCAAAGGAATTTGTAACAGGCAAATGAAATGGAAATCTTTAGAGGCACAAAGGTGAAACCAACAGCACAAAAAAAAACCATTTTAGCAAGAATTTGTAAACTTTGCTATTGGCAAACACCTTGCATGGCAACAGTAAACACACACGAGTCTTCCAAATGCCATCACAAACAAAGTACTTAGTAAATTCCACGGTGCTTTAAGCTGCAAAGCAGTGCTTTAAAGCAGCATGAGACACATGATACAACACGATGAGGACTGTGGGTTAATAAACTTGCTGCCAAAGCGAGTACCCGAGTTCCCTCAAAATGGGCTGTTTTTAAAAGCCTTGTGTAGATCAATTAATGTTTGCAAGTAATGGTTTTTAATTCTACAGTTTCCATCATTTTTATTTGCCAATACTCTGAAGACTTCCATAAACTCTATTTTGCACAAGACTGATAGTTTTATATATCATGAAAGTCATCACACTGCAAGTAGGACTCCAATTAAACATGCATTGCACACTGCAGTAATGTATAAATATGTTAATTAACCTCAATCACTAAACAATTTCCTCTGCTAATGAGCTTCCATCAGGCAGCAAAACAATGCTGGATTTTTCAGTGAGAACTGCCTATGCTCCATATTATAGCATCAGTTTTCTGACCAGTTGGAAAGTTTTTAAGCAAGCTTTTAATGAATATCTTTTCTGGATAAAATCTGTAATCAACATCCCAAGTCTACTTTTGCAAATAAGTAGCCATTTAAAACACATCACATCTTACGTTTCAGGTATCAAGCTGATGATGCTAAGAAACACCACAACTTTAACTACAAACATATACAAATAAGATACTGTCCACAAAAGACATTTAATTTTACACACTTTGCTTCAATGAAGTTCAATGGCCAACCATTGAGACACTGAATATCTTGTTTAAGCATACTAGAACTTTGAGGAATTCTAACTGCTCGTTTTTAGTCTTTCTGAACACTTATTCTCACAACACTTGCTAAAAATGCTTCATTAGTTCTTTTAGTATAATTATTAACATTCTGTGTGTATGACTCAATCAAAATTTCAAAGAATTCCACATATAATTTGAATAAATGTTTGGAAAACCAGGCAGGTGACATATTTGTGTGCAAATGTGACTCATCTGCTTTAGCTGATGAATGGTTCATGACGTGCTAAGTTATATATAAAGTACATACAGCTTGATACTGGAATCTACTGGTAGATTTATAATAGTGCCAGAATACAGCTAAGCATAAGTAAGGATCTTAGCAACAGAACAAACATGCAGAAGCTTACAATGTACTTAGTAAATATGAGAATAGAACATGTAAAAATTTTTTAAAAATGTAATGCAAGTAACATTTTAGACTCTCTTGCTTAGTAATAAACTAGTTCAACCTCATAATGAGATACAGTTGCATCTTCCATATGAGTGCATGGATAGAAGCTAAAGAAAATTAAATGGAGCTTGCTGCCCATAGGAGAGAAGAGTTCTCCAGATCCTTGAAACAATTTCCTTCTAGACCATATGATTTCATAGGATGGCAACTGTACTTATCCCTCGATTTGGGTCAAAACTATTTTTCAAAAATAAAAAAATACTTGTTTCAGTAAATCATGATAATTTATATACCAATAGGGTGTCAGCCAACTGTTTGGCAGCAAATGACAGACATTTAAATTAGGTTTTACAGTAACTGAGAAAAAAAGGGAAGAAAATGCTATAAATGTACTTAACACATTAATTTATCAGTCCTGTTTGAATGAACATTTCATTCTGAAATGTTACACTCCATTCACCAATGTCACTACCACCCTTCTTCTTCATTAAAACTCTAAGTCAATACAAAAAACAAACCTGGTTCTCAATGGCCATATAACACCCAGACATTTTTGCTGCAATATAGAAATAATTCAGGTCTTACTCAAAGCACTCATTTGCAATTTAAGGTACAAGACAAATTGACTTTTGAATTGATTACATTTCACTTAATCGAATGAAGCTGATATTTAACATAATCATAAAAACCCCCCAAAAGGCTTGCAGACCTGGTGGCTACTCTATCCCAAAAGTTTAATTTTTTCATTCAAGGTATGATTAGCTAAAACTCTAACTATAAACTGGCATCATTGTGACATATTACCAGCAAGAAAGTTAATAGACGAGAAAGCAATAAGAAAAATACATCACAAATCTTACCTTTAAGTCAAGATGAACAACATTGTTTCTGTGCAAGAATGAAACTCCTTCTAATATCTGCTTCATAAGTCGCTTTACATCTTTTTCTTTGAAGGCCTCTTCTCTTTCAGCCACACATTGGTCAAAGATTTCACCTCCAGCAGCACTGTGGAATAGTAGGAATATTGTTAGTTCAAAGACTAAATTATAGCACCCATTTGTCCCTACTCTCACTTTCATTTTTTTGTATAGGCAGTATCAGCAGGAGGTATAACCCAATCATGATACTTTCAGTTATAAGACATTTGGCAAGGTTTTTACAGCCTTGGAAGTGTTTTCTGCAGTACAGCAGCTTTGAAGAGAGGCAAAGACTTTAATCGTTTAGGTTAAAGAATATAAATAGTACAAACGTTTTGGGGACTACTTTTGAAATATTCCTGACTTTGCTTTCATATGAATGCCACAATTGTTTGAGGACTGTGCTTTCATAAAAGATGTGCCTTTTGCAATTCCTATGAAACTACTTAGAAATTTGGCCAAGGCAAGTCTTTGCAAACATAAAGCAAAGCAGCCCCACCTCCCATCCTCCTCAAAACACTTTACACACACCTAAAAGAATAAATGTAAAGTCTGCAATTGAATTGTTTATGAAGTCTCGGGTAACAGGGATGCATTAAGTTTCTAAACCTCTTTCATCTAAAAACAGCGCTGAAAATTTTAGCTCTCAGCTTGCATCCTCTTTTATGTATCTTTAAAGAAATAACATAATAACAAAAAATATAAAAATAACTAGATATGACTGAATGTTTTTAAAGTACTCTGAAGCCACACATGCAGTACCAGCTCTGTATAGCAATGGCTCTAGAAAACTAAAATTGTTTCACAATATAACCCTGTAGCATCAGAAGTAAAATAAACTGAACAGAAGCTCCATCTTAAAACAAGAATGGGCATAAGAATGTTAGAATGTGGCCACTTTGCATATGGATTGTTGAACTCCTACTACTAAATCAGCACATACACCCTTTGTTCTGCATGAAATTCTATTATCACCCCTGAGGGAAAGGTGGTGAAACCCTCAGGGGCAGAATCCTCTCCAGATACACCAAACTGTGATGTGCAAAAATGACTTTGCACAAACATTAATCTTTACTGATGCATAGCCATCTCCTCTGCCTTTGCTTGCCTTTTTCCCTGATGACTTGTACTAGGCTATCCCGAAAACAGCCAGGCACATTCAACATTAACATAACAGCAAATGAAAGTTCAACAAAAATGATGCATTTCAACTGTGCACCCCAGGAAAAGAACACTTAAATATACACAAAATTTTATTTTGCCTATAGTAACTTTGCTGCTACAGTCCTACTACTTCCAAAAGCCTCATGGATTTTAAAAAAGGCTTTTTGCCCTCCCAGGTATTCTCACTGCTATTATTTTAAGCTTTCCATATGCTGGCTAAGTGGTACAGCAGTACAATTTGATTTATTAAACTAAGATTTTCTTTCAAAAAACCCCTCTATTAAATAATTATTTTTCTTCATTATGTATCAAAGATGATAGAGCTCAAGAATAAAATGAGTTTTTCAAAGGAATATTAATACTGTAATTTCTTTTGAAAAATTTCATATGCCTGACATTATCACATCTTTCTTCAGTCCATTGTTATTTAATTCATGGAAACAGTAATATTTCAGCTTTGAACAGGATTCAAATACTAATGACATTTTTTAAATGAACATCAGCTAGTGTATTTTAATATCCTAAACCAAATTCCTTGAAAAAGCATCATGAATTGGATTTTCTAGATAGGAATAGAAAAAGATCTACTGCAACCCATAAATTAAACTTTTTGCCTTAAGAATGCCATAATATGTTACTTGAAGAGTGATTTAATTCCTTGTAGCAGTGAATTATAATGCACATACCGTGATAAGATCTACTACAAAAATTACTAACATGGTATGTTTTATAGCAATAACCCTGGGATTTTCCTGGTAAAGCTCTGCCACTTCAAATAAGGAAAAAAATACTTCTGCTATTTAATTCTTTGAAATCCGATTTATACCCAAAACATGAGATCACACTTTAATAGACCCAGCTGAAAAACCAGTGGAAGTTGAGGGTTGGGGGAGCCTTAAAATGCTCTGCTTGCTATACGTCTGCTTGGTAGGCATCTGTTACAATTTGTTTATTAGTGTAACTTATTAAAACTGAGGTACATACCAATGCTAAAATGTAAGCTACCTAGATTTTTAATACTACACTTAAAGAACTCTGAATTATAGGTGTTAAAAGTCAAGGCAATAAAAGTTTAAGCAATGTCCCATCAGTGAAATCAAGATTCAGTGCTACCTACCAATGGTGAGAGAAGAAAACCCTTAATCCAGAAACTTTATTAAAAAAAAGTCTCTCCCTATACTTCTGAAGATGCCTGGGTTCATCAGCATTTTTAAGAGTGAGACATGCAAATGCAGCCCTCACACACGCACACCCACTTCATAACTTATGCGACACTGGCGTTCTCAGCTAACATAGACACTTGGCTTTACAAAATAGTTTCACGTGAGAAGGTGACTTCATATGCAATGTTTTGGTTTTTGATCTTAACTTTCTTATTTAGGATGCTGATGGAACAACTCCTTCTGGACAATTCATTCAGTCCCAAAAATACCTCATTTAAACAAGTAACCAGTAACACTTTATAAGAACAGATGGAAATTTGACACTGCAAGACTGTTTTGTGTATTGTTGCTGTGGAGTGAGCTTAATGGATTCCCTTAAGCAAAACAGTCTGGGAGCTGTGAGCTAAGATAGTCACATGTGGTTGGAAGCATAATGTCAAAATGAACTTGAAAAAGATCCTACTGCACACCTATTGCAAGTTTTGCCAAGCTCTTTAACAATACTTTCAACTCACTATTTTGTACTCCCCATCTGGATTTCAGGGGGAAAATAACCAAACAACTAACAGTAGAAGGGCTCAAAATTCCTGCTAGAAAAGGATCATAGGCATGTCATTGTTATGATTTCTGTATATATGCAGACCAGGAGTTCTCTGGAGTTAATGATATTTACCCGTTTTTCATTGAACTGTAGTTTTTCTAATTGTCATTATGAAATAACTTGACAAACAACTAAGAAAATATTCTTAGGGGATAAAAGCAAACAATTATCCTTAGGACAACAAAGTTTTTAGGAAAAATTGATAAGGACATTTAATGGCAAAACATTTTGAAAACCAGTATTACTTAGAATGCATTATTTCTCTAGTACTCCCTTCCCTTAAGTGAATGAAAAACATGTGAGACAAAAGAAGGCTTTCCGAACTTGAAAGCTATGGCAACCATAATTCTTTAGCTATTGTGATGTACTTCTGAAAGTACTGTTGTGCCATTTATTTCTCTCGTTTCAAGTGAAATTCAACTGCTCATTATCAATGAAAAGCATGCTAACACTTTATTACTACTTAGCAGCATAAATGAGTTAAAAGTCATTTGGAAGTCTAGAGAACTAATCGTTGTTACAATTATGTTTACTTTAGATTAAAGGGAGACAACTTATCTTCCTTGAAATATATCTTAACAATTAACTGTATGAAATTTAGCATCAAACTTCTTTCAAGTATACTTAGGAGACACTAACACAGTAATTTAACTTATCATTAGAAAAAGATTGAACAAACCTATTTCAGGGCACGTGAAGAAATGAACCACTCCCCTGGCTTTAATGGATCAGACAAAAAGTTAGTGTTCTGAAGGATGGAGAAGTACAAATCACCAGACTACAGATATGTAGACCAATTCCTAAAATACACTTGATTTCAATGCTGAGTTATATATAGTCTGCAACAGACAAAAGTTTACTTCCTGAATCTTCAACTCTGTCAAAAGTCTTTCTTGAAAGGGTTATCTTTGAAAGATAATGGAAAGTCATCTACTTTCTGTACATGGAGCTTACATTACAAGCTGTTCACACCACAGCAGCTGTAACATTACCAGCAAAGGATCATGCTCACTGCTGCTGACAGCCATACCTCTTTCCTTGGCTAGGCTTACCACTGGATAGTAAGTGCACTTACTGGTAGCTTTTCCAGTGTAAGGCAATGTATTTTACCAATGTCCCCAAAGCCTGAGAAAACTGTGACTCCATATCTCATGAGAGGGCATGGGAAGAGAAGTATCCAAATATATAAAATTGTAGATACTGGTCTTAAAAGTTCTCAGACAAATGATTTTTTTTTGCCTTCACCTTTCCAATCAGGCAGCACAAAAACTGAATGAAACACAAACAAAGGTAACTAAGACCGTTTTGAGAAGTGTTCCCCTAAAATTTTTTTAGGCCTCCTGTCTTGATTTGACACTGCTAACTAGAACAACTTTGCTTGCTACTCAAATGGAGAAGATGCAAACACTGGAGCAGCAGTTACTTGTGATACACTGTGATACAGTGGGTTTGTTTCAAGTTCTGTCGTTGAATCCCATGCCAGCAGACTCTTATTTTAACTAGTCACACCTCCAGTAAGTAGGACAATAAATCATGTCCAAGACTATATAAGTCCATTAATATTAACAGACATACAAGCCCATCACATTATCCAGGTCCAAATAACAACAGCTGAAAAAGCACTTCATCCAGTATATAAAAAAAAATACTGTGTCTTCAAGATGATAAGACAACTTCTTTTTAAAGCAAGTGTAACTGTATTTACACAAGGCTCTGGATCAGTTCAGAGGCTCTTCCTAACAAAATACTAAGATAAAGATCTTTGAAGCTCCACTTACACGTTTCTATACATTTTTTATACTAATTACCCACTATTATCGTCTATCCCTTCCATAGATGTGTAAAACATGATGATGAACACTTATGAAAAGACCAGTTCTTAAGCATCAGATGCTCTACTGCTCTTTTTTTTTTTTTTTCCAAAAGAAATTGGAAGATGACAGGTAGGTTACATATAGGTATCAAGCCCAAAAGTTACCAAATTTGCTTTTTCCTTCTTATCCCTGATATGTCAAGTTTCCCAGACTGTATCTCTACTTTCTTCAGCAAAATTCCAGGTTCTTTTCACTCAATTTTCAATGAAATACAGAAACATAACTGACCCACAGACTAATTCCAGGCTTTCTGTTACCCCTTCAGATTTACTTATCCCTTCAACTCTGACTTAAATACACTGATTGAGGTCTTATGACAACAAACCAAAGTCAGAGACTGTTGTGAGGGTGGATGCAGACAGGTCCAGTTTGCTATGCTACAGCTGAAGCCAACACTGTAATGTCTCCTTGCTTCTCACTGCTCAACACTCAATATTAACTGGCAAATTTTAAGTTCATTTTCTGTCAAAAACTGATAGTGCTTGGAAGATAACCCTCCATGTAACATTAATATTTCACTTCCTGAAAGCAGAACATTTCCTAATTTAAAACCCTCAGCCCTTGTGACAGATTCTTACATCAAGACAAGAAACTAAAATCTTAGAAGATGAAGCTAGTGGCCAAGATTAAGTATTTGTTTTACTTCTTCAGGAGATAAAGATCTGCCACAAAGACCATCAAGCTTAATAGAAACTGAAATGCCCTAGAAAAGCTTGCAGTCTAGGTATGTTCTTTAATCCTCTGCATACAGAATGTCAGAAATTCACTAACATTCATACCTGTTTTGTTGCAACATGTCTCTTGAACACATTGACATTAAAGAAGCATCCACACATACTTGCTGAAGTCAGGGAAAGACTGTTTTTGCAATTTACAACTCCAGCACACAGCTATTTATCTGAAATGAGGTATGACTGTTTGATGCATATAAACCCAATAATTTTGCTAATTACTTAACAACCTAGTTAATACTTCAGATTAAAAGAGTTTTGCAACTGTAAGAAAATTGAGTTCTAAAAGAAAACTAGGAATTTTGCATCAAAATTATCACAAAACTCATTGCTCATTTAGATTCCACTGCTCAAATTAAATCCTATGGGATCGAAAATGAAACTATTTAAATTTCTGCTAGTGTTTAAAGCAGGTATTTACTAGTCTTCATTAACAGCAGTTAAAACCCCAGAAGCTCTGTCACACCTATGTATTATAAAAGATACTTGACTATTTCACATATTATGACTTCATTAAGGGCACAATGAAGTTCAAAAAATGTATTCTAGAAGAATTTTGCCTTAGGAGACATGGTCTCATTCCATTTCACTGAACTTTAAAGATACAGTTTCTTTTGACTTCTAAACAAGATATGATTGGGACACAAGATTTCTCACCATTTCTTTTTGCTATCAAGAAAGAGAAGAGCTGCACAAACTAGACTTATCTTAACAAAAAAAAAAAAGTCACTTCTGAGCTATTAAGCCTCACTGTTCCTCTCCTAATTATTTAAAATCCATAGAGCTTAACAAGAATTTAGAATTCCATAGCAACAAGCATTTGGCTGAAACTAAGAAGCTAGCTAGATACCTTACTGTCTAAAGCCATTGGCATGAGATGGCAGTCACAACAGCTGCAGGAACACTCATCTGGACAAACTCAAGTGGAGAAAACCACACAGACAAATGCGGAGTCAAGTGTCCTTTGAACGAAACCATTCTAAATCTCAATCCTCCTCCTCTCCCCAAAAAGATAATGGATTAGCAAGTTTTCTATTGTAGAGGGTTTTAATAGTTTCTTTTCAGCAATGATGTTGCTTTCAATACCTTTTTTAAAACTGGCAAAAAAAAGCCACAGCAGATTTCATCCCAACTTTGCTACTGTCAATGAAATAAACTTCAGTTCTTGAACAGATACTCCTTGTTTCTTTCTTCTTCGTCTTTTATGTGTAGGGAGTGTACAGAGCTCATATTTCATTAAAGATGCTTTAACTACATAAATTATAGTTCAGCTTTGAAAGATACTCCATAATTAGAGAAATTTGTTACAATCTGAAGTAGTTATGAGATTGCACATAACTTCTTGTAATCATCATTTTATTTGCAGTTCTTTAAGTTAAGCAAGGGTAACAGGAAACCAATAAAAACTTTTAAATTATTCACATTGATACACAATATTTCTACATTATTGCTTTTAAGCAGAC
Source organism: Oenanthe melanoleuca (assembly GCF_029582105.1). Classification (NCBI taxonomy): domain Eukaryota; kingdom Metazoa; phylum Chordata; class Aves; order Passeriformes; family Muscicapidae; genus Oenanthe; species Oenanthe melanoleuca. Next base: position 97,414,045 of record NC_079335.1, on the reverse strand, counting down.
ACTGCAGAAAGTTATTCAGGAATTATTACTAATACTTACTATTCCAGGACTAAAATCATCTCTGTTGCAGTTTCATAAACTTCATGCAAGTTAATGACCCAAAGGTTGCATTGTGCCAGCTCGAGGACTGCAATTTCGTGGATTATTTCCATCCGACAGTCTTGGCCCTTTCTTCTTTTTCTCATGAATTTTGCTGCAAACTCTTTTTCAGTGTCTTTCTGGATACACTTCTTCACCACTGCAAATTTTCCCCTGAAATTAAATACGAATTTAGTTTTACATGCTTTAGTGACAGCTTTAGCACCACCTTTATAAATTAACGTTTCAGGAAACTTGAACTAAGTCACTATTAATGGCTGCATTTAAGAGTCAATCTGAATTTAGAAAGGTGCCTTGCTCAGTGATGATCCCTGTGTTCAAAACACCCTAGCTGAGAATGTACATAATCTCCATGAAACATAAGGAATTAAAAAAACCCCAATCAATTCAAACAACGCAGTTTTCAAAAATACAGAATAAACGAGCTGTGCTAGTTCCCAAGACTACATTATCCTCAAAACTTTAATTTCAAAAGCTGGCAGAATCGAAATGTAAAAATGAGCAATTTATGCTTTCTCTAACTACATCACAGTAACCTAGTTATTGTTTTCTGAAGCACCCCACCATATCCAAGGCAACAGCACTCTCATTGAATCCTGCTTCATTTGCCATACATTATCCATACTCTGCATTTTTCAAAATGGCACTTTGTATTCTCATCATGATATGTCTCAAATGGTAACAGCTGGAGTTTTCTGATTACCCATTCTCAAACCCCTTACTTATACAGTGAGAGTAAGGATAAGGAGCACGGATAATTTAAATACAATGAAGCAGCTTGACTAACATCAAGCTCTGCAGCATGATTTTTGCAGCAATGCCAAGGTGAATAGGCACACAGAGCTGAGCCCCGTGCTTAGCCCACATTAATGAGCGTCACCTTGTCAGAACACACACCTGGTGATGCACCAGGCCAGCTCAAACCACACTGCAGCGCTTGCGTCACACCACTTCCCCCACAGCACCCTGGCACAAGTGCCAGCTCTTAACTTCCCTGAAAGAGTCCCACACCACCTGCCCCACTCAGTTCCATCCACACAGTGCTGATTTTTAGACTGAAAAGGTATTTTAATTAATACATCTCACTAATGCAATGATGAATTCTCACACTTTGAAGTATAGTAATCTTACTTTAGCTCTTACCATACAGGTATAATGATCATGAAAAGAACCTTTTTTATTTATATGTAAACATTTTCTTATAAAGCTACAGAAATAGCTTTGAGTTCTTTATTTTGGTTCTTCACTTACTGTAGGGTTGGTGGAACCAAAATAATAGTCCTCATCTATTTTGGAATACAATTACTATGGATTTTGCCTCTCCCATCTCCAAGCTGAGGTTCACAAAATTAACTACTTCAGCTCATGTCAAAGTTTTCACTCTCCCAGCCTACTGGCAGAAGACTGCTATCCATGAAATAAAATTGCTAAACAAAGTTGTGGTCGGCTTGCTTTTAATAAGCATTTGTTTCAAAATCACAGTCTAAATTAATCAAGTCAAATAAGTACCCACAAAGTGGGTATTTGCTAGGCAATCTCAATAATATAATTGGACTTGTAACCACTGATACAGCCACAGTTATTCCTCTAGGAATAATATTTTGCATAAGCACATTATCTACAGCAAAATATGTATTAAGACTAGATCACAGCACAGTCCAGATGTCCAGTGAAGGCAGACATACAGTAAGAATATGCATTAATGTCTTGAATCTAACTTTTTGGGAACGTGTTCTTAATTACTAATACATACATGAAGACAAAACTACTGAGGTTTGTAAATGCGGGAAGATAATTTTGCACAAAATTTATGTACAACAGAAAGCTATGCATTTATCAAAAGCGTTAAGATCCTTGTTCAAGTTCTTAGCACCAAAAAACATCTCAAGAAAAAAATCAACTGGTGAGTATGTTGTCAAAAACAGCACAAAATTAAATTGAGAAGCCCTTTAACAGCAAGTTATTTAATTACCTGATAGATACTAAGCCTTAACCCAATAAATCTAGGTCCCTGCCTGGGTTCAGCCTTCTCTATTTTCCTTATACAGCCTCTGAATGCACTGCGTACTTCCTCTTGAATGCTGCCTTAGTGCAGTCAAAAGCTTTGAATTCTAGCACCAGGAAGGACCTAGAGAAAGTGGCTTAGAAAAGTTTGAAATCTCTGCAATACAGCTTTCAAGTACTGTGCTGCTTTGAATTGCATACCAAATCTATCTGGATACAAGTTAATTAGCCTAATAAGCAGTGATGTTGCCGATTCACCGTGCATTAGTCACTATGGAAATAAAACAGTATTCATGGAGCAGCAAGAAATGGCAAGAGCCACCACTGTGTGTGGCCACGCATGTCCTGTTTAGCTGAGCTGGCCAGAAGCCTGATAGGTGACGTCACTCAAAGGACAGGTTACACGGGAGTTCAGCCAGCTGACAAACACTAACTCTAAATTGTTTCAGACCAAGAATCCTGCCCAGATTCCTTATGGTTATGCCTATAATTAGAGTTATTATAACTACTGCCTGTTAGAACTCATCTTTTCTGAATACAATCCCCAAAAAGATCAAACTGGACAAACCTGATGTTTATAACCAGTAGAACTAATTACTGTACAGTGATCTAGATTCATGTCTGAGAAAATTTCAGAGCTAAGATCCAAAGATAGTATCCACTATATGGTTAAGCCAACAGATAAATTTTAAAGAATTTCTTTTTGGTTGAGACAGAATAGTAGATAAGACAGATATAAACAAGCATTCTTATGAAATATACATTGCATACACTTCATCATTGCTTTTCTTAAAATCCTGCTTTTCATAACTTACTATAAAAAAGTATCTAAAATGGTGTTAGATCACATCACTGCTACTTTAGTGTATTGAGAAGTGCTAGCAGTGAGAACATTGCATGGAAGGAAGAATAATTTTGAGATTAAAATCTTAATGCGCATTTGTCAGTGTTGAACACAGACAACGTGACATCCAATCACAAATACAAATGCTTTGGAGGGAGACCGTAAGAAACTCTAAGTAGTTCTCAGTCCTCACAAGAGTCTCATTCAAGAATTATGATTTAAGATAAATCATATCTGATTACAAAGAAGCTCAATGTCACCTTTTCAGATCGCCAACAGAATTTGCATTGTTTCATTATGCACACATTGTAGCTCAAAGGAAAATTGTCAAATTACAAATCAAATGTCAAATCAGATAAGCAGGAACATTCATGTCACACCAATTAATTTTTGTTGTCCTAGGTTCAGAACAACAGAGAACTCACCTTACTAATTTATTTATAATATATATAAAAAATAAAATATATATATAAAATATATAAAAATAACTAAGAACTAAATATTTTAAAATAGTTAACCTTATTATTAAAGTGACCTATAAAATACTGTCACTGAAACAAATGCAGGAATAACTTCTTCCTGTGAAGATATTTACTTTTTATAAAGTTCAGAAAAAAACTTTCCTGAGATCCACAATACTATACCCACTTTATTATGTAACTCATATCAAACATTTTTTCTGATGTGTGGGGGTTTTCCCCCTGACAATTTTGGATTTCCAAACAACAAAGTACAAGGATTCCATTTCTGATGTTCATGAATAATTTACTCACATAAATTTCTTCTCAAACAGCAAAGCCAACAACTTGCAACTCTTTGTTTTCTTTTCTTTTCCAATTTTGCTTAGTTCCACAGCTATCTGACCCCAACTGTGCTACTGCAGAGAGCAGCTGAGGACAGCAGTGTCATGGCACAAAATGGTACAAGTGTCATGTACTGTTAAGACATACATAACTGAAAGTTACCTGAGAAATTAAAGTTCCTGTCAAAGCTGTTCTTTTGGAGGAAAAAAATCCAAGACATGCATTATCTGTACATGGAACTACAGCCACATCACTAGTGAGGAACAAAGAATACTTCACACTCCTTGGATGATTACAATATTTCTTATTCTTACCTTTGGGTGGAGAATGAGCTTGTATGCTTTAACAAAAAAAACTGGGAATGAGGAGAAACAACTGAGTTGCACTGGACATATTTACATGTGCACACACATTTTGCTAGAAGATAATTTTATTTTGGATCAATTATTTAAGGTGACTGTTACCTCCCAGAAGAAAGACAGACTGGTCAACTTATACCTTCCTCTAACCCAGCTCTAGAATCAAGAGTACTATTTTCTGCACACAAATCACAACTTCCAATATATGCATAGCTTGTTTCACATAAAAAAAGGAATGCAACATTCCATCAACAAGCTGAAGAATTAATAGCCTAGTAATACTTTGTCTGCAATTAGGAGTTTTTTTCTCAAGGAAAATGAGCAAAGTAACTAAATATAATTATAATAGACTCCTTAAGGAAGCTCTTGGTAGTAAAAAATGTGTTGTTCCCCATTTTACAGTACAATTATGGCTTAAGCACAAATGGTAAGGGGAAGAATTAAGCAATTGATGCCTTGTCCTCTGCAAAGGTTACATTTCTTCAAACTAACCTAACTCAAGCTAGCACTGTCTGAAAACATTTAAATCTCAGTGAGGTGATGAGAAGTGGCACCCTTAAAACAATCATCACAGGTAAGTCTGATTTCAAACCTCATGCAAGTGCAGATTCGTGTGAGAATATTGATTTTGAGGACACTAAAATTATTGAGGCTGTGAATACTGGACCAAAATGTCATATATTAAATAATTTAACTTAAAAACTTTTATTTCCATGTTATCCTAAGGAACCTGCAAGAATTTATTTTCCTGAGTGGCCATTATAATGAAGCTTTTGATATTTTTCCCTGGCTGAACCTGGGTTTCCCAACAGCTATGTTTCAACAGACTTGCAAATGCCTGTTCAGCTACTGAATGAGGCAGCACCTTCTGAAGCACATAAGCTCTGCATTCTGAAAGCAGTTTTTTTCTCCTGTGAGCAGAACTAATGAAGCCTGACTTCCCACGAGTTTGCACCCAAGTTCCTCTGATGACACTATGATCAATGTTCTCCTAGATTCATCCACGTCTTTCAGGACTGCTTCCCGCAGGATTTTTGCTCCCTAAAGTGCTACCTGCAGCCAGAGTACCTCTCTTCCCAGCATTGCCAGAACTACAATGCCTTAACATTTTGCCATGTTCCACTTTCTTCCCACCTCCCCCGAATGCAGGTGACCAGAGAACAGAAAACAGAGGCTCCAAGTGCCTTGGGAAGTTCCACAAACGACAGATTGGGAGGTCAAAGACTGCACAAACCTGTTGAGCTCATGCAGCAGCCCTGATCTCAGCAAAGGTGATAAACCCACTTGCTTCTTTCTCCATGCTCTCAGTTTTAAACAAAATCCATACGAATGTTGTTATTTTCAAACCTACCCGAAGTTCCGCTTTTAAACAGTTTCTCTCATTCTGGGAAATGGGATGGAAAAATACAGAGTGTATAAACTTTTTCCTACCAAATCTTAATGCTAAAACAGATTATGTTGTGTGCACAAGGACTGCTTTTCATCCGAGACAAAAACCTGCCATACCTGGGTGCTAATTTATTCTTTGCAAAGATAACCTCTACCCATACAGAGAGAAATACACGACTTATGAACATATAAAAGAGAAATTATTTGTGTTAATAACTTATCAATAAAATTACAGTTACAAGTGGCAGAGAGACTTTCCACCTATGTTTAGTGACAGAGTTAGTAAAAAATAGTCTTTAGTAGGAGTATTCGAGCCAAAGTATATGCTTTTCAAAAAACAAAGTTTAAAACTTGAATAAAAAAAACAAGCATATGCATTCAAATGTAGAGATTTCTATATGCTAAAAGAGAAGATAGAGAAAACACTTGTGAAGATGAGGAGAGATAGTGTGAACCAAAATATGTGCAACTGTTGCTCAAAACCAAGACAAACACTTAGAAATTTAACTCATTTTAACTACAGGTGCAAAATCACAGCCTTCATGTGAAGGTCATCTTTAAAATATTAAAAAAAAATTCCACACAAAAATCCATGCTACAGTTGACTTGTTTAACTGCAGACTAAGACTTGCAGCAGTACACAATTCTTCTTAGTATAAAGCAAATCATCTCAGTTGTTCTTTTTTTCCCAGAAGGAACCTTCATCTATTCTGTGCTCTGATTAGGCCAATGACTATCACCCGGCTCTCAGGGAAATGCTCATTCCATGGAAGAAGTGCAAAATATTTTCTGAAGTTATCTGAACTTCAAAAAAAAAACCCCCAACAAACCAAAGCAGCAGTGATACCAGGACATCCTGTGCTACACTGCTCCTACACCTTCTGGACTGTTTCTTAGAATTTAGGCTGATTTGTAGCCTGCATTTAGTTAGCTTCAGTTTCCAGGCCTTGGACATTGTGGTCACACCAATCTACATAAAGAGGTTTCTCCCACCTGCTTACCATGTGAATGCTTCAGACCACTATGTTTAAACAGGTACTATTCTACTGGTACATCAGAGTTACTAAGTGAGCATTAAGCTAACACCCAGGCAATCTAAATATTTGTTAGAGGTACTTACAGCAGCTACATTTGCCTTGAAACTCCTCCTTATCTCCAAAGGGGCTGGTTTTGCCGCTGTATAAACTGAGCTACACAGCGAGCATAACTTGCAATAGAGAACATACATTGAGGAGGATATCTTTCCATATATCCAGGGGTATATCCACTCTTTGGATGAAGCATATGTAATTCTAAGAACACTATCATTCCTTTAACGAGAAGTGACAGAACTTCAGGCAAAAATATTGGATAGGTGGTGCTGAAATTCCATATATGTAGTTTCCAAGATATGAAAACCTTTTAATGAGATTTTTTGCCCTAAACCTTGCTTTCTATCAGTCAGGCGTTGAAATTACACATGGACTAAACCTTACATGCAGAATCCCTTCCAAACCCAAGACCAGCTTCAACTCCTTGAAAAGTTCCACCATTAGATTACTCTGAAGCATATGCTACCTCAAACGAGTGTAAAATTTTTTTTCCACGCCATTGCTTACAAACCTCGAGGAAACAACTCTTTTTTTATCTTTTTCATTTTTTAAAGTAGGGGAGGCAGGTTTTCTTCTCCAGTGGAAATCTAGAGCAATACCCACGCGGGTTCCCAGGGAACCACAGCATCTTCCCAGCCAGATCCGCGAGGCTGGGGAGCCGAGGATGACTTCAGGGGAAGGAGGGACAGGCAGCCGCGGGGTACGGCCGCCCGCCAGCACCTCCTCCAGCCCAGCCCAGCCCAGCCGCGGCCGCCCCGCGCTCCGAGCTCACCGCCGGGAGCCCCGGGACGCGGCTCCGGCCCGACACGGACCCCACGGCGGGGACACCGCCACCCCCGGCCCCGCTCCCGCCCCCGGAGGCTGCGCTCACCTGCCGAGCTCCCGGCCGGGGCTGAGGCTGTACCGCTCCTGGAAGGGCTCCGTGCGGATGGGCGTGCGGATCTCCGCCAGGAGCCCGCCGCGCTGCCGGGATCGCCCGACCGCGGGCTGGGCTGGCGGCGGCCGGTCACCGCGGGAGCGACCGGGCGGCGGCTTCTTGTCGGGGCTCATGGCGCGGGGCTTCTCCCTCGGCAGGGGGATGCCTTCTCCCTTTCCTCTCGCCTTCCCGTCTCCGTGCCCGGCTCCGTCCCGGCCCGCGCTCCCTCCGGGCGCTGCCGCTGCTCGCGGGGGCTGCGGGCAGCACGCGCCGGCCGAGGGGCGGGGCGCGGCCGCCAGGCCCCGCCCCCCGCGCGCCTCACCTTGGCGGGAGGGCCCGAGGGAGGGACGGCGGGCAGCGCCCCCTGGCGGCGGCCGCGGGGAGCGCCGCGTCAACGTCCCCGCTCGCTTTCAGCGGGGTTTAAATAAACCCGGAAAACAACCCAGGGCTGTGTTTGAGGGGAGACCAGCTTGCCTCCCTTCGTAACTTTGCACAATTTCGTGTCACTGCTGCTGGACGATCCTGCTCCTCTGGAGCACTACGTCCAGTTCTGGGCTCCTCAGGACAAGAGAGATGAGGAGCTACCGAAGAGGGTCCAGTGGAGGGTGAAAAATATGATCGGGGTCAGGAATATCTCTGTTATGAGGAGAGACTCCGGGAGCTGGACCTATCAAATCTAGAGAGGAGAAGACAGAGAGAGGATCTAATCCACACATACGAATACGATAGAGGTGGGTGTCAAGAGCATGGTGCCGGACTCTTTTTAGTGGTCTCCAGTGACAAGATGAGGAGCAATGGCCACTAGCTAAAACTCAGGAAGTTCCACTTCAAGATGAGGAAAACCTCTTTACACTGAGGGTGGCAGAGAACTGGAACAGGCAGCCCGGAGAAGCTGTGGAGTCTCCTTCTCTGGAGACATTCAGCGCCAGCCTGGATGCGCTCCTGCATAACCTGCTGTAGCTGACCCTGCCTTGGTGATCTCCACAGGTCCCTTCCAACCATAAGTGTTCTGTGATTCTGTGATCCTCCAGCCCTGTGGGCACTCAGGTGTGCTCCAAGGGGCAGCAGAGGGAGCGTGAGGCCGGGGTGAACCCCAGGAGGCGGAGGGCATTGGCCGTGTGGGACATCCAGGCTCAGGACACTGGGAAGCCAGGCTGACAGAGGGCGAGAACAAAAGGGGCAGCAGCAGCTCTGTGTGGGGCAAATGCATCTGGGCCCACCTGATGAAGCCTCAGTTCCTGTGGTGTCTGAGGCACAAGCCCCAATTAAGCCTTTCCCACAGCCAGGGCGTGTGTAGGGCCTCTCCTCCATGCGTGCCTGAGATCCAGGTGTCTCTGTGAGGTGTGCAGGAATCGCCTTCTAGTCATCACTTTGTGCAGGCTGGTGGGAATTGCCTCATGGATTTGGCATGAGCCTAACTGGAAAGGCTTGAGAAAAGCATGTGCTCACTTCTCAACCCCTTCACTGTCTCGATTACTTAATGTACATGTTAAAGAGACCTGTTCTGCGTGGCTGTCATTTATCAAGGCACTTCAGTGGCATTTTTCTCTTTTAAGGGCATGTAGCCTCCTGCCAACATCCAGAGCATGGAGGAGAAAATACTGTTGAGGAAACAGGCCAACATACAGGGAAGGATTCAGTCCAAACTTGGGTCATCAATCCAGGATGGGAGTACAGTTGCTGACAAGGCATTGTGCTAAAATTCCCTCACTCCCTCACTGCCAAATCTGATTTGCAGAAAAAAGTAGAATCGTAGACTGGTTTGGATCAGAAAGGACTTTAAAGATCACCTAGTTCCAACCCCCTGCCACAGACAGGGACACCTCCCACCAGGCCAGGTTGCTCAGAGCTCCATCCAGCCTGGCCTTGAACACTGCCAGGGACAGGTCATCCACAGCTTCTCTGGGCAACCTGTTCCAGTGTCTTACCACCTCAGAGTAAAGAATTTCTTCATAATATCCCATGTAAACCTCCTTTTCAGTTTAAACCTATTCCCTCTTCTCCTGTCACTGTCACTGTCACTACATGCCCTTGTTAAACCTCCCTCTTCATCATTCTGTGGGGTCCCTCCAGGTACGGGAAGGCTGCAATTATGTCACCCTGGAGCCTTTTCTTTTTCAGCTTGAACAATCCCAATTCTCTTAGCCTTTCTTCATAGGAGAGGTGGTCCATCCTGCTAATCATCTATAGTTTAGGAATAAATTCCAGAACCAGTATGTCAAGTAAGAGAGGATTAAAGACTTTTGGTATCAATGGGCTTTTTCCTCAAAAAGTTGTGGAAGTTGTAGCAGAAGCAGGATATTTCTGCTGAACATTAAAATCTGGATTAAATGGAAATCATATAATTGTTACATCTGAAAGTAGATATCAGTGGCATTTACTAAGAGAGGAGGTTTTTGCCTGACAAATACATTGGATCTTGAAAGTGTATAAATCCTAAATGAAGGTTTCAGATACTTGATTCTTGGGACATTTTCTACTTCTTTACTTACCTCTTCAATCTCATTTTTCTGGGGGGACCCTGCTAAAATTTTATAAAAATTAGAGTAATTACTGATTCTTAAATATGAACACAGCTTCCTCAGAATCCTTTGGGATATTTAAGGTTTCCTGGTTGCATTTTAAAATAACTTCTAGATTCTTAACTGCCTTTAAAAACCTAGAAATTGGTTATATTTGGCTTAGGAAGACAGATTTGTTGCATTCTTAAAAAGAATTATCCACAGAATACAAATAGTCCTATTATCCTACAATGAGCAGGGAGATTTTCTACTGGATCAGTTGACCAACCTATCCAACCTGACCCTGAATATTTCCAAGGATGGGATATCTACTACCTCTCTGGGCAATGCCAGGGTTTTATCACCCTCATTGTAGAAAACATCTTCATTATACTTAATCTAAAATAACCTCCATTCAGCTTAAAACCATTAGCCCTTGTCCTATTACAACAGACACTGCTAAACTGTTAGTCCCCCATCTCTCTTGTCGCCCCCTTCAAGTACTGGAATGCTGCTCTAAGGTCTTCTCCAGGCTGAGCAACCCCACTCTCTCAGCCTGTCTTTACAAGAGAGGTGCTCCAGCCCTCTGAGCAGCCTTGTGGCCTCTTCTGGACTCACTCCAGCAGATCCATCTTGGGGAGCCCAGAGCTGGATGCAGCACTGCCGGTGGAGTCTCACCAGAGAGGAGCAAAGGGACAGAATCCCCTCCCTCACCCTGCCTTGGAGGCAGCCCAGGACACGTTTGTCTCTCTGGCTGTGAGTGCCCATGGCTGGGTCATGTCCAGCCTCTCATCCACCTGCACCCCCAGGTCCTTCTCCCAAGGCTGCTCTCCATCTGTTCATCCCCAGCCTGTGTTGCTACTGGGGGTGGCCCCAGCCCAGGTGCAGCACCTGGCACTTGGTCTGTTGAACCCCACAGGGCCATTTCCTGAGCCTGCTGAGGTCCCTGTGGATGGCATCCTATTCCTCAGGTGTGGCACCCGCACCCCTCACTCAATGACACCAGCTTGGTGTCATTGCCAAATTTGCTGAGAGTGCACTCGATCCCTTTGACTGTGTCATTAATGAAGATATCAAATAGTACAGGTTCCAATATGGGCTCCTGAGTGACACCACTTGTCACAGATGTCCGTTGGGACTCTGAGTCACTGATCACCACCCTCTGGATGTGACTGCCCAATCAATTCCTTATCCACCTAATAGTCTACCCATCAAATCCATCTCTCCAGTTTGGAGAGAGGATGTTGTGGGGTACCATGTTAAAGGCATTACAGAAGTCCAGATAAAACTGGATAAAACTGTAACTCCTACCTTTTCCACTGATGGAATCGCTCCATCATGGAAGACCACTGGGTTGGTCAGACAGGACTTGCCTTGAAGCCATGTTGACTGTCTGTCTGGCATCTTTTCCCACGTTGCTATGCACTAGTCGTAGAACAGACGATGCTCTGCCTAGTAGTACCAGAATACTGTGGAGCTGATGCATGCTGTATTAATTTCAGTTGCCCCTCTAGAAAGGATAAGCATAAGCTTCATGACTCACTGTAGTTTCACCTGTGCACTAAAACACCACTGATCTCAGTCTTAATCTGCACTATCTACACAGGGAGATATACGTGTGGAAATGAACAATGCTTGTGCAGAGGTAATCTAACATACCTATCTAGGCTTTCTCTCATGTGTTACTTGCTCTCATATGTTACCTGAAAAAGTATATGCTTTTTCTCTGCTGTTTGGATATTTGGCTTCAATCACTTAAATATTATTAGCTGTATGTTCAGTTGCACTCAGATGGCATAACAAATACTCATTTCTGCTAGTACAGGTAACATTAACTGTTCTACATTTCCATATATATTTTTTTCTTTCTGGCAGTAGCATCCAAAGAATTCATTCTCATGAGCTGTGTTTGGCCTGCAAGCTAAGAAGCAGGAGGTGAGCTGAAAGACACCACCACAGGTATTCTGTTAAAAACAATGTCCCTTTAAATTTATATCTGCATGCACTGGAGTAAGAGAGTGATTTCTATTCTGCCCTGAAGACTTGGATCAAAAGTGTTGCACAGGGACATAAGCTTTGTTCAGTTATATCTAGCCTGATCATCACGAGATGTTTTTCTTCCCAATACAAATGTATTCAGGCAGCTCAACAAGATAGAGGAGATACCTGAAATCATCATCACCATGGTCCACTTGTTACAGAAATATGAAATCTTACCATCTGTAGCTCACTACAGATGTAGCTCAGCAAATATAATTTAAAATAGTTTTTAATTTTGCATTGCTAAATTTATCCTTTCAACTTCTGTACTGGTAGAGAAACATGATCTTCTGTGGCTGGAATGTCTGCAGGCTGTTGAAGTTTTTCAACTTCATTTTGTAGTTAGTTATTCTGCGTTGAAGCTACTTATTTCTTGATGTGATAGTTTTATCTATGAAGCAACAGGAAGAGTACATGTTCCTTACCTGAGGGGTTTTGCTCCTGTATTCATCACATAAAATCACTTACACAAGAACTCTGAGTACCCAGCACCACTGAAAAACTGTGCCCTCCTATGCTTCTCTACAAATGGATGTTTCTTACCAGCTGCAACAAAAACAAAGTGTTATTAATCTTCTTTTCCTAGTTTAAGGGAGGAAGGCACAGCTCCACTAAGTGGCAGCAGTAAGCATTTCTGCTACCTTGCTGAATTATTTCTATATTCATGAGAGATTTAATATAAACTGGTGCTCATATTACAATAAGATTTATTCCTGTTTTCCCTCATAGGGTTTGACTGCACCATTTCTAAGACAGATGAATAAAACTGTGCTTAGGGAATCTACCAGTAACATTTTAAAATATTCTCACAGGCTCATATTTTGCAGAAATTCTCATTTGAATACGAATTTTACATATGTTATTATAATATTAACTTACCAGTTGAAAACCACATCATATAGATCCCCATGCACTAAACTGAGTGCTCCTCGGATCAGTTTCACAGCTTCTCTGCAGTGCCCAGGCAGTCCCAAACACTAATTCAACTTTTACAAAGTTGGTAGACTATATTTTACAAAATCCAAGATGCAACCCTAGTTATTTTATGGTTGTGTCCAGGGCACAAACTGTTTCAGTTTGTACATTTTGAGGATATTGTCAGAGCACAATGATGGTGTTCAAAAGTCTTGTGGGATTTACATACTATAGAAGCAGGAGTTAAACTCTAAGGTCCCAGTTCTGCTAATCAGTGCACATATCACTAATGCTGTTAACTTACATGCCTAAAGCAGGGAAACTTATTTCCATTGCCAAAGAGGCCAAAGCTGTCAGTAAACATATCCTTACACACCGTAAGTATAATCTTTTATAGCAATCTCTATTACTAATTTCAGTCATTCTTAAAAAGTCATTGATCGTACTTTAGTACCAAGACATACCTAAGAGGTACTGAAGTCAAATCACAGCTTGTAACAAAGTTCATAAGCAGATTCCTGCACTGCCCCAGCTGCATTCCTGAAAAGCTGTTACCTAAACATGATGACTCCACGTGGCATGCTGGTTGGGAACCTGGGCTACTTTGTCTACAGACTGAAGCATATGAAGTGCTGAAAACAGAAAAACTGGAGAATATGCAATTTATTTTTGTATGCTGTTTTGAGCTTGGAAAACCAATATTAGGAGATCACATCCAACAACACTTTTCCAGTTGTTGTCTGTAGTCCATTTTGAAACTGATTGGATACATTTTCAGTGTCACACTGCAGAGTATTTACAGAATTACTTTTTCCTAACAACTGGTTTATTTTGTAAGTGGGAAACAAAGGTAACACAAATCAGTCTTCTATTTTCATGTTGAAATAATCAAAAAGTAAAATGTTCCTAAAGTGTATTACTCTTCACAAAAGGTAAGCCAAGTTACCTCAGTGTTACTATTGCTTATCATAGGCAAAGAAAACTCCCCCATGCAGCCCCATTATATTCTTGTACCATAGCAGTTAATTACATGAAATCCTACATGCCAGAAGTTCAGGGGAAAAAAAAACCAAAACATTAGTTGCACTCTTTGTATGTTCAACTGACTTCTATCCCATCTCGAAGAGTTATAAATGGCATTGGGCGGATGAGCTTCATTTACACCTCATTTAAAACAATATAAATCTGCTCTACATCAAAGCCTAATACAAATAAGAATCAGGGCTTGTATTCAGGTAGAACAATATACTGGGTATTCTTTTAAATTCAGTTTCAAGAGAGTAGGAACTAAACACAGCCACACATTCTTCACCTTAATGAATACATGAGAGGTATTTTCAGTCAAAAATGATTTTCAAGTTTACCAGAATTAAATTTAAAAAATAGTAAAAAAGTTTGTCTTTGCAGCTCAAGGATCATTTATGATTAGAGGAGACACAGCAGATCCTTTGTGCTTTTGTGCTCCAGACATGACAGCTATTGTCCAGTCTGGCCTCTTGTACAAGGATGAACATCAGGCTGCACATGGACTTACTGTCCTTTGCAGAAAAAAACTATACACTGCTACCACAGGGCAGGAAGAGATTGTTATTGATTTGTAATATCTACAGAATTATTACAGTTTTGTTAGCATGCCAAGAAAGACACCAGATGTACCCATGGAGGCTTCACACAGACTGAGGCTCTATTTTAACAGAAATTCGGTAATTGTCATAGCATCATAGAATGTTAAGGGGTTCAAATGGACCTTAAAGACCAGCTAGCCCCAACCCTCTCTGCTATGGGCAGGGACACCTCCCACTAGACCAGATTGCTTAAGACCATATCCAACTTGGCTTTGAATGGGTTTGTAGAATCCATTGGTTTTGAATGGAATCACCGAATGGGTTCTGGTAAAAGACATAGGTCCAGCCACATACACAGATCACTGCTGCAGAAACTGACACCTCTGGTGCACCCTCATGATCAGCAGCTCATCTCACTGCTTTTCAATCAATATGGATTTTCCCTTCCTTTATTTGTGAACAGTGCACAGAAATCCAGCTTAGTGCCAAAATGCCCTCTCGCTCACTTCTTCCTCATGCACGTGCACAATCACACACACAGGATATGAATAAAGGCTGAGCTGTAAGACCTGGATTTCTTGAGCATGTGCATGGGTGGGTGCTGCTCTTGCCACCAGCACCACCATCCCTGCTGAAGAGGGGCCAGTGCCTCCTGGGCCTCTTGGACCTGTGCTCCTCCATATGGAATGAAATCCAGTGCCAGCTCCCAAGGGGCTCTCAAGAGTTCTCACAGTCACAGAGTTTCTCATTTGTTACTGATTTGTCTTGTGCAAGATATGCTCACCACTTCTGTTGGAGTATCTTCCATGGATTTATATTTTTTCTTATAGAAACAATGCCTCATATTTAAGCTTTCCCATCCTTCCTATTTTACCACAACCCCTCACGGGTGCCATTTATGTAAGAAAACAGGTCTGGTCAGGAAGGTGTCTGCTGAAGGTGTATCTGAGGCGTGTTAATCTATCCTGGAATGTGTTAATGAAACACGCCAGAGATATTACAGTGACGAGCAGGAGAGAAATGGGTGTGACATACTGAGATGCCAGAGCATCTCGCTATGTATTTGCTGTCAACACAGTGCAGACCCAGCATATGCTATTAAGAAATCATTCTTGCAGTTGCATTTCATCCCTATAATGCAGTAATTACACCTAGAAGCAAGGTATGTGTAAGTAGCATACGCACTGCTTTTGTCCCTCTGTTTGACCAGACATTTCCTGAAGAGAGGAATAAGCTCCCATGCTTTCAAGGCAGAAGAGCATGGGGGCTCTGGTCATGCACACCTACGTGGAGATCCTCAAGTTTTAGACATGTGCCCCGAAAAACTGAATAAAAGCAGTGGAAGGAGCTGAACGCAAAAGTGGGAAAGGACATGATCCTGGAGCCACAATTTCTGAACTTAGTGGGCTTTGACAATGCCAGTTTCCACCCACTCTTACATACATCCTCTATGAAATAGTTTATTTGTAATAGACAGTCCACACAATGCCATAACAAAGTGATTTTATTGACATTCCTCCATAGTGATATGGTTGAATAGAAAGCACAGCCTGAGTATCATGTGACATTTTTCCGTCAATAAAAGCAAAATCAGTCCAATAATGAGGACCTTTCCTGCCACTGACTTTATGTAGTCTTCAACAAAACTGTAACAGACATTTCCGTTAGATAAATCGGAAGCTGCAGGGAATTTGGCTAATGATACAATATTTACTATACCTAGTATCTACTACCTACAGGCATCTGTTTTTCTACTGGAACAAAAGAACTACATGACTCACTAGTGAGAAAGTAACAATCCAATCCTTTGGACCTTGTGATAACTGGAAAATCTATCCCAGATTTAGAATATTGCAGTAGTTTTATATTTTCATAATGAACACTGAGGTACAGCAAGAATAATAAAAAAGCACCGCATTTGTTGTAGAAAGATCTGTTGGTCTGCATTTGACTGAAAGTGTTTAATCTTGACTGGGAAGCCCTACTAATATTAATATGGAGACAGGGCAAATGTCATTTCAACAAAATTAAACAGATCTCCAGTCAAATTTGTCATTCTGAAATTCCATAGACTGTCAAAGGATTAATAGTGAAGGACAAGTTTAACCCGTCCCCTGTGCGTTTATATTTTAGCTTATTTCAGTTTCGATTTTCATGTTCAAATTCAATATCCTATTGTTTCCAACTAGAGGTATGTCAACTATTTGTAACAGTGAAACTAGAACAACAAAACACAATCCCAACAAACACTCCCTTCCCCACAGGCCATCTCTCAGACTAGACTACAAACTCAAACCTCAGCTACAGTTCATTCAAAAGTTCATGGGCACTTAAGCAAACTGGGTGTAAAAAGTCCCCTGTGTCAGACCAGTACAAAACTCATGATTTCTCCTTTAGATGTTAGATGTGGTTTGGACCACTCACTTCTTGCTTTGTGATAGCCATGGACCTCTCTGGAACATAAAAGTCAAGTTTTGCATGTACACAAACTTAAACTGAACATTTGAGTAACTTACTGCAGACTGAAGTGACAGCATTTGTAAGGTTTAAACCTGACACTGTTAACACTGAGATACAGATGTTTGTACTGGATCAAATCCTGCATAGCTGATGCGGTTGAACAGTCAGCAAGACTACTTCAAGGTGGAAGACCTACTGATGATTTAAAATACCTATTTCCATTCTCTTATCTCCAGATGAATACTAACAGGATTTCAAAAACAGAATTACCCCTTCCCTCCCTCTACCATTAATACCATCATGACAATCATTTTAAGAAACATATGAACCCTTTGAAACTGTTGCCAGCATTCATTGCACTGACTGAAAACCAGAATTCATGAAAGCTGTCAGATTGCCTCTTCCATTTTTCACTTGCATTTTAAAAATCTATTGATGTTGATATTGTATCATAATCTAGCCACCACCATATCTAGCCACCACCAAGTTTAAAGGGAACAGAGGTAAAAGAGCTGAAAAGATTATTTCACTGTAAATCTGCCCTATGGAATATCTTCTTGTCTTTCCTGTGGGAAAACAATGAAACCAGAATTTCTGTAATCAACAGTCAGTTTTACAAATGAAAATACAGACCTGGGGAGTAACAGCACTTGAATCAACAAGGAAGGGTATGTCTTGCTTATGCACAGCAACAAAAGCAAAGTCAATTAATTACATAAATGGGCTGGTTCAATAACAGAGCAAGGGAGGTAGGTTCCTCCCTCTCTCCTGTTAGCACCACTCACTGCCTCACTGCAATGCCACTTCAGATGCATGGCTTCCCTTTCACTCCAGGTTGGGACTAGATTCTGCCCATGGCATGACACAAGGAATGGAGAAACACTGTGAAGTGTTTGGATACCAGAAAGATGATGTCACAGTTTGAAAACCTATTCGGGTAGGGCATTTGGGAAGAGAGAGGGAAAGAGCTGGAATGGCAGAATACAAGAAAAAGCCACATATGGCATTTTCTTACTCATTGTTTTATGAAAATAGTCAATCATCTCTGTTCCTGGCCTTAGATCCAAAAAACTTGCATGGGAATCTGCAGGACTTTGTCAACTTAGAAAGCAGCTTTTAAAAAATATTAGGCTGTGTGCTTGAAAGACAATTTGGATCAAGATTTTGATGGGAAGTTGCTGGCTATGCTCTGTGTTTCCCAGAGGAGCAACACACAAGGTGCTCGAGATGGCATCTGCCAAACATAATCTAGTTTAGTGTGTGACAAGAGCCAGAAAATGTTGTGAAGAACAATTTCAGGAGAAAGCCTTCACTGTTTCCTTTAGTGGAGTTTGATGCTGTCTCTGAAATACAAACATCTTTTATTATGCTACAAAAAATAGTTTCACTTTTTTGTAATAAAATATAGTTTTAAACGACTTAAAAAATTTAACTATACATCGTTGTAAAGATTGGATTTTTTCCCCCCACTTTTTGCTATGTTAATGAGACAGCTTTTGACTCTCCTTGGCCAAACATGGACAAACCAGTTGGGTGCTTCTCTCTCTTCTAATGCTGGAAGACATCCAACCTTTGACATAGTACAGGCAACTTTATAACATCACCAGGAATAAATCAGGAACCATGTAAGAATCACTGGATTTGGGGGTGCAGAGGTGAAGAGGCAGGAATTACATACATTGGAAGATTTCATGTTCAGTGTCTCCTGGTGTGGTTTGTTCTGATGAAATTCTTGTGCACATGACAGATGCTCTGAGAAAAACATTAATTTTTCCATCTCTCCTGTGCAGTGGGCTGGTAACATGGAAGAGATGCCTGAGAGCTCATTTATGGAAACAATAAACATCATTTTTGGTGTGTGGTACAATGAAGGTGGCCTGTAGCTGCAGCCTCTGTTTGCAACTGCAATAAAACAACAACAAACTAAAACATAGATCCTCAGCAAAAGCCATACAGTAATTTAGTATAAGTGGCCGAAGTGCCACAGAAATTGAATGAATGGGGCAATTTAAGTACTTCAAATTTTTTATGTACCATTAACAAAAAAAAAAAAAAAAAATTTCTTTGCTTAGAAATATATTTTTGGGTCTATCACCTTTCAAATACCTACTGACCTAAGAATAAAATCAGGAGAAAAATCAAAAACTCTCAGAATGCAGTTTTTCAAGAGTAATGAGGTTCTATACAACCACCATAAAATAATGTGAGAAAGCAGAGTCCAATTTTTTTCCTCTGGAGAGAAAATTTAAGACGAATTAGATGTGTTAGATTTTGAACCGGTCTCTTGATTTTACAGTAATCTAAAACATAACTAACACAAAACTACCAGTAACAAGCCCCCAAGGGGCTGTCATACTTCATGCAAGCTACTAGACACTATGATGTTACCTTCTCACTTACCTTCACAAATCTCTCACTTTGCATTTCTTGCATCCTTTAACATATTTAGTGTCAGAAGATGCTTTGTATTTCTGTTTCCCAGTTAAGACAAACACTTTCAATCTGAGATTAGTCTTGGAAAACAAGGGCAGAAAAGATTAATAACTAGAATGTAATCAGAGCAGCGAGGTTGACTGCAATAGCCTCAGCAAAATCCATCCAAACACAGCCTACTGTTGTTTTCCTTTTTTTTCCCCCTGGATTCAGAGTTGGAAAGTACACCAAACTGAAGAGGGTTATGTCTGCAGTAACAAGAGCAAGATCTTTAGTTTAGTGGTACCCAGTATGACCAGAGGGCCTTTGGGCTTCCTCCAAGAGGATGTGCACCAAAATCTTTACCCCCAGAGAGTTACAGTTCCCTTCATACCTCACAAATACCCTCATTCACTGCAGCTTCTCATTTGACAGACTCCAGATGAAAACATTCTGTCTACAACCAACCACTCTTGAGGATATGGACTATTCCACTGAACAAGAAAAGAGAAACAACAAAACTGAAAACCGCTCCCAGCAACCATAGATTAGCCCAACCTAACAGAAAATAAATGGCTTCTGACACAGGGGATGGGATTGTCTAGACTTGTCATTTGGAAAGGAACATTTTAAACATCAGAAAACGAAGATCTGGTAAACAGAATCCAAGGGTATTCATAAGAGTAGAACATTCTTCTTACTTCCCCTTTTCCTTGTCTTACACAATGCTAAGGTAAGGGAGCCTTGTCCTTTATGCTACATAATAAAACATCCTTCTTGAGTGTGCACAACCTTGTGCTTCTTGTGTGGTAAACATTACAATGGAGATGCCCCTCCCAATAGCTCTGAAGTGCAAGTTCTCTCCAGTACTGGCAAGCAACAATCATAACAATTGCCGTTATGCTTTGCATTGCATTACAGGTTGTTTTTGAAGGTCTTATCTGCACCGTGTATCTGGGCCAGTTCCAGCTGATGCAACTGATGTGGATCACGAGTTCATATATAAAAAATTCAATTTTGCTCATAGGTGTCTTTCAGATGGACAATAAATACAGGGAAAATAGGGATAGATGATGATGTATTTGACCAGCTCCTAGAGCTGGATTCAATGATTAAGAAGTGAGATGGGCTATGAATTGATTTCGAAGATATGGGTATATAAAAGCTTGGAATGCTTGATGAGGTTTTTTTTTATTTTTTAATCAACGTAGGTGGAAGTAAACATTTATTAACATTTGGTCAAGTGTAGTGTAACTTGCATTTGTATTTTCATTGTTATTAATGGAGGTATGTAGAGATATACAGAAACCTTGAGACAGTTGTTTTTCTATTGCATACAGACTAGCAGTCCATTGGAAACAGAGGATGAAAGCATGAAGGTTAGATTGTAGAGGGTGGCAGTTCTTCATGCACAGCTTTTGTTAATCTTGATTTTTGTTTTGTTTTCAAAAATAAAAACATGGGAAACCGAGATCAAATGGTGGTGGACAGGAAAGGTGACATCATCAGCCATAAAAACACCAGAAGTGCCTGAACCCCCTCATTCAAGTCCAAAGGTGCTAGTTTCTTCAACAGCTGTCAGCAGCTTTTCATACAGCATAGAATATGAGGGGTAAGGTGGAAGATCCAAACGGTTGAAACATGTGTGTGCCCTGCAAAAGAAAAATATGCTACATGTTAAGCTTAATCTAAAAAACTTGAGAAAATAAGAATTGAGAAAACAAATTTCTGCTGAGACTCAAGACATTCAAGTTCACTCAAAGTAAAACTTTTGAATTCCACCAAAATATGAGGTATTGAAATGCATGCGCATACATGCATGAATACTTTATATAGAAGACAAGACACAAGGTAAGTATCAACATAACATCTGATATCCCTGCTTCAGATTTTTCCGGGATCTTGTATGGATCTTGATGGAGAAGAATGCTGGCGGTCACTGAGGAGTTGGGGTTTAGGGACTGATAGAGAAGTTCATTATTATAATTTTGGTTGCTTCAAGATTTTTTAAAAAATGGCACTCATCTGTATATCCAACATGAGCTGCCAATAAGTTTTGCACCAGTGGACAAACACAATGCGATGGATTAAAGTGACAGAATGAGCTCAGCATACGTTTGCAGTGAGGCAGGCCTGACTGCTAAAAGACCATTCAGGGATCTGCTAACTGAGAAAGGAGGGCTGCTGAAAATATTCCTGCAAGTCAGCTGTTGGCCATCTGCTGCAAGTCTGGCCTTTAAACGTTATTTATTTGTAGTACCCAAGACAAAAGCAAAATACTCTGTGCAGAGCAAGCTGCAAACTCAATGACCATCTATTTCCCCAGTTTTACCATTATATTTACCTGCCATTATATTTACATTGACAGAACCTTCGAAAGAAGCTATGGAATGGGTTCCACGCGTGCCTTCACCTTGTTGCAGCTTTTCTGGCAGTAGCAGTTAGACCCAGAGGCAGACAGCACTTCACTGTGGGAGGTGCTATACAAATGTGGAGCAAAGAAACAGTCTCTGCCCCAACAGTTCAGCCATTTCAACTGACTGAGAAACTGCACAGGTCATTCAATAAATAGACGTGGAAGGGGCACGTTCTCAGTAAAATTGTTTCAGTTTTTTTTTCAGTCAGCCTATAGTTTTACATGATGACAGCAATATTTCTATTTCTTCTTGCTCAATGGGATAAATGTGAATTGTCAAAACTTTACAGAAGTAAATGTAGCTTAATGGCTAACAATGTCTGAGCTTCCAGCCCGTAGCACTTTTAAAAGTCATGGAGTTGTTTTACCTCTATCTCTTCTATCTTCTGTCTCAAACTTTAACTCAGTGCTATTTCGCTTACACTGGAGCAGCAGAGCTGTCTTGGAGAAAATTACATGAAGCCACGCTAGTCATCTCTTAGGCCACCCACAAAGTGGGAAAGACGTAATGCTAGTAGATGTGCTGGCCTGAGACTTGTAGATTCAGAGGGAGAGTTTTATCAAGCACCAATGGTGAATCATTAAAAACAATCAGGCAACTGAAATAGCCAGAGGCACGTAGTCTTCACTGCATTACAGAATTTCAATTAGGAGAGATTTTGCCATCCTTTTTCCCCTTCTGAATGAAGATTTGTTAGCTGGTTAGTCTCAAAAGAGAATACAATAAACACAGAATTTGAGGAAATGAGCAGGGAATGCTTGAGTTAGTGAAAAAGGAACATTAATAAAGCTGTTATTTAATTCATCTCTTGAAATTAAACATGGCAGCTCATGTGTATTACCCATGAGTAGCCTTGCACTGTTTATTGTTTATCTCAACAATCTTTGGCAACATAAGTTGTTTCTACAATCCACTGGCAACATGTATCAACCACTAAGAGTTAATTAACAGAAGGATTCCTGTAGTCCATTCAGAGTGTGTTTATCACAGGCAAGACAACTCCAAGCAGAGACAGCCGGTCTTGAGGAGCTCAGCCGCTGGGCTCCAGAATTGGAAGTAGCACAGCCATGTTGGCTCAGGTGTGAGTTCTTCTAATGTAGCTTAGCAGAACCAGACCTCTGTATGGTACTTAACCGTGACACATTTAACTGTTTGAGACAACAGCATCTCAGACACTGCTACTGTGCATCCTATTGTGTGATACAGGCGTATCCATAGGCGTTTACTTTCTTGCAGACATTTATCTTGACTAATCATTAGCCATCTGATTTCGCACTGGTTATGAAACAACTTTGCAATGCTGCTGACTTTTAGTCATCCTTGACCTAGTCAAACTCAGAAAAAAGATCAATTCCTTTTCTTTCTATGAGGTTTACAGATGTGGACTCTTCTATAGAAGGTATCAAGAAATTTATCGTGGGGAGCAAAGAAAGGAAAAAATGTTGACGTGTCTAGAAACACTGAAACATTTTGCTAAGCAAATTGTGTTCTCCAGCTCAACAACTTCACAGAAAAAAATCCTTGCACTTCAAAGAAAGGTCATCAAATTTGAAATGAAAACGACATTTCAGGACCTCTATCCAGATAAGGTTTACATTTCTACCTACTTACGGTGCAAACCACAATACATTGCTAAGGGCAAAACCTGAGCTCATATTCTGGTCTGTGAAACAAATGTGGATCTACGCAACTTCAGTGATGCCTCTGAAGCCCATTCAATCTTACATAAAGATAATTATCTGCAAAACTGTCTGGTTTTCATCATATAATGTGTGATACTGCAGTACACAGGGCAATTAAGAGTCAGTGATACTTTCCATAATGCTGTTGTCTAACTAGGCTCCATCCTCCAAAGTGGTAAATTCCTCCTGAATTATGCTGGTCTTCTACTGCTGATCCCAGTGAGAGAGACTACAGTAAGCATAATCCAGGGAACACTTGCCACACATATTGGGGTGAAAACATTACATCAGTAGTGCAAGAAGTAGTCACAGGAAAGAGAAAATATTTATTCCTTTGATTTAAGCCTCCTACCACACAAGCCTACTGACATTTGAGAGGGTGTTCAGGGAATGTGAGGCCTGGAGTAAGAATTAAATTGGTAAGAGCTTTTGTGGGAAGGATTCTGGCTTCTCCAGAAGAAAATGCAAGATAAAGCAATGTAAACCAACTCTGACCCTCATATGCCCTCATCCTCCAGTAAGTTAAGCAGTAAATGGACCACTTAAAATTTCATTCTTCCTGGCAGTCTGTCTTTATTGCTTAATATAGTTTTGGTGGGCTTGAACCTTTAATCTTGCACATTGTTCACAGTGCTATGCTATTACTTTTCTTCTAAGAATTCTTTCTGAAAATTATAAGCTTTTAAGATTTTTGCATTCTTCTTTTCTTTGTCACTTCCTTTATTCCCCATAAAGATGAGTCCAAAGCCAGTAAAAGTGGGCACAGAACCCCCTGCTATCTTAATTATAGCTTGAAACTATTTTCTGAAGTAAGGCTTACATTCTAACATAATCATGCCTGTCAGGCAGAAACTGGGCAGTTCTCCTTTTCACCTTGCTTTTGTTAAATGAACCCACAAACCCCTCTATCTGAGAACCTACAAGTAGCAGCTTTTGTTCCTTGTGCCTGTAAGAAGGAATCAGTGTTTAATAGATGAACGTAGATTTGTAGCTGATACTGCTGTTGTTTTTGAAAAAAGAGGAAAGAGAAGATGGATGGGATATAAGTAAAGGTAAAAGACAGCAAAGCCCATGATTTTTCCCCAGTCCATTGGGAAATACGGAAATAATGAGAATAAAGTTCTTTGTAGTCATATACAATATTTTTGAAAATTATTATATGGGATTCTGTGGTGATTAAATACTTGATCATCCAATAGAGAGGAACAGAATTATCTTACAAAAAATCAGATATTTACTAGCACTGGTAATCTCTATCATATGTAACACACATTACACTGCTGAAAATCTCTTCTGATGAAAGGGTAGTTGCAGCTCAGCACTGTGGGGAAAAGTGACCTCATTGAGTCAAATGTGATTATTTGAATTTCTTGGATACATACTGAGGTCCTTACTTACTTGATACTCAAACAGACATAATCTTGGAGCTGGCAGGAGTTTTTGCCAGCTGAGGAGTGCAACCACAAGATGGGACCGTGGCATTTGTAAGAACCGAATTTGCCAAATGAGGATTTAAAAGGACTGAACTGTTGCCTCCTACAGCTATAGTAGGAAGCACTGCTAGTTCTTAGCACAGGTCTGTTTTGGGCCAGGAATTCTGCTCCCATGATACCAAATGAAGCTATGCTATTCCAGCTAGGAAACTAGTGGATTTTTATTAATGTTTGGCGGGGAACAAGAATACATTCTTGCAGAACTACTACTAAAACTGATTCCATTTACAAACCTATATGACCCAGAAGAGGTGAAGAGAATTCCTGCTTCAGAAGAGGCTATAGCTGCAAGAATTCTCCAACCATCTCTACTCAGGCAACCAGTTAATGTGTAATGCCTTCATTTCGAGGCAAAGCTTTGCATACTATATAGGAAGAGTAAAACTCAGCCTTGATGAAGAAGTGATTGAGCCTGCTATTTTATATGACAAGTTACACCAGTTTGGAGGAACCCATGATGCAGATTTACACCGACATATCTACAAAGCTGCCAGTCTCTTTGGAATCTGCTTTAGGGTCATTGTCTGGAGATCTGGCATTAGGGCAACATCTCTGAGCTGTATGGTGCCCCAGCTTTCTAATGCATGTGATCTCAAAAGTAAATATAGATAGGAATATTGTACCTGGCACATGTGCATCCTTCCAGAAATAAAATACTGGTGTAATCTTACTCTTTGTTGTCTTAGATGAACATATTACACTACAATTACCCTGTTCATGCAGGGAACCAATATTAATGAACAAATCCACCAATTTAGAATGAAGTTACTCAACGTTCAACCTTCCTGAAAAAGTCTTGCTTATCGTCAGTGCTTTCAAGAAGCACTCTAAGTGTCATGCATTATGTTTATTCTTTGAAAAGTGTTTTATTTTAGAAATTTACACCATGCCTTTTTTTCTGGGCTTGCCACTTTGCTGTTGCAACAGTATTAATCTATCTAGTTTAAACAAGTGCAAGCAGTATTAACCTATCTAGTTTAGGTGTTAGCACATCTCTGCTCACTTTAAGCAAATGGTAGTTGTGTGGTCCATTGCCAAAGTGTAAGGACAGGATGTAATGGATATTTGCCTAACTACTTTAGCCATTTGGAGCAGAAGTAAGGGAACAGAGAAAGAGTCATGGACTCTCCTGATAGAGCTAGAAGTTCTCAATACTTTGTACAGCAGTTAAAGTGAAAAGGGAATTTGTCACGGTTTATTGTAAAGTTAGTTACACTCATGTCACAGGGCTAAAAGGATGACAGGATATGACACGACTTTTTTTAGCCTATAAGTCTTAAGTATGTAAATAAATCTAATTAAATCTGGGCAAACCATAATCAGGTATTTAAAAACAAGTTTTAAATAATACTCATTTAGCTGCTTAACTAAGGATTTAGGGAACCTCCAGGTTTAGCCTGTGTGTTTTATGCATTTCTTAGCACTGTGTATACTTGGCAGCACCCCATAATTTTATAAAAATGCAGGCAATAACTCATGGTGATCAAGCTGTGTTTATTCCCCATAAGCAAGTTTTGTTTCTTTTTCCCCTGGCTAAAATGAATGCAGAGCTCTAAGACTTCTAACAAGTGCTACCAACTTTCACCTGGAAAGGAGGCCTCTTTCAGGGAGAGCTCATTCACAGATCAGCAGACAAACATAAAATCTCGAGGCTAACTGAATCTGAGTCAGAAGTAATGCCTAGGTTCACAAAGAAAGTTAAACAGAGCAGAAAGGGGCCAATTGCCGTTTCAGAACTTGATGGGTCAGACCAGGGCATTCTCTGTGCACCAAGGTCTACCCTCCCCTCTCACCCCTTTGCCCCCCGGAAGGAGTGCAAAGAGAGCTCTGCAGACATGCTGCAGAATCTGTGACTGCTGGTTGCTGACTGTCTGCAGGCAAGAATGTCCTTGATAAGCTCTGAAACCCTTACATAGAACCTAACTCTATATATATATATATATACTGCAAAAGGAGGATCTGGACTACAAATAGCAAACTGTTGCTCTCAGGCTTTCTTACCACATTGCTGGCTGAAGCTCAGAGGGTGTAAATCATCTCACTGACCTTAGATGTTTCTATCTGGTTTTAAACCTCAGTGGCCACATCTAGCTTCATGTAGGCTCTAGCTCTCCATATAATCTCTGTAGAGTCCTTATGGACACAAACCAAATGTACCAGCTGTGACTCAGATGAGCTATTTCAAAAGTCTGTGTTCAAGTGAGATGAACTGTTCCTTTAAAACCCTTACTCCCATTTCCTGACTTTAGAGGGAGTCCACACAAGATGCCAGCTCTGAATGCCTTCTGATACAGTGCCTTGGCTCCAGTTTCTACATCTCCCACTGCATAAACATGGGCTTGAGCAGGCTTGGACTGAGAGGGTGACCAGATTTGGACTTTGCCTCTCCAGAGGGCTCCAGCTGTTTGCTCAAGTCCATGTCTTATGGTATGCTTCTGGGTAAACAACACGGAGAGCAAGTAATGAGAAAACTGGACCAGACCCTTTGTTAATTGATTGTCAGACTATATTTGTGAGGTCTACGAGATAAAATTTTTGCTCTGTGCCATAAAAGTGGCCTCCTTTGGAGTGTAGCTGAAAGCAAATTATAAGAGCAGGAAGAAAGCATCCTTAGGATGGCAAATGTGATATAAAAGGGCCACTGTAGCAAAAGTATCTCAGAAGCACTGAAATGCTCTGTAATCCCAATGGGGCAGAGCCTCAGGCAACTGTCAGGACATTCAAGAAAAGGTGACTCACTTCAGTAAGGAAGGGTGAGTGTTGGTCACCCATGAAGTGGTAAAGCAGAACTCAAAGCTGAAACCGTCACTGTGCCATGGCTCTCTTGGGTGGCCTGAGGCAAGTCCACCCCTTTGTGTCCCTGTCCCTTTGTCCTGAAAAGGAAGATGACCCCTTCTTCCAGAATCACTGGCAAGTCTGTTGATTCTGTATGACATTATAGCTCATTTGCTCCTAGGTGGCTGACTGAACTAGATGCAACAAATTGGATATCATCACCACATGGTCTGAAGTTCCGTCACTAAGCTTCTTCATTACAAAAAAGTGGAACCATCAGACCAAATGAAGGGATTACACTCAGGTCTCCAGCCAAAACTCAGAGACAGAATTTGGCTGTCATGTCTTTGTAAATTCACAAGTATTTTCACTAGCACTTTGGAAATAAAGGGAACAGAATCAGTTGATGGGCTCCTGTTGATCTGAATCTGTTCTAGATTCAAAATTAGAGAATTAGGTTTGGACCTATGGAAATCTTAATTTTAACCATTTCCAAAGATTCCAAGTAGTTTGAATTAAGCCTGCAAATTAAAAATGCAGCAAAAGAAAACACTTTTCTCTGATTATAACTGCAGAACAAAAAACTGAAAATTGTTTCTTTGTTGTGTTTTTTTTCAGGTGTCCTTACTGTAGTCTATAACTGACAGAGAGGTGCAACAAGTACCAGCCTATGTTTCTAGCAGCAGCTCTGGTGCAAAGCCCTGGTTGGGACATACCTTGGGAGGGAGGTTATTTTCCCCCATTTCTCTATACAGAAGCGCCGCAGGCCGTTGCTCCCGCGGAGAGCGGCGAAGCCCTCGTACGGCACGCTCGACGTTCCCGTGACGAACTGCAGCAATCGCAGCCGCTGCTCGTTGTTAAACCTCTCCACGGCTGCCCAGAACCACCGGATCACTATGTGTCCATCGTGGTAGCCTACACCAAGCAAGGGAAATAAAAATCACTCTCTCCTAACTGGGAAGAGCAACACTGAAAAATGTTCCCGTTAGCATGAGGCAGTAGATCTCCTACTGGCAATGTATCTTGTTCTTCATGAGCAGTAGGTCCCAGCTTCCATTTTGTCCTGGCTGTGGATACTATAACATCACTAACTCATTTCAGACCCTGAAACTGAAATATCTGCTTGAGATTCTCACAAATCTCTTGGCAAGAACTGGGGTTACATGCATGAGATATTAAAGACCAACAGCAATATGCCACACAGTGTGAGTCTTAACAACCTAACAATTTCTGGTTCCCAAGTAAATTCTCTTTTGGATTGCAATAGTATTCGACATATGGAGAGGAGTTTGCTGCCACAAGTCCTTCCCTGGCAAACTTCCCACCTGAGGGCTCTGAGCCTTGGTTTGTGCCAGTGAGAGCCAGCATATACCAGGCTGAATCTGTTTCAAAAGTTAAACAGAAAAATGTAGGAGGAGAATAACATTGGGGACCAGCTGTGCTTGTGGTAAGCTGCATATTTCAAGGTAACCCAAAGGTTGGGCAGTAACCAGCAAAGACTGAAACCTTGTATTTCAGGGGAGGATACGTGAACCTAAGGAACTTTCCACTTGTGGTGCAGAACTTGTGGATTTCACATTTTTCCACCATCCAAGACAGCCTGGATAAATCATTGTTTAAAGCAAAACCAGACCAAGCAGTAGGGAAGCAAAAAAAATCCAACTTGACATAGTTTAGGCTGAGGGGACAGTTAAGCAAGATCTGTATGTTGCTGAAATGTAATTGGGAACTGTAAAATTCAGCTCCTGATTTCAGCTCCCCGCTGAAGCCAGGAGGACTTGTGGAACTACTTTCTGTGAGGCCAAGAGTTCAGTCACAGTCATCTTAGATGACTTGTAACTTTTAGATCTAATTGTGCAACTCCTTTTCAGTCTTTAATAGTCAAAAACTCCTGCTGAGTCTGCAGGAATTGAACAGATAAAATCTGGATAGAAAGAGCAGAAGCAATTTCAGTAGTATAACCACAACATCTTGTTGATCCAAACCTGAGATCTTACTTTTTTTATTTTCAGTTATTCTTTACAATAACTTACTGGACAAAATAGGGCATTTCCCTCAGGAAAGACAGAAGGAAAAATGGAGCAAGACTTCCATGTTTTAGACTGAAACAGTCAAGTTAGTAGTAAACAGGAGCAGGCAGTTTACCTCCACGATATTCTGTGTTGTTCCGCCAGTCATTGAGATCTATTTCTGCAGTGCCAGCTATAACTAGCTCCAGTTCTCTGGCATCAAAAACAGAGACAAGCCTCGAGTCTACAACCTGGAACAAAAAACACTTGTAAGCACAGTTCAGACTGAAATGAAGCAAAGTCTTATAAACTTATGGTTCTGGTGGCCCGTTCTTTATCCTGACAAAGTCTGAATGTTTGCATTCACAGGTTTGTGTATGATTAGGAAGGGGCAAAAATATGTGACTATATGGGTTGGTCAGCACAGGTTTTCATCCAGTCCTTGTAACAGCTCTGCCAGAAAGATCTTCTCAGATCCAGGTCTCCAGCAAAGATAAATTGCAAAATCCAGCAACAACAATGGATCAGTATTCAGGAATACCTTCAGCAAGATAACAGCTTGGATGACTGCACCCACAGACCAACTTTACTGGGACAAATACCCTGAAGACACAACGTGTTTCATCAGCTTCTCATCAAAGTGCACAATTCTTCACAATCTTTCTTTGTCAGGGACCCCTAGCCCAAAGTCACAACATGGTAGAACAAAATTTGCAAATGCCTGCTTCTCTAACTCTAGGAATGAAAAGCAGTATTTTTCTTAACTCTTGATCACAAATACTGCTTTATTATATTCAGAAGACACATTTCTTTCCTTTCTCCTTTAATCCTCGGTAGAGATCCATCTGAAGAGATCCAAGAACTTGTGTCTCTTTAGCTGCTTTCTGGGGTACCAATGAAGCACAGTTTAAGCAGGGTGCTACTCTCATTCAGATGAAGGAGGGATGACTGGGGAAGCATCACTTTGTTACTCACTTCGTAGAAGCCACGGACCAGGGCCTCTGTCTGCTGAACCACTCCTCGTTCCACTCGCCATTTAACCATTCTCTCGATGTACTCCTTTTTGTTCTTTTCTGTCACTGCTGTATTTGCCCCTCCAGATTTCAACTCTCTCTCTGTCACCTACAGAATAAAGATAAACCGTGGTGTAGCCTTGTATGGATCATATTGTGCTTCAAGCATGAGATCATCCAAGCAACAGTACAGGAAACAATAGGATGGAGAGGCAAGTACAGTATTGGAATAGGCAGACCGCCTGCACAGATAAATAGTCACTGTGGGATTCAGAGTTTTGTATCAGCCATCCAAACCTGAGAAGAGTTTGTACTGTAAATAACTTCTCCTTATTTTAAGCAGGAGCTGCAGCATTTATTTGCATTTTAATAGCTTATTTAGTTGGCTTGGGTTACTAAGGTTAGAGATTGAGAGGTGATTCAAGGAATCAGCCTGGTTCCTACCCAGCAAGCATATATTCCTCCTCCCATGTGACAGAAAATTGTATTTGTCCTTAAATTATTTTCACATTCAATTTAGTGGAATTAAAAGGAAGAAGATGTTCTTCTCTTCAGTTTTCTGCTGCTATAACAACGATGTCCACCACAGACAGTAAATGAATTGTATGAATACATATTCATCACTAGTATTATTTACATTATTATCTATTTATTAGCCCAACAGATAGCACACAGCATAGGCAGTATTTAGGTCACCTTACTTGAGAGACCTATTGCAATATTATGAATTAAGCAACATTGACTGAGTCATCTAATCAGTAGCTTTGTTGAGAAACAGCAAGAACAAGTAAAGCTGGATGGAAGGAGTTAGGCATTCTTCGCTGGTTCAGGTTAAAATCCCAAACTTAAATCATTGCATCATCATTATACAAGCAATGCTGCATTGTCCAGAAGGCAAGGCTCTGGCTCAGCTACCATGCTGTATTCGTCAAGGTTGTGAAGTATTAAGGTCTATCTGCCAAACCAAAGATTAGATGCTGTCTAGCATTAAGCATGACCATAAGTTCAGATGTTCAAAGTTTCCAGCAAGATTTCCCACAAACACCTAGAAAACTATTGATTTTTTCATCTTCTCATTATCCATATAAATTCAAACACTATTAGTTATCTATGATTGGAAGCTAGTAATTAATAGCAATGTGGTCCTATTTTAGGGATTTTGTTCTCAAGGGCATTAACTGCAGCTGTGAGCTACAATTCGGAATCAGGTTTCAGAGTAGCAAGGAGGCATTTCAACCAATCTAGCTCATTCCTTTTACCTGATGGGAACAACTGCCAGGGCTCAGAGAAAGGCTGTATCCACAAAGAGAACTCAGAGTAAGGCCTGGAAGAACAATTTCTACTGGGCAAACACATGAGAAAGTACTTTGGGTCACAAAGTCACATCTCTGTCTTATAAGTGAAATTCTCAAATTGTCATTCAGTCCCCCCAGTAAAAATGTGTAATACTTGATTTGACGCTGTATCACTGCTGTTACAGGAATGCTCTGGGTTCCAGTACTCAAGAAGGCTGGAATTGACCTGGAGTAAATTCTACTGAAGAAAGTACCAAGAAAGAGGATTTGACCTGAAAGCCTTAGAAGATCAACACACATCAGAGCTGAGACAAGAAAGAAAATATGAAAGCAGCAGTGACTGGTCCACAATAAGGTCATTGTGGAAGCAGGACAAAAGGGCTGTAACCATCTACTATACAGCTTCTCAAGGAGTCATTACATTTCTTGTTTCCCTTACCCAGCCCTTGAAATCCAACTTCCCAAATATTAGCAGAGCTCCTACTGTGATCTACACTTGCACGTGTACCAAGCCAGGCAATGCTCAGATGGCATTTAAGTGGTCAGATACTCCTGGCATGGAAGAATTTCCAATTAGGATCCATCTGTGAGCATAAAATGTGACTGTAATTTCTTTGTTATTTTGCTGTCAGCGCTTAGCAAATTTCAAGATAAAAATCTTACTTTCACTCAGGGCACATGGATTCTGATGTAATTCACAGTGAGAACCAACCTTTTCCCTCATCATTAGTTCTAGCAAGGTCAGTGTCCAGTGCATAGTAAACAGAGTACCAGACAACAGCATCAAAATGTGGCTTTTAGCGTTCTTTTGCTTTCATATCACAGTATCTACAACAGATTGTGATTTTTTTCTATTCTCTTTGGAGCCATCTCTTATCTTCCACAACAGAGTCCATTGCTTTCTCTTTCCTTTAAGGAGAGTGTAACAAGTAATTAGCATGCCAAATGTTACCTTCAGATGCATCAGGGCAACTCAGCTCTTACTCAGCTTTGTAGTTGTCCCTTTTAAACACAAACTTGTCTCATCTGCCTTTGTGAATATGTCTGTATGTTTCTGTCTGCCTTTGTGTATTAGTCTTAGCCATACCTTCCAGGGAAACCACTGTACTGTCAATTCAATGTCATGCAAGATCTCAGTTCCAAGTCCATGAAAAACTCCTGCACTTGAGTCTGTGGAAAAACAGTGTCACTGCTCCTACAGAGGCTTCCTACTTTAATTCTTCTGCCCTGTCCTTTTCATCTGTCCTTAACTCTGCTCATCCTTTTTAACCTTTTGCTATATGCAGGCTAAATTCAGTTTTTAATATACCCCCTGAAGCCTTGCTTGCTTTCTGTTACTTTAAAGCTCATAGCTGAGCAGGGCTGGAATTCCTCCCCTCAGAAACTTGTCTAACTCTACCTTAGCTCACAGAACTACTCTTATGGCTTGTGCAAACCCTTCCAGGAAACTTTACTGTCAAGTGGTGAGAGCCTTTCTCTGTATATTCCGCCTGATTCCTCCTCTCCTTTTGACACTGTGTATCTGCTCCTTACAAGGTATCTCCATCCCCTGAATTTCTGCAGTGCTTGGTGAGCTTGGCTCTTCAGCTTCTCTAGTTTTCAGTATCTCCTTCAGACCTTAATCAAGGTCTGAATATTGTTTTGATTCCCTTCAAGGCTTCCCAAAGACTGTTATAATCCAGCATGGTTTGCAGCAGCAAAAAGCACCAGGGCTTCAGTGCAACCCAAAGAATCCCACAGAAGACATTTGTTCTGGGCCAGACTGTCCTTAAGCCAGTGTTGCACTCTTCTTAAGGCTATAGTGATCAGCCAGGTTACAGAAAACTGTCTAAGGTACAGCTGAGCTGTAGAAAGCACAATAAATGGATGTACATACCAAGTTGTTAAATAGGTGCAAGGTAAGTAAGAGACACAGAATCTAACAGGAAGATATTAGACAAAATAATGGTGAGGGCCAGGTCCTACACCACCTGTCAAATGTTTTTTATCCCTCCTAACCCATCCTTTCAGTCACATCAGCTTTAAGTTATATTGCTTGCATTCACCAAATGCCACATCTGTGTGAACTATACCCTGGAGAGAAGAGCTGCACTCCAGAGAATTCCTCATGTTCATCAGTGCGTGTGGCTCAACAGGCCTGTAGGGGAGCTGTATTGTATATTATACAGCCTAAGAAAAAACATCTGTCTTGGAACAGGTGGCTTGAAAGAAACAGAAGGTGGGAGAAGAAAATGTGTTATTGCAAGGCTAAAGGATCTATTCTGACAGAAAGATGTTCATCATGCTCAACTTTGTCAGCTTCAAATTTGCTTTTCAGATGTTTTGCATAGCTGTGCTCACCTGTCCAAACACCTCCTCGTTCACTGTGAAGGTTAGATCCAGGATATCTGTGATATTGTTATCCTTCATCCACTGCAAGCTCTGATGGAACTCTTCATCCAGGTACTCTAAGTCGCTTAAATCACAGGGCCTGATTGTGAGACCAGAAAAAAGACATGACCCTGTGACTACTGGCAGGATGATTTCCTACTAAATATGTGAACAAATTTACTGAAGATCCAACATAAAACTGAAGTTCATTTAATTTTTTTAACATCAAAGGCTGTTTCACAGTTCAAGCAGTTCTGCAACTGTTTGCTTTGCATAGCTGGGCTCAAGGCCAAATCTGCTTGCATTATTTACTGTCAAAAGACACCCCTGGGGCTTGATTTTATGTGGATCTTCAGGATGCCCTGTACTTCACAGCACACGTGTCCCTTCAGCCCCACCATGCTATGTCTGGCTGCTTCCATTACCTATCATCTGCCAGGTGAGCACACAGGACTGTCACCAGGCAGACCAAGCAGCCTAAATTTCTGCTAATAAGGAGCCATCCTTGTCTGCTGAAAGGACAGGTGGATGTTATGAGCAGCTCAGTTTTCAATTCCCTACAGAGGCAATAAGGATGCAGGGATAACCCTAGGTTTCAGCCTATTTTCAGACTAGATCAGGTACAATATAGATACGAGTGTTTCTACCCCAGCAATAATAATAATTTAAAAAAAAAACCAACCAAACAAATAAAAAAGACCAACATGATAAAGAACTTAAAAAGACAGGTATCTGCTGATTTGGAATCATCTTAACGGATGAACTGTTTCAGATAAGCTTTATTCTGCTCTTTAGCACTTAATTGCAATCTTGAGTTAATATTTATGGCTTTTTTTATTGCTGCAAAAAATTTATGTACCTTGTCTTACTTCAGTTTATTAGTCAAAGAGGGACTGATTGTCAACCCAAATTAACCTTATAAACTTCAAATTGAAAGTAATGTATTATTGGTAGTTTATGCTTACTAAAATAAAAGACAGGAGAAGAATAAAAAAAAAAATACACTGGTTATATCTACATTAACATTCTTATTTAGCCCAAGTTATGCTTTAGAATAAAACGCTACTCCACCAGTGAGGCATTACAGATGGTGTATTTTTGCTTAATATAACTTCTGTCTATCTTTTGTTATTATTTTGTTTCATTCCATTAAAGATGTTTTTCAGTCTTCTACCTGGTTGAATATCATAACTTTTCATTAGTAGTAAACTCTGGAATTATGTGTCAGTACTTTCTGATGAGTGTTTCTAAATGTCATAGTTATTTATTTTTGTCAACACAGTATTTATGAATGGCAAGTTCTTGGAGAAAACAAAGAAAGATTAAAATGTGTTCATTTTCTATCACAGACCACCAAACCAACAGCAGAAAGAACTTGAAGGTCAGTGCACTCGAAGCAACTCCCTAGGGGCTGTAGGACTCTGTAGGACTCGCTGTGGGATCGCTGTTTCTGCATGGTTGCATGGTTATACTCACAGCCTTAGCAGCGCTTTGTAGAACGGCCTTGTGAAGAAAGCGTCAAGAAGGTACTGATGGATGAGAGCAAGGCCAAGAATACGACCGCTGAACCTGAACCTGTGAAATGAAAATGCAGAGTAAATGAAGTGTAACTCAAGACTTCCACTGCAGAAACTTACACAGGTAGCAACTAGGGGGTTTTGGCTGGTTTGTTTCCAAATTAGTTTTTCACATTTATTCCCTGATTTTTTTTCAGAACAGACACTTAATGCCACTCCTCCCATGTCTGATCAATAATGGATCTCCTTGATGCACCTCCTACTGCACCCATACCTGCAGCAGGCATGTTATGTGCTCTCCTGTGCCAAACCAATGAACACTCACTTTCTGTAATCTCTTGTTCAATGTTCTGATACAGACTGATTGCATCCAACACAGTATTTGGCCTGGGAAATACTCACCACCTCAGCAGAACAAATGCTATCTCAAAAGAGCTGCAAAGGATATTTGGAGAATCAGTATATCCAGTTTCTGACTAGCTACAACCCTGCCGGAAGTAGGGCTTTAAAGTACTTTAAAAGGGTAGTTGACTTGATAGAGGAAAACTGAAGTCCAAATAAGCTAACTGTTGTGACCAAGGACACATTAAAATCAGCATCTAAAGCTCAGGCATACTGTTCCCAGACCACTTTCTTAATTCTGCTGCTCAGCTGTTATCAGTATTTACATACTCCTGTGTTTGTTTCTAAGAACAACAACCCCCAGTCCCACTACAAGTACACTCAAATAAGGCCCTATTTATTTATATTATAGTCTGTGACTTGTGATGATAAACTGTTAGATTTTCCTTCCTATGATTTCTTCTGACTTATTCTATATTTTTTAATTAAACCTGCTTTTAAATCAATCACCTCAAGACAGAAAAGCACAAAACTGGTGTGAGTCCAGGTGAGTTTGATTTTTGTAAAAACAACCCCAACAGCCATTCAAAACTTGCTTATATGTAAGAAAGGAAAGGAAAAAAAAATCCAGCACCCCAAATGTGAGCACTCTAAGTCTGAGCTCACTGATAACACAGAAAATTTTTACTGCACAAAAGATGAGAAACATATCAAAAAGTGTAGAAACCATTCCTTCCACTTACAAGAACCAGTGCAAAGACCTCTCCACATGAATGAAACATGAGTCTGATTGTAATAAAGGTAGCAAAGAATATCTGTTCAGTCTACTTTATGCTCATGGGACAGAACAACAAGTGCTTAGTATGTCAAATGGGGCACAAAACAGCCTGCTGTGGGCCCAATTAGCATTTACATCACCACAGGAGCTGCCTCCGGGTCCCCTGCATCTGAGAAAGGTGCTTATGATCCGCAGCTGACCGGCCACAGAAGAACGATTATATTACCCCTTACAGCTGTTTCCACAGCAGCAACAAAAGGCAGCTGTAGGGTCTAGTTAGGGCCTGCTTCACCTCACTTGTGCTCCAGTGCAGTGCTTCCAGCAAAAAGCAAGGAAACGAGGGGGAGCTGACACAATGAAAGCACAGTGGAAGCCAGACAGCTCAAATCCCAGAAATGCTGAACCTGTAATCCGTCAGTTTTATAGCACCTTCAGGATCCATAATCAAGTCCGTTTGTCCCAAATAACGCGTGTCAGCTTTTTGGGTTTTGTTCTTCACCCCCATCCATCCCCAAACGTTTTGAGCTCTGAGTGAAAATGCTGGGGGTGTTCCTCACCACAGTGCTCACCCCACAGCTACTCAACTGTGTGGGATTGGGCAGGCAGGAGCCACCTGGAATAAAGCTGAAAGTGAACTGCCAGGAAAGATCTGGGAACATGGTTTCTCCTAAGAAACTGCTTGAATGTGTGAACAGTGTCCCTTTTCTCCTTGCTGCTTGTTTTACTTCTGCATGGCTTCGAGGGCATTCCTGCAAAGCTGACATGAAAGGGTCCTGCACCTTCACCAAGGTGTTTACAGCTACAGGCACATGTTATGGGGGCTGTTAATGGAGAGTTTAACTGGAATCAATGCCTTAGGGCAGAACTGTATCAAACCATCCCAAAGCCACGGGCAGCATTTCTGTGTGAAAGGGCCAAGCCTGTTGCATCAGCCTAAGAACATGTGAGATAAGTCAGATGAAAGAATTAACAAAACATTGCCACTGCTGGTGCCTATCAATACAGTGGATAAAAAAGCCATGTTGCAGACTGTATTCCCTGGCAGCTCCAGATCACCCCAGAAAAAGACAGTGCTGTGTGGCCAAAGCATGTGAGCTCTCCAGCCCACAGACCCTTCTGCCCCTGCACAGAGCTTTGGTATCTCTGCAGAGACTTGCTACACTTGACTCTCTTCTGAGGAATGCTGTAGGAGAAGGTTCTCTGCCCCTTGTCTACGCTGGACAGGGGCCTGGGACCAGACTAACTTCTCTAGACCAGCATTGAGAAACATGGACCATGGTAAACCAACTGATACCTATCAACAGGAGGTATTTGCTGCCTTTCTCAGAGAACAAATATGCAATTTATCTGTGTGTGGCTCCCTTCAGTTCATCAAGCTTCCAGTACCCTCAGACAAGCATAGCAGTCCCACTTAAAACATATCAAAACTTAAAAAAGAACCAAGAAGAAACAAATTGCCCTCCTTACAAAAGCTAGTTAAAACAAAGCCAGACTCTTGTGTTTATTTCTGCCTGAAAGATTTCGAGCAGGGGTGAGATTTAGAGGTGTGTAAAACAGTCCTTTCAGAACAAAACAAGTTTTCTTGACAGAATAAGCAGCACAAAGGTAAATCCTGGCTGGAGGGCACATACCTTCTTTAAGTCTGAATTACATTTATCTTTCCAAGGAAGTGTAAAATGCTTGTTTGGTTTCTTTCTAGCAGAAAAGCTAGTTTGGGAGAGGTGGGGAATGCAGGGTCTTGCTCTGGCCTTTTCTTTCAACACCCTTCCCTTTCGGAGACAATGATTGAGTCTGAGTAATGTGCTCAAGAGAGAGGGAAAATGCAGGAGGGAGTTAATGAACAGGAAATAGTGGAACAGAGACAGAATTAATGAGCAGTGGAGCTGCTCTGGTTTGACTGCCCATTGACACCCTTCGTCCACTCAAAAAGGACATTGTGTGCACCTGCTTTCTAGCTTTTAACAGCACTACTCTTTGACCCATTTGCAGAAATTTCCACTGTACCTAGCTAATTCCTTTTCCTTCTGGAGGTTTCAGGTGCCTCAACAGCCTCAAGCTGCCACAACAGCCTGTCGCAAAATAACAGGCTCACTCCCTCGATGGGACTCTGGGTATACTTACTGCATATCCATGTACCCAGGGAGAGACAAACCCATGTGCTGTAGCAGCATCTAGGCCATTAATTTTCCTCCAACTGCAGCTGAGTCACAGGAGATTTAATGTACTCTGGTCCTCATCATCCAGCACCAGAGCAAGGCAGGACCCACAACGACCCTTTGGTACAGGGCTCTCTCTCAACTAGTTCAATGAATGAAGTTCTATTTTATGTAACAGGTCTTCCTTGGATTCAGATGGATAACGATGTACCTCAAGAGATTGTAATCTGTGTGCACAGAGGAAGAATGGTCCTTATCACTCTGTTGGGAATGTTTTGGGTACCATGCCTTGTGGGCTAAATTAGGTATGGTATAAGAAACTTCAAATCCTAAAAAGAGGAAGCACATGATGAGATTAAAAAGACTGAAAATCCTGCAAACCTTATCTCACTCAAAGACATCAGCTGCATTTAAGTGTACCCTTCTTGATGCAGTAGCTTGTGAAAAAATATTCAAAGTAGGGCTTGAGAGAGATAAATATAGCATGGTTCACATCAAATTTGAAAATGTCACCAGAGAAATGTTACCAGAGAATCTAACAAGAAGAAAATATTTAGAAAGGCACAATCATGGGAAATACTTCACCTTGAACATACATCTTATTAGACAACAGAGAATTCAGTCATGAAACACAGATTTGTAGGAAACTGGTCATCATGGACTCAAGAGGTTGTGGTACAGCTTGTTTTAAAGCAGTGTCAAAACTGCCATTGTTATGAAGACACTTGTGAACAACCTGAAGGCCAGAAACTGCTGATTAAAGGAATCAAAAATCAATTATTATAGCCTGAAATTTTGTGATTTGCAGTCTTTTGATATGAAGGGGGACAGAACATGCAGAGAAAAATGTACTGAGTCTATGATTTTTTAATTTTGGTGTTATCACCAGCAGTAGCACTTTATAAACAAATAACTTTTTTTAATGCAAGAAAGTTATAAGAACGTGTATTTTTCAAAAAGAGTTGACCAGTGAGATGTTTGCAACAACTCTGCCTGGACTCCTGCATTATGAATTTTAAGCAATACCGGCAGTGTGTCAGGCATGTGCTCCAGAGGTCTGTGTCTAGATGTTGGTAGTACACATACATCCTTGTGTTGGCTCAGTGCAGGAGATCAGGTCACCTCTACAAAACCTTGTCAGTGGATCAAATCCACACCTCTATCTATCAGCCTTCATTAACAAATACCTTTCTTTAATTTGGTGTGCATATTTAACCCCTACTCACTCAAATGAGAGAACATTTGAAGGGACTAATGGGATGACATGGAGCATTCTTTTGTCAGGAAGGTTGAGCCATGCAGGCTGGGACAGGTCATGTGTTCTCTTTATCTGACTTGCATCTGCAAACCCAGCAGACTCCTCTTCTACACCGTGTCATTTGGCCTCCTGGCAAATGTGCTGCAGACTCAGAGGTGGAACGCTGTGGCATTCCAGCACCATGCCTCTTCCATTCAGGAATCCGATGACCTCATGTGTCATTAATATGAAAGGAACGGCTCTTACAAAGGCTGGAGACTAAAGTTCATGAAGTCTCAGCACATTTAAAAGAAAAGGTAAAATAACTCCTAAATTAGTCATAGAGGAGAATTCCAATATAAGGAGTAACAGGAGTACTGTTAGCTCATTTTCTTTTCTTACATCCATCACTAACATGAAAAATTCTGAGACACCAGAACACAGTGTTGAGTCACCTTTGCACGGAATCTCCAAGTGCTGCACTGACTCTGGTATCTAACCACACTGGCATCCCACATAAGAGCTCACTCTAGATCCCCACACGCTTCTTTTGAAGGAATGGTAATGACTCATCCCAACCAGGTTTTGGTTTTACCTTCTGTGCATTATGTTCTAAATACTGAAATGGATCTTATCTCATTTATGGTCAAAATTCATTCCAGGTTTTCAGACAGTTACTGAGTTTCTAAGGGGAAATTCCATACTTCCTCACTGTGAAACCACAGAAAATTCTGTCAGGTAAGCTTCATTTTCAATCCATTCTTTAATTAAAATTTAAAGAAAATGTTTAGGAATACTGACAAGGAGCAACTGTGTGTGCAGATTTCCAGCCTGGAAACTGATGAACTTTAAATAGTTAAGAGTCTACAGGGATTGATCCCTGCGGCCCCAGCAAATGTGACTGGGATTTAATAGAGGATACATTCTACTCAGAGCCAAGGCATTTAATTCAGGCATCAAAAGATCAAGAAGCATATTCCATGAGCCACTCTTTGATAATCCTGTCTGCTTGTTAAGCCTATAAAACTTAGCAGTTTTATTTATATTTTCAAGGAAATTTGTTACACTCATTTAAGAAAGCAGTGGCCGCTCTTAAGTAGCTCCAACTGTAAAGTGGAACAGAGTCCAACAGACCTGCTTGTGCAGTGCCATAAAATACAAAGTGAGTGCTCAGAGTGGGTGGGAAATATAGGTGCATCACCCAAGAACTGAAATTACACAAGTAAAGAAAAAGGATGAAAAATGATTTTTGGAAAGGAAAGCAACTTGATACAAATAAAATTCCTCTTCATTTCAAATCCTGAACAAATAATTTTCTTCAGGTGAAAATAAGCCATTCTTTAGATATTTTTACTTTTGGTGGGCAGTGGAGTTTCGTATGATGAGTAAATTTATGTGAGATAATATCTCATTTTATTGTTAATTTGTGCATATATTCTCTGCTGCAAAAAGCCCGTACAATACTTGTCACTAAGTGGTTCTCCTATGTTCTGGATCTATCTGCAAGTAGAACACATTTCTGTTTTTCAGTTCCAAAAAGTAACCACATGAAAAAAAACTATTGCTTACATGTGATGGAAATGTGGACTATCCATGTCCTTCTAAATCTCTGGAGCTCATGTATCCTAAATTAGCAACTAAACCTCAAACCATTCCTGAAGCCTAAATTACCAGCAACTGAAAAACAGAGATAATCCAAACCTTATTGCTTCTTTGTTTAGCCTAATCAGATCTTTCAAGTCTTTTCCTTGTCCCTAACCTAGTTATTTGTTCACTCTCTTATATCCTGGCTACATTCACCACAGAAGAACTGACAGAAAAGGTTAAAAGACTAATTGTGTTATGGAGAAGAAAGCATGAATTTATGGCAAAAGTTGCAGGCTATTCTGCTTTATCCAGAAAAATGAGAGGCAAAGATAATGTAGATAGGAAAATTCATAGGATCCCCTTGGTTTCTCTTCAACACAGTCTATCAAACTTTCCTCCACATAGTAGCTCCAGGTAAATGCCCATGTGGGAAAAGGGTTACAGCTGCATTTGCTCAGCACTGCAGCCAAGTCAGGAAGCCCCACATTGGAGTGGCTGGCTCTGTCTTCTTGCACATCAGCTGAACTGTGCCAGAAGTTCTCACTGCAGGCAAAGAACTTCTCTGTGTGGGGCCACTGCAGGCACACCAGCCCTGGTGTCATGGGCTGTCTGAGCACCAGAGACACCACACATTGGAAATGGAGAGCTCATTTCCAGGTGTGCCTTTTAACTAATAAGGAGACTGAAAAATGAACATGGTCTGTAATAAGTAACAAGTTCCATGAATGCAAAGGTTTGGAGGAGGAGTGTGGCAAGTGCTGAAGTGGCCACCTCTGCTTGCAGAGCCATCTCTCAGCCTCATGACCACAATGTACAGTCATCCTCCTCTGGGAGAAGCCCTGCCAGAACACAGCAGCATGAGCACAACTAACCTCCATCAGCAACCAGGCTGCCTGCAAGCTTCAGCTTCTCTGGCTGGCTCAAGGGATAAGACACACTGGCCTGGGAGACTCTTGGCAAATACTCCCCTGCCCTAAAGCTACAGAGATACAGACTGAGGTATGAACTACTGGCTAGCAGACAACAAACCTCTACACTTTGTGATTCTCAGATCCTCAGATTTGCTGACTGGCAAATCTCAAAGCAGAGAGGTCAGCTTCTAGAGGAGATCAGCTACAGTATTTCATTTGAAAACTGG
This sequence comes from Oenanthe melanoleuca, assembly GCF_029582105.1. Classification (NCBI taxonomy): domain Eukaryota; kingdom Metazoa; phylum Chordata; class Aves; order Passeriformes; family Muscicapidae; genus Oenanthe; species Oenanthe melanoleuca. Next base: position 97,370,838 of record NC_079335.1, on the reverse strand, counting down.
CAAAACTTAAATATAAAAGTAAAATAACTTATCTGAAGTTATTCAGAAAACAAGTGATAGAGACAGCAATGGAATCACAGTCTGCTGAGTGCATGCTCCATTTTAGTTGTTTAGTCTATTTGACATTTTTTTACTTTCTCACCTTCTATAAAATAATATGTAATTTTGCCAATCGATCAGCTCCAGTTTATCATCAGTTCCTTGTAGATCAGTTTGGTCTGATGGTTATGGGTTGTTTTATTTCAGGCAAGCAAAAGGACATTTTCATCAACAGACTTTGATTTCTTAGTCAAAGATTTTGGAAGAGTTGTTGGTGGGCACTTTGCATAAATTGGTGAAGTTTCAGACATTGCATGACTTATGTTTGCTTTCCATAGCTTTGCCATGTGTTGAAACAAACTAGTCAAGCTACAGGGAAATCAACAGATTTAGTCATCTGCCAGACAAAAGGGTCATAAAAACACCAGCTGAATGACTGCACATTTTCCTTCATGGCTAACTACAAAGACTGCAGCCACAATAACTGACTTATTCCCAAAGGAGGCACATCCTTTCCAGCCTGTCTGGGGTATTTAAGCATGAGAGAGACTGTCCGTCATAAAGTCCTGGTAAGCACCCAGGAATGTTTACCCTGCTTGATGAGGGGTGATGCAGATATCCTTGAGCTAACTGCAAACAGCTCATGGGCAGTGCAGAGCCCTCTGGACTTACCACCCCTGTCCAGGAGTCACACACTTGGGTTTGCATTGTACTGCAACTTGGCTACTGATCCCTGTCTCTCAGATGTGGATCCTCAATTTAGTAAAGTCAAAAATCTGTGTGCTGATATTCAGACATGCTATAAATTGCTTGGCAATCTATTTTAGGTCTTGTTTTGCAAATCATTGAATATGTCCAACTTTTATTAACACCACTGCAAACTTACCACTCTGATTCTCTTCTGGGAACACACAGAACAGCAGAACCTTTGCATCTGCATTCTGAAGTCTAACAAAATTTTTTACTCTTCTTTACAAATCTTTCAAACACAATTAAATAATTCCAGTTTCTAGTTTGCCATTTTCTAGAATGGAAGTAATAAGTCACATTGTAAAAAGCTCCCTTCAATGAGCCACAAGATACTGAATGCACACTTCTGCATTCTTGCTATCACATGAACTTTTCTCATAGAGGGTGAACAGGTTAGGATTTTTCTCATCCTCCCTAAGTTTATTGGGATTTTGAAAAATATTCCTATTCCAAGTTGGGGCAAACTGACAAACATTACCTTTCTCCCTTTAACAAACATACATATCAGATCAAATGAAATCTGTAATATTCCCCTTTTCTGGAATTCAGTGTAACATTAAGGTAACATACCGAAACTAAGAATAATTTTCAGCAAACAAATGAAGCTTTTAACTTTCAAAACATCCCAGGGAGAGGCATACAGAAACAAAAATGCCTTTGCTACTCAAAAATACCCAAAATGAATTTGGGTGATTTACTGTATTGCTCTACAAGCAGTCTTTCTTTTGATGTATGAATTGTGTTACTTACAAAATTTCTTCACCTGCTCTAGCTGAATTTTCTTTACATTACTGAAGCCTGAATAAAATGTAGTGAGAAATAAGGAGGGGAGTGATGACTGAGCAATACTTCATAGTGACAGCTCAGCCTTGCCCTTCCAGTGTGGCTGGAACAGGACATATGACAACATTCATCACTCCCTGAAGGTTTTTTGCCACTACCAATACACTGACAATCACTGCCTATCCTGCTGCTTCCCTGTGCTTGGGGACAGCGTGGATTTTAGCCTTCTCTCCTCTGCCACATGCAAGGTGCAGACACTACAGAGATTTTCATGTGAAGCCTCCCATCTACGGGCAGATTTAATCTGCAGAGTTGCAAAAGATTAAATGGCCCTAAGCAAGGGAAAAACCCATAAATATGACTTTTGCAAATACAGAACAAAACAGAACAGCCGCCTTTCCCTCAAACCAAACTCTAATTTGGAAGAAGCTCTAGAGAGACTATGAGACTCAGGGAAGGGAAAAGGGGTAGAGGCTGTGAGAGATCTCTTCTTTCAACTCATAAAGCAATACCATTCAGATCCTCAAAAGAGCTTGGAAAAAAAGATTCTCTAGTAAGGGACAAAAAGTCAAGAATAAGGTAAATATAAAGCAGAACCTTTTTCTAAAGAAAAATCGTTGCTGTACAAGCTCAGTTAAGAAGAATGCTTTTTTCTCCTTCAGTTTTTCGTTTGCCTTTAATCTTCCAATTCCGCCTGACCCTTAATAAATAATTAACCAGCTGTTGTGGCAGGCTCTGTGATACAGTCATACATCAAACTTAATAGGAAAATCAAAATTTACTTAAGTACAGGAGGCATTGAGAGAGATCACAGTACAGCAACAAGAAGACATTTCAGTAACATACCCTTTTCACACAGGGAAAAGGTCTTATAAATTATTTCAGCTGCACATTTATTTTAATATCATTATTGTCCAGAAGATTTACAATAGTGCTTGAAAATTTCTCAAGCAAACATAATTTATTTAAAATAAGATATTGCTAGTAATTAAAATTTATAGTCTAACATAACATTAAATGCTTTGGTTTTCTATGGTGCCTTTCATCTGAGAATTTCAAAGCAGTTGTGAGCAGTACTGTACATCAAATAGAATTCAAGTTGATTACATACTAGGAAGTCTCTTTAGATGGAAACTGAGGCAAACAGGCAGTCATCTAATTTCAAAAACAACTGGATGTAGCTTGATGCCTCACTCTGGGGTGCTTTATCTGGGTTTTTAAGAGGATGATTTTTCAGTGTTTAGCATAAAAAGACTCTTTCAAGACATCTCCAAAATTGGTCTCCTAAATTAATTCCTCCCCCAAATGTACACCCACACAAGTGGCCCTTTTAAGTCCAAAACCAAACCCACTGTTTCTGACTCCCTGACTAAACAGGTATTGGGGCTGTATGTAGGTTGCCTGCCACAACAGCTGAAAAGTCAGAGAGATTCATGAGTAATTCAGACCACATATTTCCAAGAGCTCCCTCCAGTCACTGGAGAGGAGTAATGGCTGTTTGCAGACCTCCTGCTTAGATGCTGTGACTACATTTCTCCACTGTTTCCATAAAGAGCCACTGAGTGTGCCTAAATCCATCCCATGAGCTGGTCCGCATCGGAATACAACCCATTAGGTCATGAGGCAATTTGTCACTGGCTTTAAAAACACTTTAATGAAATAAGTCAATCTCTGTGTGAAGGATTAATGGAGCTTTGGTCCCTCTAGGTCTGCCTCTGATGGCCCTACGTTACCATACTGCAGTAGCTCCCAGTTCCTCCTACACATTTCTGATAGCACTTCCCAAACTTTGGAGTACCTCCAGTTTGTCCCTTCTGTCTCCCTTGAGCCTGCACAGCTCTGCCTCACATCCCCAAGCTGCTGAGCAAGATGATGGGGCTGGTTTGCAGCCTGTGCCTGTGATGGACCTGCCACGGCTCACTGCACTGCCTGAGCAGCTGTGAGCACAGACAGCACAGATTCCTGCTGAGCTCTCCCACCCGCCTCACCGAGCCACTCTTCTGCAGATCTGTCCTTTACCCAGACACAAGTTTCACAAAGCTTTTAGGAAATTATCTTCAAAATGTTTACCTTCCAGTCAGACAGGTCTCAAACTGATTAGGAATCTGCCTGATGGGTAGGCAGGGCAATTGCACAAGGCACAACTCATAAGGAAATTGGGGTAAGAAAACCAACCAAGCTCTGTAAGGAGAAAAGACAGCTGAAATTGCAACATTCTCAGTTCTCCTTGGGTTTATTATAACAAGAAAGGGGAAAAACAACAGCTTGCATTCTCTGGCACGCTAGAGATGGAGAGTGCTGGTTATGTGGTTTCTCGTTTACACAAAATAAATACAAGGGCTGCTCAGAGGTTGGCTGGGCCTGCGCCCCCACAGCACCGTGTAAGCAAAGGGAGCTGCCTCTGCCCATGTGCCAGAGCACGTAAAAGCAGCCCAGGCAGTGCCATGCCTGAGGCAATCAGCCCTGATGGGAGACAGCGTGTATTTGCCCAACTCAGCCAGCTGCAGTGACCATGTCAGCTGACTTGGAGCACAGGGAAAGCAAGATCTTGTCTGCATGGAGAGTGGGTGCACCAGGCTTCCATCTGCCTGCAGAATGAGATGCAGAAATACATGCAAGTCTTCTGTCTGACTGCTCAGTGGCACACACTAGAATGTGAGGAGAGGTACTGGAGAGAAGAAAGAAAAGTTCTTTGTGGGAAATGAATGAAAAAATTCCTGCCCCAAAGCAGTTCTAAATGAGTAGAGTTCATTAGGACAACATGGACAGCAACAATCTACAGCTTCTGGAGACCTGAGCATTGGGTCTGACTGTATCATGTCTGTGGTCTTCAGTAGGATTCTGCACAAAAGCATTTTAGCTCAACTTTCTAATAAGGTTCTGCTAAACAAATGCATTAATTTTCATATTAAAAAAATCAAACAAAACACAACAAGGCTTCTCTGAGATGGATACAAAATGCTAAGTACGATTAGCAAGCTGTAAATACCTCTAATATAACTGTAGCACTGGGGTACTGCTCTCTGGCTGCATAAATGTCACAGCAAGGTCCACAAATGCCTTACTATTACAAAAACCCATGCTGCCACTAATTCACAATGAAAACACAGAAAAAAGATGTTTCAAGTTAAGATCCCTCAGATCTCCAAATTAATGTCTGTGAATGATTTTTTTCTGTCTAAGCCATTTGGCCTTTTATGCAGAGACTGGGCTTGTTTTCACATTTCTTTCTTTCCACATTTTGCTCACTTATGTGGAAAAGGGTCAACTACGTCCACTGGGGGTGTATTTCAGAAGATGTTTTCAAATATCTAGGCAAAAAGCTAGACACATTTACCTAGATCAGATAGAATGGCTCATTACTGGCATGGATTAAAAGCAGCTTTTCTGGCTATGAGCTTCAGGTACATCCTGTACCATGCAGATAAAAATATGTATCATCAAACTTTTTTATCTAGGGAGTTATAACTGTCCTCTCATATATAGGGGGATTTAAAAATGTGTGACATCTTATATTTTGTGTGCTCAGTCTGCACATATGTTAACTGAAGGAAAAAGTCTTATTCAATGGAAGTTTGCAGCAAAGGTGTTAAATCTCTGTTTCTCCATAAATGAGAAATATTTTCCAGTCATTATGTCTCTTTCTTAACTTGGCATATATACAACTAGTCTGTGCTTTGATGTGCTCATTTTGGACTCAGAATACTGTTTGTACAAAGAGCAAAGCATGAAATAAGCCACTAAAAGGGGCAGAACTGTAACTTTTAGGCTGGGGAAAAAGAGCAGTGTATTTCTCCATTCTGCCAATACGAATACAACTTCACATCTTTGCATTTTGCTGTATTTATCTCAAATTCACCACTGTTCACTTAAGAAAGAGAAAATGTAAACCAATTTTGATAGCATTTTTTTTGCTAGCTCTGTTTCTTAATATAGCTGTGTCTGGAGAGGTCTTGCAGAAGTGCTATAGAGAAAAACATGCCAAGGGTAGGTTCCACATAAAAAACAAGCCCCACAGCACCAAAAAGTATACAGTTGAAGAAATCTGCAAATCTAAACCAATTGTGGTTGTGTGGTTTTCATGACCGACATCAGACTTCAAGCTTTGAAAAGACTACGAATATTAATTATCTGTGACCCTGGAACTCTCGAACTGATTCATCTGTCTATGTTAGCTGGTGCTTCAAAACAGATTTAACAACAGGAAAGTGATATCTATTTCTGGCATGTTACAGGGAGGAGGCTCTGCTGGAATCTTATCAACAAGTAAATATGAGAAACAGAAGTTCTAGCTCTGACTTTGATGAGAATGAAGAAAGCCTGGGAACATCAGAAAACCTTATTCCTCAGGAACAAAGAGCGACAAGACAGTTAGTAGAGTGTCCTTGCAGAAGTTAGCTTGTAAAGCCTTAATGGGAGAATCAAACTCTGACTTTCAAAAATATTGGTCCAATTCCTATCCTCGCTGGCTGCACAGAATTCTGAACACAAGAACTCTAAGGTTACACATGAATAGCTGAGATTAGTTACAAAGCATAAAAACATTTAGAATGTCTAGATATCTACAAGCCAATCAAGAAACCTGTCAGGCTAATTATAAACTGCTGGTCTCTGGCAATTATTTCCATAACAGGTTTGAGAAGTATTTCCAAGCACTGACTGGATTGTTTATCTTTCCCTTGGGCTCTGCAATCTTGCCCTATTTACAATACTGCATGTGCAAATCTCTTCATTCACAGCATTTATTTCCTTCTGAAGGCCAAGAGATCAAATTTATCTTTCTTAAAAAAAGGAAAATAAAAATGTCTGAAGGCCAAATAACATTCTGCATGCAAGAAGCTGGATCAATATGTGCAGTTGGAGAAACAGCCTACATGTCTAACTGCTGCTGATTTTTTAGTTAAATGCTAACTGCTACAGGAAAATCATATTAGGTGTCTTTCTGCTGTTCTATATACCCAGGATATCTTTAAAAACCTGCCTCCTTCATGTTGAAATGTCTCAAGGCACAGACCAAATGAAGGGATCAAACACAGCATATATGTTTTGCAGTAGAATTTATCACTTAAGAAAATTGCAGGTCTTTGCAAGGATAGTATTTATAACACATAAGAGCAAGGGCCTGTTTCACGTGCTGCTGAGACAAAATGGCAACACCATCTCTGCAAACAGAGATCTGTATTCAGCTTTGTCACAATTTGGCCAGAACGATCATGGGTTTGTATGTGCCTAGTTGGTCCTCTGCCTGAAAGTCAAAATACTTCTCCACAAATAACAGCTTCCTAAATCAGAAGTTTATCTAAACTGTCTGTTAAGACAGAACATAGGACAGATTTTATTTCTTCTTGAAAACTAGGAAAGCACCACATAATGTCTAATGAACAAGACTGCAGTGAGAGGTGAACAAGCTGTAAGAATTAAGTTGCTCTCCTCCTGCTCATGTCAGTAAAGAAACACTCTAAAGCCATGATCATTGTTAGCTCCACTGCTGGAAATTATAATAAAAAAAAAAACCCAACAGTTCAGAAACCATGCAAGTCCCAAGCAAAATCCCTTTTCCCCCTGGCAACTTTAACAGAGGTGATGGTACAACTGCTCTTGATCTCCTGCCTGCTATAAGCCAAGCAAAGGAGGAACTGCTCACAAGAATAGAGGAACACATACTGTTTGCAATTTAAAAGGGGCCTGAATTGCTTCCCATTTTAAATAAAGGATCTCTGAGAAGAGCCAGTGAGATTGACAAAGAAAACCATCATAGGAACAAACCCATGTGGCAGCACTTCTTTGACACAATGAAATCCCACAAGGGACCAAGCAATGCCCAGGGCTCCAAGCCTATGCCTCGCTTAACTACATCTGAAACTACCAAAGTCAAAACAACTCCCAAAGACAGACAGATCTGGAGGCAGAAAGAGAAAATGAGGACATCACAATATGCTTTCAGAATTTTTGATAAACAAGACCATCAATTTGTCTGTTTGCATGCATACTCAGTAAGTTAAAATATCTGCTCACTCTCCCGGTGTTGCCCCAGACAAGCAGGGACACTCTGTCAGGGAAGAAAAGGGAAACTGCTTTCACTGGGCCTTTTTTAAGGCCTGTGGCAGGAACAGAACATCAATGTGGCTCTCAGAGAATACTGTACAGCTTCCAAGTACAATGCTGTGTGATACACAGAAAGGCCACATTGGCTTTTCACAGAAAGGGACCAAGGAGATGAAGACTGGATTAAGCAGAGCTCTTCTCCCTGTCCTTTTTATATTCACATGGAAATTCACAAACATCAAGTCCCACGTAATGTGAGCAGGACATTTTAATAGTAGTACTTCATCACAACTGCTTTTTCAGAGCTGCTCTTGTATTTATGTTTACCCCATCTCCTCCTTTTTGCAACCTATTTCACCACCTCTTCCCAGAATTAGCAATATTTGTATGTACTCTAGTCTAAACTGGCAGCTTTTGTTTTGCTTTTTCATTTTTTTTATTGCTCTGAAACAATTGTTCAGTTCTGCATGAAATGTTCTTACCATTCCAGGTGATTTTCAACAAAGGCAGACATGGGGCTGATCTGTACAGTGTAAGTGTCATTGGCTGAATATTCAAACAGCCCATAATAGGGATTGAAGAGCTCCTGAGACAGAAGGAAAAAGAATTCTCGAGAAGGGCCACTGTAGTCCAACCTGGAAAGAAAAAGGTACAAAAGATAAAATGAGGCTTCTTACCATTTGAGTGGATTTTCTGGGTTTGCCTACATTGGCTGCTGTCTTTCTTAACACAGTAGCCTGTGTAGTGAAGTGTTTCTAACATGATTTATCTCTCCTCTCAAACTTGATTCTGAATCCTGAACAAGTTGTGATGCCAAAACTTCAACAATATCCAGTCTGATCTGGGAGGAATCATAACTGGGACACATGCCTTAAGTAATTTATTTTCCTTTGCTCCAAAAACTTAGCAAACCAGAGGTACAACGCTCAGCCTTGCCTCAGCTGGCTGGCCAGCAGAGGGGGAGCTTTTTGGTGAGTGGGTTTGAACTGCCTGTGAACATGGAAAGAGCAGAAAGCCTGGCCTAAAGCAGAAATTGCTCTGATCCTCCTATATCAAGATGTACCCAAATCCAGCCCCAAGGTGCTTTTTTAGGTACAGAAACCATAAAGGTTTAAGCTAAACAAGACCAAGTCCCAGCAGAATTGTGTCTCTTAAGACAGAATGATGATTCATTGCTTGTTCCATCCAAGCCCTTCCACTTCTCTGTAATTTTCATGTGGTGCACCCTAAACTGTGCTTTGCTGTTGTATGAATTTGCTCTGTAGAGATCCTCTTTTTTCCTGTGAATTTTTTACACTCAACTTGGAAATAAAGGGAAACATTTTCCCTGAATGGATTAAATAAAAACTGTGGTGGATTTATTAAAAACAGATCATTCTCTAATAATGGTAGGTTTTTCAATCTAAAATAAACCTACATGTAGCAATATGAATAAATGATCTCTAGCCATGTCTCATGTGTGCCAAAAGATTTTCTGAGGTGGACAGTATTCCTTCTACTGAACAATTGTAAGTGGAAAGCTCTGCAACTGGATCAGAATGCTCTGTACTATGAAGTTATGGAAGCATAAGTGAAATAGATTGAATGATTGATTTGTGTAACTAGAAAGACAACAAAGGGCAGGTGGGCCCATCCTCCTGTGTTTTATGTCTGGAAATTCAGTACTTCTCTCTTTAAGGAGCTTTAGCTCTAGGATCATGTGATGACATGAAAGCCACACCCGTAAAGAGGATTGTAACAAGCCCACATGACCCACTAGTGCCAGCCATGGACCAGGTCTGGTTCAATGGACATCAAAGTACCAATGGCTGGAGTAAAGTACTACAAACAACACGTGTCTATGTCCAAAAACCTTCAACAGGAGACTGCGTTTCTGGGCAACACACTAACTCATCATAAAGCCTTTATAGTTAATTTTCTATGTCTTTTTTCTTTGAAATGTGGGAAGCTGTGCCCATACAGCATCACAGGGCCATACAGCATCTACTCTTCAGTAGGGAATTGGCCTCTTGAGTCCTTCCAGCAGAATGTATATTAGCATTAAGCAGCAGAAACCCTAGAGGAATGTATCTTCAGATGTAAATGAATCAGTGAAGAATGAATGAATTTGCACATCAAATTGGTTTGCAATTTCTCCTGAGGACACCACACCAAACAGAAAACAATATGACTTTGGCCAGTATTAGCATTCCAGAACGCTATTCCAAAATCATAAACTTAAATGTGCTATATGTTTATGCTTTACTTGCAGGCCAGAGGCAAAACCAGCTGTGAAAGATAACCTGTTACACAATATTGAATCCATAGAGAATAAAAAGTAAGAGTGAAAACATCCCTGATACTGAGGCCACCAAGTGACTCTCTTTGAGACTGTGAACTTCTGTTTTCCACTGGATGTAACCTGTCCTGAGACAAGGGACAGAGCCCTTCATTTCCCATGACACCTCAGAGCTGAAAGTGTCAGCAGCTTCTGGACATGCTGAGAGCTGCCTCAGGTACTATCTGGTGCCTTTGGGACGAAAATCCTACACACATGGTTTTTGAAAAAAAGAAATTTTACATGCAAAGCTTGTAAATACTTGAAAAAACTGAAATACAATTTCATGCCTTTGTAATATGGCACACTGGAAACACACACATAATGGTCTTTCCATTATAAAAGCGTCTGGATTAAGCCTCAATTACAACACAGCTCTTGAGGTGAGCCAGGGTGGCTTTGAAAGGTTGTGCTTACATTTGAAAACAAATAGGTCAGGGGCTGGCTTTCATCATACAAGAAGGGTTTATGGATTTTAAGAGTTGTAGAAAGCTTCCTGAGAAAAGGCCTTCTCAAGAAACTTCCATTGCTTTCAGATTCCAACAGCATAAAATTAAATTGTAAGGACTAAACAGCATTCATGTTTCTCACTTAAGATGGAAACAAGAAATCCACATATGGATAACAAATGATCATTAGCTGGCATGCAAAGTAAAAAATTTTAAAGCAAAACCAGATCTATCGTGAAGAGTTAGAGTAACAAATGGATAAAGGTCTGGTCTCTAACTGAATTCCTGAGACTAGTTCAGTATGTACACACTGGCCTGCAGTTGAGTTTTCCCTTCCAGTCTGTCAAAATATCTATGGCAAACAAGATAGCAATAGATTTAACCACTTAAACTGTCACTTTGAGACATCCAGATGGAAGGTGTTATAGGAAAATGCAGCATTATTGTCATTTTTAGCAGGTGTTTGAGTTGATTAAGATGAATCACTTACTCAGTGGTAAAACAAAACCAATGAAACATTACATAACCAGAGAGGCTCAGCCTTAGTCAACTTGGTGTTTTGCAACATAGTAGCTACTTCATAACCGAGAGCATTCTGTGGCTCCCTACCCCTCCTCGCCGACAAACGTGACGTAGAGTTTGTTCCGCTGGAGCTCCTTGCGCGAATACGCCATGACCTGGTTGAAGGTGCCTTCCAGCAAGTGGTCACGCCGTATAATTAACCTGCAAAGGGCAGCAGAAATAAAGATCTGATGATTGAGCCTTGTGTGAGCTTGGGAGGCTGAAGGTAAACAACAGCTGTAAAGAGAGACATTCGCTCTCAGAGAATTTAATAAAATGGCATCTGGTCGTGCACGTGCTACTTGACCACTACAGGGTTTCAGGAGTTGTTCCATTGGCTCCTCTATGTGCCTCGAAGTGAATTCCTTCACAATACCATGATTAGGTTCAAAGTGCTGCTCTACTGCTAAGACTCTCTGCAACAACCTATACATACAAATTTATATGGTAGAGGGGGCTGTGAGTTTCCTGTGTATATGAAGTCACAGCTTTCTGGAATTGGCCCCAAACACTTCCTGGATTTAATCCAGTGAATGTCCATGGAAATACTGCTTCTCTAGCAGGGGAAGCAAAGGGAGTATCAGCCTCTGTTTATACAACACATCTCTCATTCCCTTACTAATCTCTAAAACAACTTAATGAATAGTACTTTTACTCACCATCTGTGCAAGAAACCCTTCTTGTTCATATGTTCATGGACATTTTAAAACAGACCTAAAATATATTTCACGTCTTTCTTGGACCCATTGAGCAGGACACCAAAAGGGGTAACTACCACCTAGGACTCCTCAGCCCTGTAAGATCATTTTGCTGATGACGTTTGCCTGAAATAAATTGCTTGGCTTCATACTTTTATTTTTTCCACAACAGATGTCCTTTGGTAGGAAGCCAACCTGAGGCATAAATTCAACCAGATGCCCAGGAAATACCTTAGGAACCCACAGCCCTTTGGCAAAGTTGGATAACTAGATTTAGCACAAGCAGGTACAGGCTCAACAGCCCACTAACAAGATGTATGGGAAGAAACTCCACAATCATGACAGAGAACCCCAAATACATGAAGACTGGCAGAAAACTCTCCAGTTCAAATCCAGGAGGGCTACCAACACAAAGGACCATGGAAAATTAAACCTGCATGTACAGACTAACTTCTGTAGGATCATGTTCTGGTCCTGAGTTCTACCGATACGTAGATCCAAAGAATTTGGAGTCATCCCGCCATTACAATGATATAGCTGTTTTTAATATCTGGTGGGTGTTTGCCTGGAAGGATAATTCTGCTACTGGCAAATTAGAGGAATGGGAATATCCTTCTTAAATAGGTAGGAAATGGGAGTATGAGAGAGTACGAAAGAAATACTTTAAGAAGTAAAACTTCCACACAAAAGCCTCTTGAAGGTCACTCTTGGGCAGGTTATATGGAGATGGCTATGTAAAAAATGCAAATCCAGGGTGTTTTACAGTCCCTATCCCTGTTTTCATGGATAATGAATGACAAACCACAAAGCTATGCCCTGTTAGACTAACTGAGTGATTTTAATACTCACTTAATTTTCCCTGGACCTTGCCCATATCCTTTGGCTTCAAGTTTTCGATAGAAATTGCGCAGCTTGGCTTCGAAGTCCCTCCTGTACGGAGAAGGTGCTCTGGCGCTTGCTCGCTGCAGCCCTTGAGGGAAAATGAACAGCATCCTAAGGTGTAAGGGGCTTGACATTCTTCCAAATCATGCAGATTATTTTTCCAGACAGAATGGGTTTATAAATATGTTAGGAACTTTTTGCAGGTATATGGTGCACTCAGTATTATTTTTGCTCTATCTGGTATCAATAGAGTTGTAAGTCCCTGTAATTCAGTGAGTGCAATGAACTTCCAGAGACTGTATCCTTTTCACTAAAAGTACTGTAAAACTCACCTTGTGTTGCCCTTGAGTTGCCTCTGCCTTTAGCTGTGATTGAAAGGAAACTGAAGGATCAGAAAGGCACGAGAAAGACTGATGTGTATCTGACTCTCATGGTCAGTGGCATTTAGGTTTTCTTTCCCTTTTGCACTTTTAAGAGATCTCTCTCCTCTGCATTGTATAGGAGATTTCCTTACTTGGCAGGATTAAACCTCTGAAACTCAGAGCAATGCTTCCCACTGGAGCCTAGCACCCCAGCCAAGCTGGGAGTCAGGTTTCCCTGTGTTAATCTGACTGTATATTAAACACTTCCAGCTATCAACACAAAACCCCTTTGTGGCATCAAAAAAGTTTTCTGTCAGTAAGAAATGCTACTTTTCCCTATTACAATTCACACATACAACAGATTTTTCAGCAATTTGGAACCTGTTTTGTTTCAAAGGCTGCATTCTCAAAGTAGGTGATTATTCTTTTTGTACAAACAAGTGCCATGCCATAAAAGGCCAAAGAATAGATTAATGAAATCCCATTTCCCTATCTCATTACAAAAGACTATAAAAAATGGCCCTTTCATGAGAAATCTGGCAGCAAATGCTCCACAAGAAAGAAAAAAAAGCCCATCACATTTAGTGGGAGCTCAAAGTATCATGGTTGCCATGAGGAAGGGACATTACTGTCTCTGCTGGTAAAACAGAATTTACACACAGCACAAAGAGAATCACTTGCAACACTTCTTTCTTCTGGCAGCCTTTTGTTTTCCCCCAGGAAATAAGAGAAGGGGTGCTCTCATGGGCTCTATAACCAGGACAGAAATTAGCAAGTAGACTGCATGTGGCTGGAAATGAGTATTTGCCCTTGTGCTTTCACAAGAACAATGTACTAAGTTACATTTGTGCCATAAACTTGGATTTTTTTTGTACTGTAGGAAACTTGCTTATGACCTGTCCTGATACAGACAAGGGGAATTTGTATTAACAATGGTGTTAAAACTCATTAATGAAAATAGGACATTCTGACAGAACACTGTTCTCCTGTAGAGAAGGGTTTAGCATTTAACTTCTTCACATCAAAAAAACCTTCCATTTTCCACAGCCACATCTAAGATTTGAATTTCTGTTGTCCATTAATTTTGTTTGAAATCAGGTAATTTAAATGCATGCTTAAAAAGCTCAGCCAAAAATGGATTTCTTCAGATCACATTTCTGTTGATTCTCTCAAAATGGCCACTGGACACAGCCATTCAGTGAAACTGAAGTGGGGGCTGTGTCTCTTGGCAAAAGAGAGACACCAGCTCCTCAAATTTCTATAGCATAAACAATAACTACAGAGACATAGCACAGCTGGAAATAACCTTCTCAGACAGCATGTCTTTCTGGAAAATATGTTTCCTGTCAAATCTAAGTTAATGGGCTGAACACGGGAGGTCAGGCTAGATGATGAGGATGATCTCCTCAGGTCTCAAAATAGATGTGCCTTGGGAAGAAGAGAAGTTTTTGGAACATCAAGTGGAGGAGACTGAAATTTACAGGGGTACTGGAAGTGCTGCAATTCACCTTCAATTTGGAAGGTGCTCTTTGCTGCTGCCACATAAAATGAATGTGCTTCCATATCAGTGACTTATGCTTGGAGTACACCATTCTCTTATCCTAATCCTTTCCAATGATTTAAAAAGCAGGAAAATACCTTCTTCCATATGGGTAAATTCTGATCTGTGTTTCAGCTACTGCTAACACCTCAATAGACACATAGCAGCACTAGAAACTGATCCAACAAAAAAGCAGCTGGGATCAGATTCAGAGTGGGCACCGGAATCAGCAGGCAGACAACAGATGCTGGCTCTGAATCTGCTCCTTTCTATTTATTAGAAGAAACATGACAAATGCAAGATTTTTGTCTTCATTTCCCCATCTCCTTACCTGGAGAGTTTTGGGGTGATGAACAGGGTGAGCAGCGAGGAGAAAAACTGTAACCTGGATGGAAGGCAGCCTGCAATGGTATGTAGGACATGATATCCTCTTCAAAAAGGCTGCATGCAAAAAGTCATAGGGAGAGATTTAGTTCACATTCATCACATGAAGGAATGCAACTATGGTGCAAATTCACTGTGTCAGATGTTTGGGTGCATCACTGAAATCATGGATTCTAAAAAATCCATAGGTTTCCCAAAGACAGCCTGGTCACTAGCAATGAAGAACAAAACGAATTTTAATAAATGTTTCATGTTAACATGATAGCCACTGATGGAGAGCAAATATGTAAGCCTATGTAGGGAACAGGAACACCTTCAACACATCAGCAGAGAGAAGTAAAGATGCACACTCTGCCTCCCAGACTGTTTTCCTTGGGTCATTTTCATGTAGTTCAGTGCTTTGACTCCTTGAATTGAACTTATGGGAGTAAGCTGTAAACTTCTTGCATTAGGCAGTGCTGTTACAGCACACCAACCCCACCTGGGAAATGCAACATTTCCCATCTCAGACCAAGACAATAAAATAAATTCTTAGCTGTACTAAGAAGTAAGACCTAAAGACCAAGCTCTCTGGTTCCAGTACAAACTGAAGCCTTATATTCATTACCCAAACAATCCTCACTGCACTCGGCATTAAGGTTTCATGCATATGTGGCAACACTGCTTCAGTAAAATCATCAATTTCATGAGCAGTTACATTGTTGAAGTGAGGAAGACAAGGGATTTTTTTTGTCTCTTTTTTGTTTTTTCTTTCTTTTAAAAACAAGATTTCTTTTCCGTTAAAAGCAAATATTTTGACCTGATTCTTTTTTACCTGCTACTTGATAGTAACAACCATACTGACTGAGCAGGCTGGATTTACTGCACTGATGGAGGCTGCCTTCCAGGAAGTACAAATTGACAGATACACTCTGGCTGACTCATTTTGGATAGCTATCAGTATGACCTGATTTAACAAAATCTTTACAATTATGCTGAGAAAGACCCAGATAGTTTCTCTGGTACTGAAGTAATGATATTATGCTATTGATCAAATTGATTACCTCAGCAGAATTACTAAATCTGCATCACACGACAATTTTTCAAGCCCATGTGTACCCTCTGTCCGAATGTAATGGATCTTCTCCCTGAAACATAATTGGTATAATGGAGAGGAGAAGAAAAATAAAAGACAAAACCAGAAAAAAACATGCCATTATCACTTCTTGAGCCATGCACAGAGTTGTTATTCTTTGGTATTTTGCCAGTTTCTGTTTAACTCCTTATAAAAATGGCAAACATCCTATAAGCCTGATTAATTTTCTAATCTTCCTAACAAACTTGTAAAAAAAGTTCAATCCCTATCATTCAGTTTACTGAACCAAAAGAAAGAGACTGTATTCCCTATTTTAGAAAACAGAGTGATTCCTAACCCTCCAGTTTCACGTGTACATGTCAGGTCACCAACCACAGACTTTTTGTGTAAGTCTACAACTAATATAGCACCTTTTGTTAAGAGAATTTGCAGTATTATCACTCCTTTTCCCTCTGTCAGTTCCATCTAACATATTCATTGATATGAATTACACACACAGATGTTATACAGTATAATATGTGTTGTATGTGTAAAATCATACCTTTTGTTAATAAGGACTAGGAAACATAGGATGGGATCCCATCAGCAGATTAGGATCATGGAAGAGATACACATCTACACCCCAGCCTTTCAGTGTGTTTCTAAAGCATTGCAGTGTCCAAATATTTTTATTCTAATATTAAGTCAAAATATTATACCCCAAGTCAAGGATGTGCTTTAGAACCTTGCAATCAAGGTCCATAAAAGATGGATGTTTGCATCCTAGGAGTTTGCTTAATACCTGCTGCCTGAGCATTAGACAGTAGCTTGGATCACTCCTGGCCCAAGGTATAATCAGCAATGACCTGGAGGCAAAAGGCTCAATATCCTGTTACAAATCTCATTATGCACTGGCTAAGCTGTCCAGTCCCTATCACTGGTCAATTTTGTCCTCTGCTCAAAAGGAGATAAAAGCATTTTCTGTTCTCTGGGAAATGAGAATTCAAGTTCCAGTTGAGGAAAAAAAAAAAAAAAAAGGTCTGGAATAATTTGGTGGTGAAGATAAAAAATTCTCAGTTACATAAATGCACATTTTGAATACTGAGACTATTTTTCATTCTATTTCTCATTTTATTTGCACGTATCAATTCCTCCTGAAGGGAAGTCTAATCCTTACACCCAAAGAATTCTTTGTCTGGCCTTCAGAGGTTAATGAGGAGTCAGTAAGACTACCAGCAGAAAGCACTCTGCAGGAATTTGGAGGTCCTCTCCTCCTTCAGCCACACCTCTGTACTGCAGCTACACCTCTGTACTGCACAGTACAACCCAGACTCTTGGTCAAACTCTCAGCTGGTGCATACGGGCATCGCTGACAATGATTAACACCAGCTTAAGTTCTGGGTCAAAAACAGTTAATTCAAACTCTGGAATTCAAATAAGTTTAAGTTGTACTGGTGATTTGTTCTGGTTTTTTTTTTTTTCTGTTTTTAAAAAGTCTAACAGGAAAGGAATGAGCTTAATAAAAAGAAAGACACAATTTAACTACTTTGGAATGACTACCTTTAAGTCAAGTGAGAAAGATTAAAGACAAGAGTACAATCCACTTCATAATAATGCTCCTATTTCTTTATAAAATCTAGGGTGACTATATCCATGACAGGAGTGTAAATCCAACCATGAAGCAAAATCCTGGCTCTGCTGGAGTTATTGGGGTTCTGCTGCTGACTTCCATCCAAACACTCTTTTAACTCTATCTTCTGAAAAGCAAAGTGATAATTGCAGGTGAAGACAAAGTTTCTGCTATTCAGTAATACTTAGAATAGAAATTAGACATGTCACTATTTGATTATACTTATTTTGGTTCTTCTAACTTCTTGGATGTCTGTGGAAAGTAACTATAGTAACCACATGGTGGTTCCCATCTACTCTTTAATGGTGACAGTTCAAGTCCATCTTTTGTACTACAGTTACTATAATTTGGTTTTCCCCACAACAAAAAGCACTTCCTGAAAGTAGGGTATAGCAGTCTGGAGAAAAGTGGTACCTGAGTGCATGGTTTCTGGCCAAGCTGGGCTGACGTTCCTGCAACATCTCAAAAATGTTGGGTTGGCGTAGGAATGCAACAATCTTGTCATTGTAAGCTGGAAAAGGTAAAAAAAAAAACCCAGAGGCTTTGCCATGTCACCATGACTCTGCAGGGGCACACTGACTGCACTGCCAGTGAGGCACAGGGCAACATGAGGCAGTCCATGCAGCTGATGAGAAGTCCTAAAACCCACCTTTATGAGCACTGCTTTGAGAAGGAAAAACAAGCTTGGCTTACCCAGAGGTAATGCCTCATGATGGTGCTGGTTTCGAATAGCTGTTACGAGACTATTGCCTGGTCTGGCCAACAGAGTAACTCCTCTGTTTCGAGAGACTTCAGAGGCCTACAGTATAGAGAAAAGGAAAAGAATATTAAAACCGACCACCAGTAGCTCACCAGTCAGTTAAAAGATGTGTCATCTTTCCTGCTGTAACCTTCAGAATGGCCCATGATGCTGACTGAAGGACAGAAAGCACGCATGATAGCTTTACACTCCAGTCAACTTAAAAACCACAAGTAATTCAGTGCTTCCAAATGAAGGTACACCATTATCCATAGCTATCACACCTCCTCGGTGCTGAAGGCACCGGAAACCAACAGTAAATGCACGTTAATACAGGTATTGCAGTGATGGACTTCTCTGGTTCAGCGAAAATAACATCTCTGTAGTATCACACTACATATTCTATAGTATCAAACATGTCTTGTTTTACCATAACTGCATTACTTCAAGGTTTTTACAGCACTGTTTTTGAAAAGAGAAAAAACCCACAATGCTGCAATGTTCACTCAGCACTGTTGAAGGGAAATTTTATAGTGGAAATAACACGAGGAAGGTGTATCTATGTAGATCACAGCACAGAAAAAGGCTGCGTTGTCCCAGAAGGCTGCCTAACTTGCATAACCAGAAATTGAATTGTATACATTGAAAACAAGAACATAATCCAAAGAGCTGATAAAGGGAGTAGTAACAATGAAATTTTTCACTGCTCTTTAACTGAGGCACTTAAAGAAAGCCACTGTTCTAAATACGCTACCTAACGAAGGGAATCGTGTAAGGAAGTCTGATTTCTTAAAAGGTGGGAAAACACTTTGGTATGAAGATGTTAAAAGCCAAACAATGACATCTGGCAATGTTTGCATTAAGGTATTACTTGCTGGGTAACTTTCGGGGGACTTGTGAAAGTTGAGAGGAACCCCCCTGTCTCTCATGCATTTCTCCAAAACACAGCCACAGTGAGGCCAAGAGAGGAATCATACAATGGTTTGGTTGGAAGGAACATTAAAAATCATCTAGTTGCACCACCCTGCTACAGGCAGGGACATCTTCCACTGGACCAGGTTGCTATGGCCCCCTCCAGCCTGGTCTTAAAACACTTCCAGGCATGGAGCACCCACAGCTTCTCTGGGCAATCAGTTCCAGTGCTTTACCACCCTCACAGTAAAGTATTTTTTCGTAATATCTGATCTCAGCTTACCCTCTTTTAGTTTAAAGACATTCCCCCTTGTCCTGTGACTACAGTGTGAGGCTGCATCAGGACAAGATGCACTAGGAATTCCAACTGCCACTCTACTGAGCTAATAGCTGCTCCTTTCTCACTGCACAAATTATAGCATTTGGCAACCACTGCAGGAAGAAACCGCCCCTACTTCAATATTTTAAATGCTTAGCTCTGCATCCAAGCAAATGGTGCCAATCCATTTTCAGTGGTACAGCCAAATACCAGGTCTTCCAACTGGATATACACAAAAACTGGGAAGCTGAATGTGCCTGGCAAGCTGCCTTTTGGAACCAGTAAAGCTTAGAATGTGTACATGTAACAAAATACCAGTCAATGCACTTGAAACATGTCAACACACAGGTTAAACAGTAAGTATTCTAATCAAGCACACTGTAACTTAAAACACAAAACTGCTGTACAAGTGCATAGCAAATGTTTTGCTCCATCATTCCTTTAGGACTTAACCTGCACCCATCTTCTGCCTTTGTCTCCTCCTCACACCACAGGCCAACTCACAAGGAAAGTTTAGCTCAGGCTTAGGCAGCTTTTTCCCTGTGACCCAGGCATCCACCCCAATTCACTCCATGCTGTGGCACAGGGAGGAACCTTAGGTGCAAGAGGTGCCCTATGAACCACTGCCACAGTGGGCATGAGGCCCCTATGGGAGCAGCCATTTCTTGGGATGTCTGTGGGCAGCACAGCCAGGATCACACACTGGCTCAGGACCAGTTTTACTAATGAGGAGGTGTGGGAGGTGCAAAGGCATTGTTTGGCTCAGCTTCTCCACTTCCAGGGAGCCTGGGGTTGAGGTGAGAATGCCTACTCCTCAGGTCCTTGTAGAACAGACTTGAAAGGGAATGTGGATGGTGGGTGAGCCTGCTCTTAACAGTGACTGCTGACTTATCCTTGACAAAGATAAATCCTACACCCTTGTTGCTACACATAATTTTACTGACCAGAAGATAGAAAGGGGGAAAGGGAGGAGTAACAGAGGAGTTAAACATGGATCTCCCATAAAAATTAGCACCAGGTGGTATTTGCTCATCACTTGGGAACTGCATGGTACTTCTGCCCAGCCTGGGCCTGGATCCTCCTCTTGCTCTTGTCACCATTCCTTTTGGTTATCTTTCCACTGCCTAGACATATTTCTCCTGGAGCAAGAATTTTGGAAGGAAATGTGTATAGTGCCTGTGAAAAGAAACTTTCACTCCCTTCTTCCCATCTTCCCAGTTCTGGTTTAAGAGCTAAAATCATCTAGATTTTAAGAATCCAGCTCTGTACACACCTCAATAAAGTGGTGATGTACTTCTCTTCATCACCATCCCTAGGCATTGCTCACGCTGTTTTTGCTCTTTGCACATTTACACCTCCAAAAATTTTTCTCTGGCAACACAACACGAAAATTCCCAGCCCTCTAATTAACTTCCATTTTGCTAACAATTCTCTTTCCACTCTTAGCTAATAAAGTACAATTGATTGCTGCAATTTAGTGTTCGGTCACAATCATCTCATCTACTTTGACTTTCTAATTGAATAATTTAATTTTGATTAGCACATTATTCTCCAATAAAAAATAAAGAGTGACCCCTCTAATGATTTAGTGACCTGGTTCATGTAGTACAGAGTAATTGACAGATTTATGTCAGGTTTTAACAGCTTTGAAATTGATACTGGCAAGTTGCTACCAGAGTGGAGAGTCCAAACTACCAGAGGAGCCTTTCAAGTTGTGATATCTTTTCCCGGAATTTATATTGCTGCTGGATTTCGGAGGCCCATTTGAATCCTGCTACTTGTTTATTGTGGTTTGGTTGGTAAGGAGATTTATATACTGCCATATTCTAGCACCTTCTCTGCTCTTCTTGCTAACCAGCACCTCTTGCCTATCCATTGTGGATGCTTGCTTCCTTCCTCTTGCTGTATTTAAAATCTCTACCCTGTAATCATGTATGTTGATTTTCACTGCAGATGGGAAGTCCTTTAGAGGGAATAGAAAGTGCTTACAAATTGTTCTGTTTATAGCAGTGGAGGAAGGAAATGAATCACTTAGTAACCTATACTTTAGTTACTGATGGCCACTACAGCTACCTGAACTTTTCTTCCAAAAATCAGTTAACTAAGAGTAGCAACAACACCCTTTCTCCTGTAAAAGACTGATAACCTTAAAAAGTGCTTAATAAAGAATTTGTAGCAATTTTTTTTCAAATTAATATATAATACCATTTAATATCAATAATGTAAACATAACAATGGAAGTTTTTGCAGAGGTCCATTATTTTCTGTGCCCCCTCTGGCAACCACAACTTCACTATTCTGATGTCCTTCAGGCTCCTTTGACATATGTACATGACACTGAAAACTGGTGAGTTGTCCTTTGTGGTACTTCATACTGTCCTGGCGACAGCTTCCAGAGGTCACACCATCTGCTCAGCAAAGAAACCGCCAAGGCAGCAGACAGCTGACACATGGCCAGGACAAAGGCCACGTGTGAGGCTACAGACATGATTTATAACATCCAAATGCACTTGGAGGAAATGGCATGAAACATGAGGCTCTTAATAAATGGACCGAGCTGCAAAGGGTTGAATATTTTCCTTGTAATGAGGGACTTTTAGGCACCAATCCAAAGTCCTTGGAAATCAATGGGAGTCCTTCCAGTGGAGCAGCCGACACTCCCAAATGGGAAGCTACTCGACTATGATAAAGAAGTTTGATTATGACAAGGGCATAGAAGACTGTGGGACCTGGGTCACCAAGACTGGGAGGTGATTATTTCATTGGCTGATGATGCCAGAACAGTAGCCTCAAAGAACAGTTTTTTATTTCCCCAGGTAATCATTACTCAAAACTATTTAATACTTTTGACTGTCTACCCTGTACTGGTTTTTTTCTGGGTTTATTGCATATTGCTTCTTGCCAGCCTTGCCAGTGCTTGCAAAACCGAGTGTATTTTTTGGGCTAGGTCATTTGAGTTGCTCAGTGGTGTTTCTGGCCCTGACATGGTGAATTTGCAAGCAAGCCTCAGGGAAGCATGGGCCCCATCATGAATGATGGTACAGGTGGCTATCACAGTCATGCCAGTAATTCAATCACAGCAGGAACACTAAACAGAAGGCTGCTGGCAGAGGGAAGTTGCTAAGCTAGTGGGAAGATATGATTGAAACAGATCCATTGGTATACTTCTATCTTCAGAAAATATGGTGCTGTATTCGCCCAAGACAGAGAAAACATGCCCAAGCTGCTCATGCCTGATTTGCCTTTGGTCCTGAAAAACTAACCTCACACCCTGTTCAGCTCCTGATCCCAATCCACTTGTCAGTTAGAGGTATTCAGACCAGTTCTGTTGTAATAAATTTTGATGCTAATTTCACAAGCATTTCTCTGGATATTTTTGTGGAAGAGAAAGATCCTTTCACCACAGTTAATCTCTAGCTCTATTCAGCAACAATCTTTATAAATGTTTAACTGTATGGATTTGCTATATGAAGAATCTGATTGCTGGTACTTTTTCCTACTTAAATCTACAATACAAACACAGTATTTATGCTTCTTTCAATCCTTTCTGTGGCCCTAAGTGATAAAAATCATTCCCATGATATACAGGAAAAATGTTTAATGTGAGTGAAAGCTGGGAAAGCAAACCTCAACACACATTACTGCACTGCTTCTAGGGAGTCTATCTTTTCAGAGCACAGTGCCACAGTGGGGAATGAAGAAGCATATGAGGTACCAGGCTAAAAAAAAATAAATTTAATAACTTTAGTAAAGCAAGGCCAGGATGTCAACTATGAATTCTTCTTTTAAAATCTATTCTGCCATCACTTCACTTCAGTTATGCTTTACTTGCTTATTATTTTATTCTGAAAACCATCAAATTATAAACCAGCAAGCTCTGAAATAAACCCTTCAGGAAGACAAAAATATTCCTTTTATTGTCTCTGGAAGATAGACATTCACGAAACAGTCTGTTTCAATGCTTTTAAAATATAAGAAGTTCTTATAATTCTAGAGAAGACTGCTGTCAAAAGCTCCTAAGGTGATACGAGCACAGTTACCTCTCCAGCGCTGTAGCTACGAAGCCGCTGCAGGTGTTGCCGGTGAGTCAGGTGATTTGGGAGACGCCCATTCTGCAGCGGGATCCTGGGATCTATGAAGGTGGTAGCACGGCTGTTGTGGTCAACGAAGAAAGACTGAAACACAAAGGAACAATGGTTTCTTTAATCTGAAGATTGCCAAGCCTGTGATGGCATTGCAGGAACACAGCAGGAAAACCACTGGCATCTGTACGTCAGAAATGCCTGGGGTAAGTATAGTCCATGGAAGGCACCTGCAAACAACAGGACTGGCCTGCTCAAAGCTAGAATAGCTCTTAGAAAATACCAGAAGCTGTGTAGGCCAAAATCATGTGCAATGGCCATGATGTAAGCAAGACAGGAGAGAATAATAATACTGGGAAATGCTGCTTTAACCTATTTGGTGGTTCCAGCGGTCAGTCAGCAAAGCTTCATTGAAGTTAGAGATACCGAGTCAAATTTTGCAGTCACAACAGATCTACTCTGTCTCAAACTTTGTTGTCAGGCCAATGCTGCTTTGGCTTAGGTGCAATATTCTACAGAAAGCTAGAAATGCCTTGAAACTTTGAAGCTTTTTCCCTGCTTCTAAAATAACTCTCCTTGCTGCTTGTGTTGTTTAAACCAAATCTTCACTGATTTTGAGTCAAGAAGGAAGAAACTTTTAATAAACATGTAGTCTGTAGTGCTGTGTTAAACAAGTGAATAGTTTTGCTGGCACTCTTACCTTGCCCTGCTGGTCAGTTTTTATCTCCCAGCCACGAGGAAGCTCCAGCCGAGTATCAGCAAACATGTTGATAAAATTTACTAGGTCTCTGTTGTGCTGATACCGCTCAAAATTACGAGCATCTCTACGAATCTTCAGAATCATATGCTTCAAGCAGGTACTGTTGGTGAAGACTCGATAGGCACTCTGTGAGATGGATAACAGAAGGAAAGAAACCCAGATCTGATGTCAAAACATATTTGGTTACTTCATGGGCCACATGCCCAAAGAACTGAAACAAATCCTGTTAGAATCAAGAAACACTTCAATCTCATTGTTTTGAATTGAATGACTACTTTACATGTATAATTAAAATGTACCAATCTAGAAAGAGAAACATTCCAGACATTATGCATGGTTAGCTTGTGCAAGAACTGCTGTTTTAATGCACTTCAAAAATGGTGGGCTGAAACATCACACACTCAAGGTGCATGTAGTTGCCCCTTTCATTGCTCTTACTGGTTGACAGAAACACTGCTTGTGTGCCTGGGCAGTGCCAGAGAGATGCAAAGACAGCTGTGCACATCTGTTTTTGCTATAACTGATATCAAGAAGTGCATGACAGAACTCATGAACTTAAGAGAAATCCAGTGCAGATATGAGCTTGCTACCTTTCTTTATGATGACTATATAGCCACAGGACACTCTGTCTATTTTTAGAAGGTGTGAATTGTTTCCTGGAACAGAGTATTTGTTTCTGCTGTTTGTTTTTGTGATGACTACAAAGCCTGACAGATGGACACATGCCACCCCTCAGGCAGGGAGCAGTATCTCACAATGGGCATTAAATACACCTCTTAGGGGAATGAGGCCTGAGGCAGCCCAAGGGAGTGAACTGATCTGATTGCAGAATAGGGGCCCAGTCAACTGCATTTGTTGTTACAGTGTGTTCAATGACAGAGCACCACAAAATAATACTTGTGCTGACAACACACAGGCCCATTCACAGGCTACTCTTTGTATCCTTCACTTCAGGGAAAAGGCTCCTGAAGACAGAGTAGAAAACTTCACAAAAATCTCCTGAGTCTTTCACTACAGAGGAAATTAGTGTCTTGGTTTGCTGGTCAGCCCAAAGGATTGAATTATCCATTAGAGTAATAAAGGATCACTGGAGGACTCCTGTCTTCAGTGAAGTGAGCTCCAGCGTGCAGACCTGGAATATGTCCAGAGAATCTGACCCAGCAGCTTTGAATTCTCAATTTCTATGTGTGTTTAGTGCATTTCAACCACCATAATGCAATAAAACATCTACAGGTATAATCTTTATTATGTAAAGATTTATTGTGGTGACACCACTGAGAATGCTCCCTGTAGCTCAGGGTCCCTAATTATGACAAGGGTTGGTAAATGTTATGAAATCACAAAGATATGATCTCTGCCCTGGAGATATGACCTGCTTATAACCTGGGAAAGCTTCATGGCCACAGACTTTTAAGATCCCAGCCTACTATCTAACAAAAAGTTGTATTTTGATCTAATGTATGATCATTGACTGTCCTGAATAATCTCTAAGCTGCATTATGGAAACAAGGAGTGAAATGTATTTTTATCTCTTCATGGAAATAAAATATATGAAAAATGAGAGCCTTTCCCTTTTAATTCTAACTGCTGGATAATATTTTCCAATACCAACTTCAGTGGCATAATTAATAGCTTGAAATTTTAATAGGGGCTTGTGGTTAAAATATTACACTCACGTTAAGGCAAAAGTTATGTGGGCCATTATTCCTGTACAAGTGGTATCTGTATGACCATTTGACAGATGTTTTAGTAAATTATTCTGCTTCTCACATTAGAGACAAGTTCTTAAGATAAAACTGAGGGCCTCTTTCTGCTTTTTTTTTTTTCTTTTTTATTTCAGAGTTTGAGATTGAGTCTCTTGAGTGCTGCTCTTTACTATGGAATCAGTTGCTCATTTTCCCAACAATTATGCTGGTCAGAAATTACATTGCTCCCAGCTATAAATCATCATATATCACCTTGCCAATGGAAGAAATTATCTGCACTCCATAACCTAGTTCAGGGAATGTCAGACGAGTTAATACATCCCTTCCTTGTCAGGATCTCATGGGCGATAATCCCTGGCAGATGCTTGGATATGGACGGCTGGCTTCCATCCACAAAGTGCCACAGCCAGAACCTGATGCCTGCAGTTAGCTAAGAGGTTGTGCTGAGGCAACTCTCAAAGTGTTTTCTTTTCCTTTTGAAAAGGAAGGTCATTGCTACCCAGAAATGGAGAACTTTCCAATAGTCAGAAGTCATGTTTAGATGCCTTGTTGAACTATATTCCAGACATGGCAAACTAGGACTGCATCTCATTGTTGGACTTCCCTACCTACTTCCTCTTGACACCACATTTTTTCCACTTCCCTCCAGGTTTGCAAGAAAATGTGTGGTTTTACTGCCCTAATGGGGAAAAAAAAAAGTTATTTGAATTTTGAAAATTTGTTTTTATTTGTGCTTTTTCCAAAATAGCTACACTGACATAAGGCAGTATTTCTTTCACTCAGTTATGCCTGCTCCCTTTTTGGGAAAACAAATTGCAAAAGGTAATTTTTTTCCCTCTATTTACCTGAGACTTGGTGATATCTGAGTAAGATTTCTCAGGATATTGGATCAAAAGGCACCAACTTCACTGCTTACAGCAACAGACAACAGAATCAACCAAGCTGAAACCAAGGGTTCCTGCGTGTTCTGGGAGGATAATGTTAATGGACTTCTCTGTACCATGGAATCTCTTGAGTGAGGCAGAATCCCAGCAAGAGCCTCCTTGGAGCAGCCTGGCTGTAGTGTCCCCAGCCTGGTCTGGTGCTCAGAAAGGATAGCTGAGCCCCAGGTCACACAATTTACTGTGCATTCTCTCTGAAGGTGTGGGACACAGCACTGGGACTCAAAATCCAATAGTGTGAGGGAGCAAACCATCATTACTCACATAGTTTGCATGCAGCACAGTGAAGAACTCGGGATTGGTGATGAACTTCACAGCTGGAGACTGCAGCAACAAGGTGATTTTTTGAGAATTCACAGGAGAAAGGGAACCTTCCCTCCTAATCTCTGGACAAAAAAAAAACCAAAAAAACTTATTAATGTAGTGGCAAGCAAAGTCTATTATTTAACCTTCCAGAAACAGCTGCAAAAGTGATGAAAAAAACCAACCAACCCAATGAACCTACCTTGGTATTCCCAAGACAATCCTGCTGGCAAACTGACAGATGTCCTTATGGTCAGTAATGCAGTGTTTACCACAGCAGTGCAGGAGTAGGATGGTTTCCTGAACTGTAGCTTATGAAACTCTGGGTCAAGTCTGATGCTGTCCTTAAATGTAATGTGACACAGTGGTTTTTACCAGCTGATGGTTTGGTTCAGGCACCCAGCCCATTCTGGTTTCCCCTGCAGCTGATTTTAGAGAAATCTGATCTCCTAATCCAGCCTTACCCTTTACTTAATTGCATTGTTTTTAACAAATCTAAGGTTTTGGGGACTTCTATGGTAAAGAAAACAAAACCAGACACAATTGCATTATTTTTAATCTGTATCAATTAATGAAGCACAGGAGCAGAACTGAGCATTCAGAATGTAACTCTGTAGAAGTAGAAACTCCTTATGTTCTTTAGCTACCAGAAAAATTCTTCCTACCATTGAAGTATAGCTTTGGTGTTCTGGCATTTTCAAATAAAGCCACATTTTATTTGCAATCCAAGAAAATTGGATGCAGATGTCGTCAACAGAATACATACACTTTTATAGTATTTTCTTATCAGTTTAATTTCTTTTTTCTTCATGCTGCACACATCATATTATTTTATCCATTTAAAACTGCAGACTGCATCAGTTGCTGGAGTTAAATTGATTTATACTGGTTTAGAACCTGGATTAATGTGCCTTAATTGTATTCCTTCTGAAATTTTTCATTTAAATTAAAAGACAAATAACAAATGTATAATACTGCATTTTTTTCTTTCCCTAATGTGTTTACACCATCATTGATCTTCTAATTCTTGGAATTTTATGCAATATTGATGTTGTCTTCTAAAAGCAAAGCAATTATCTATAGCAAAAACCATTTCCTAGTAACTTAAGGAAAGATTTATCACACTCATTAGCTCTTTGAGTTTAAAACTAAAGAGTACATGATAAATAATAAACTGAAGTAAACACTTAGTGGTGGCAACTCCTATTAAATTACTATTTTACTGTCTATTGTCTGCTAAATGATTGTACATATTACAAGTAATGGCTACATTACTTATAAATGCTAATAATACAATGTGTACCTCATTTCCACTTCTCTAACATAGAGAACTAGGATCTCCTTATAAGATCCACTGTAGGTAGAAGTCTCCCTTCAATTGCAATACAAAAGATGGTAAGGAAACTTTGAGCACCAAATGTTAACTATCCTTGGCCAAAACTGACTTTCAAGATAAAAACACCTAATGGATCGAACAAAAAAAAACCTGAATATTTTTCTAAACTTGTTAAAAAAGTTTCTTACTTCTCTATGTAACTTTTCCTATTCAACATGGGAAAATTCAAGCAAGGTACTATGTTGGTTCTTTCCCATTACCAATCCTATTTACGAGGGATGGCAAAAGGATGGCAAGAAGCTGGATTTACTCATGGCAGACAAAATAGAACACAAAGTTAGGTGAGGCAAAAGTGATCCAAAGGAAGAGAACTGGTGAATCATTCTGCTGGTGCTAACAAAGCAGGGAGTTACTTTTGCATGGCCTCTTGAAACACTTAAGACTATGGTTTCCCAAATGTTTTGAGAAAACACTTTTGGTAGGAGTGTGACTACCACCAAAAGGAGTAGAAGAGACCCCTGCCATCCCATACTGCCTTGGGTACACATCTTCTTCCTCTGCTTTGTAGTGACACCAATTCTTATCTCCTTATCTAACAAGACAGATGAAAGATCCAACCTGGCTGTAAAAGACAAGGACAAGAAGCCAGGCTATTTTTCAGGCAGTTCAGTTCTCCACTCTGGTATGGGGTCCTGTCACATAAATTAGTGGTGACCAAAAAGACAGCTGTGCCTTCTTCAGTGACAGCCCACTCTTAGGCCAGCTCACAGCTATCACAAAACCACACCTTTAAAACCACAAATATTTCATACATGATGCCAGGACCACTGCAGGCATAATCACACAGGCAAATGTGGCAGTGCAGAAGCCAGGCCTAGAGAAAATAAACTGCAAATGACCCAAGCTAAAAATCACATGGCCATGAAAATAAGACAGCACCTTTTTTTGCAGCTATGAGGTGAATGGTATTCATCTAGTAGTGGCAAAATGCTTCTTTCATTTTAGTTTCAAATGGCCCTTAACTAAGGTAAAAATGCTTTGTCTATCTTAGTAGTTGTTAAAGAAGAACTCAAACTGTTGTATCCAGCTTTGTACTTGTAGCTTCACATCTAAAAAAATGTATCTTCAGGGGTTTTTTTAATTTTTAATTCTGTTTTGTTGATTTTTTTAAAAATTAAGTTTTGCAACCTGGTATAATAAAACTCCAGTCTCCACTGGAAATAGAGTTTTCCCGGAACTGAATGGCACTGAACATGCCACTTAGAAGCTTTGTTGCTCCATACCTGGGCTTGGCTGGGAAGGCTCTGCCTCAGAGTCACTTCCTCCTCCAGTGGGAACTCTCTCCACCCTGTTGTTTACCACAGCATCATCTTCAGTCCTCTCTGTTGCGATGGTTCGCTGGATGTTTTGGTACCTAGATAATTCATAGAAAGGAATAATGAGATTTAGTTCACAGAGGTGCTTTCTGTTGCCTTCTACCTTAACAATCAGCACTGCTTCTGAATGATTCCAGTATTTCTATCTTCGGTGTACAACAGAGTAAGAGCATAGCTGACTCTCGGCAGCTGGTGCAGCTGCTCACATTTGGGCCAACCAACACTATTTTTTTGCAAACCTGGCATTTTTCAGACTAACAAACAGCTACAGAGGGTGTCAAGTCAGGAATACTCAAAATTCAGACACATATTTAGGCTGTGTCGCTACTTCAAGGCTTCTCTTTAAAACATCTGAACACCTGGAACCTAAAACTAGAGGCAGGTCATGGTTCCTCCTCTCATTTAGCCTTATGGAAGCATTACCAATGAAGTAAGGACCAATTCTGTGATGCACTGAGTAACTTTCAGTCTTATTAAATTATTGGATGCACATCCTGAACCCTGAAAAGGTAAAGGAACCCAATGCTAAATACTTTACCTGATGAAGACCAAACAGCCTGGAGTGTTTTGAATTCACACTACAGAAACCAAATTCTCCTTAACTTGTCCACCCAAGGTGACAGATAAATTGGTGAACATGTTTTCTTTGGTTCTACTGGAAAATTATGAGTATGTCTTACGTGTACTATAAATGCATTTTATACAGAGAGAGAGATAAGGAAAAGAAAAAGGAAGCAAAAGGAGAAAGAAAGAGCTAGAAAGAGAAAGAAAAGCTAGAAAACAGACTCTCTTAATTATTTTAATTAGCTTTTATTCAATCCCAATATTTTTAATCCTTCTTTCTTCATGGCATTTCCATGTGTATTTGAGACAGGATGGCTTTATTGCCTGCTTTTAATCTGATCCAGCATTGTTTGTCTTTCATTTTTCTGACTTACACTCTTTTCTCTCCTCAGCTCAAGCTCTGACTTACAGATTTTACTTACGTTTTCTCTCTTTATGTGTTAATGCACACTTTATTCCAAAATAGAAGTTAGTAACGAGTAAGTTCCTCAAAGTGGCACAGGATCATTAAAGACAAGAGTTAGGGTTTGGCTTTTTGGTGTCTCAAAAGACATCATCTCCAGCAGCCCACTGCATGCCAATCTTAGGCAAAAGGACTGGAGATAATTAGAGAAAAAATAATTAAAGTTTTAATAGATTTATACTAAACTTTCACAATGCTATGTGTCCCCATCCAGTACTTAAAATCATTTTAAGCTATATTTACTGTATATTTTGATAGTTTAAGAAAACATCCATCTTTACAAGGAAATTCTGATAGCAGGTTTTGCAACAGAATGAATTTACTGTTTTAAACCCTCTGTTTTAGACTTACATTTTACAGCTTTATTCACTTGACTGCAGGCAACCGAATGAACTTTCCATTCCAGTACTGGAGGAGTTTTACAACACCCACATGCAATAGAAAGGAAAGGAAAAACCAACCACAAAACCCCCCAGGTTCATATAATCAAGGGATATAAGCACACATATAGAAAAACCCTGTACCTTCCATTTAATTAGATGGTAGAAAATCCCCACTGGCAAACCTCAAAGAGCAACACCAGCTGTATGCCAACAAAAGGCTATGCATTTCTTCTGCGTCTCAATACTATAAAATCACCTTATATAAATACAAAAAAATGCCAAAGTAACTGGAGAAAACATTGGAAGTGCAAAAGTTATAGGAATGCCTCTGGAAATTTCAGTCTCATTTCAAAGTGATTTGTCAAAGAAATAAAGCTTAAGAAATACCACACTGTGGTTGTCCTAACCTTGATGGTTATAACTTCTTAGGTTGATTATTATCTTTCAAACTAGTGCAAAGACAAGTCCAGTCATACATACGCTGCAAAGAATCCTTTCAACAGAGCTTGAACAACAAGGGCTGTTATCTGCTTGGCCAACAAGTAAGCAAGTCAGGTAGTGCTGCTGAAAATGTGCAAGAGCCTTTAAAATTAGAAGTATGGATGTCTCTCTGGTGTTTGCCCAACACCTGGATTCCAGTTTTGCATTCCCTGTATCCTCAAGTGGGTTGTACAGCTAAAGGGAAGCTTGGAGCACAGAAGGAAAGCAGCACTAGGTTTAATCACTGCTATTTTTTTTTTTTTTCAAGCTGAATTTCCAAAGCTTTGTGGTTTTGGCTGGGCTGGAAATACCAAGCTTCCTTGTAATATTTTGGTCTTTCCATTCCCTTCCACAAATTAAACTAGGAAGCCAAAAAAAGGAGTAAATTTATTTAAAAGAAAAGTCACCAAGCTTTTTCAAACTGTGGAGTGATGTTGAGTCCAAATTTTGTTTGAGGTTAGAGCAAAAGTTCAGGCTGCTGCTAATTCTATCATCAATGTCTTTGTTTGCTGTTGCCTAAAATGATTCTCAGGTGTGCTTGCTGAAAAACATTTCAAATCATTAAGTCTGAAACACAAGAAAATAGCATTTCTGAAATGATGGCTTAAAACAAAGTCCAATTCTTCACAGCGTTGATAACAATTAATGAAAAGTAGCTTTCCTGACATGTGGAGACATGAAATATCTGAAATTAGATTTAGGACTAGAGTAACTTAAAAAGTCTAACAGCCAGATGAAAACTACAGAAATTACTTGCCACTGGGCAAATGCTCAGGAGATTCAGGATGAATCCCTTTCATTAGAATCTTAGGAAAAGGTCACAGGTGACAACAGGAGATCTTTGTATTCAACTTCTCAAATCAATAGAGCTCCTTGGCAGAGAGGAGAGAATCACCAGCTTTTTTCCTTAGTCCCAAAAACTAAGGAAACATGACATTTCATGTTTAATAAACTGCAGACTCTCCAGTGGAACTTGCAGAAGTAGAGATTTGCCACTGCTGAAAACTCTCCATACTTCTCCCTTTGTGACTGGATATATGAATACTGAAAACAGAGAGATTCAGAGAGTATCAATCTTACTAACCCTCAATTCCCAACTCAAACCAGTGACAACCAAGAAATAGCTAAGACAGACAGACAGACAGCCTACATGAAAACACTGAATAATATGAAGGAAGGAGGTCACAAAGACAATGCCTACACTTCAGTTTTTGCTGTAATAGCTGGTTTAATGATAAACCTGAATTAACTAACGGAATGGTTAATCTCTCTTATAACCACTTATTCCTTTCATGGTTGTTCTGCACTTACATGAGTTCAACCTCAAAAAAAAAAAAAATTATCTCTGCAACAGCTTTCTGGTTTCTGTGGTGGATAATTTGCTTAAGTGGCAGCCAAACAGTCTGAACTTTGAAACTTTGACATGACTAAAATCCCTCTTGAAGAGCAAATGGCAGAAAAGTCATCTACATTAAATTTTCACTTTCTTTAGGGTTTTTTTTGTTTGTTTGTTTGGTTTTTTTTAATATTAATATGGCAGCTTAAGACTTTATGAGCAAACCTATAATGAAAACAAATACCGAGCAGGCTCTCTCATTTCTGCAAGACATAACACATGTTATGAAATACTACTCAAAATAATGAATTTTGGTAAAAAAAGGATTATTTTTTGAGCGTGTGTTGATGGTGTCAGTTTAAGTTGATGACCCAGTTCTCCCAGACTGCCTCATTCAGGACACAGCAGCTTCCAAATTATTTAAAGTACTCTGAAAATAGCACTTTTAAACTCTGCATTGTTCTTTCAGCTGCAGATCTTTCTCTTAGCACAGAAGAAAAGGCCAAAAAACTTTTGTGGTATTTTACATGCTATAATTAAAATATAATTTCAGTCTTGCTTATCCTTTTCTACAAATGGCATCATTATAGTAAGCAGGGAATTAAAAAAACCCCAAACACTATTTTTAAGCAAAAACGGAAGATTTTTGACTGTTTATTTTTTTTCTTTCCTCTTAAATTCAGCCTAAAAAGCAAGAATGAGACAAAAATTATAAACAAATCTATGTGTGGACTAGTCAACCAAAGCTAAAATACAAATGATGTTAACAGGTACCTCGGCCAACTCAGAAGGAACTGACAGATTTACAGGGCCCAATGCAACAGTAAGCAGACCTGTCTACCTCTAGAAATGTGCACAGTCCTATTAGAGCAGGGCTGTGCCCTGGAAAAGGAGACAGACCTTTCAACAGGCCTAATAAGCTTGGGTATAAAATGCCACACAGATATGGAAGCAATTCCAGTAGCAGTCAGGTCCAAAAAGCTTTGCAGCACAGCACTAGTTGATGACCCATTAATATAACTCCTACAGTTAAATAGCAAAAGTGACTCCATGTTTTGGAAGAATACTCCCTTCCCTTCTAGTAGCTAATTCAGAAAAGTCTTCCAAAAGCCTCCTTTTGCTGTTAGAAACATTTTGCCCCATCATTCACCCAACAGCACTTTTCTTATAGGCAGGTTTGAGCAGCAGACACCCTCAGCAGGCACATCAGCAGGCTGGGAGAGAGCTGCAGGAAGGACAAGAACTTGGACGAGGTGGGAGTCAGTGTGGTGCACAGGAGAAGGAAGGGAGTTACTGGAGCACGGTAGGAAAAGGAGAGCACAGATGTCAAAGGAACTCAGGTACAAATGCTCACCGGCGGTTCAGCTGCTCCATTTGCTGGATGGAGCCAGACCTGTGGATCCCGTCCGGCGTTGCCGCGGCCGTGGGCCGCTGCCACGTGGTGGTGCGGTTGACATGATCCACGTAGAACACTCTCCCGTGGCTGTCTATCCGAGCTTCCCAATCTAGGGTGGGAAAAAAAGGAAGGGGTGAGGCTGTCAGTGTGACGCCTTCCAGAAAACCTGCGTGTGGGAGGGACATACAGACACACACAAATACACGGACGGTATATACACACAGGAGATACTATATATATACATATATATATAGCCTACATGCAATACATATCATGTGTATATATTCAAAGTACACATTCAAGTGTGTATATATATTATTTGCTTATCTATATATACATATATGCGGTATATGCATATACAGAAACATTTTGTACACAGCACACAGGTAGGCCATGGAGTTCACTGCCACAGCCCATGAAAAACCAGTGACACCATCTTTGAAAGGATGAGGTAATTTTTCAATTAGTGATACTGCTTGGCTGGATTCACGGCAGGTCAGAGTGGCCACAAAGAACCGACCCTCACAAGAAGATTACACCTGAGCTAATATGGCAAATCCCATGTTTTCTTTTTTTTGTTACATTTCAGAACAAACATGTTTCATTTCTCTCCCTTTTGCAAAAGTGGCTTCAAAGGACACCATACAGCAATTAAAGGCTTCACTGAAAACTGATGACAGACTCTTTGGACATACCTTAGAAATCTCTCTAAACAAAGTATTGGTCTCATGAATGCAAACTAGATTGAGAGTTTGCAGTATAATATTGAGCCTTCCATCATTATTGCTTCCTGCTACTGTTTATGTTGTCCCATGATTGAAAACTAAAAATTATTTGGCATATGATGGCTTGTGAAAAATGGTAATGTTGATAAAAAAATAGCGTTTGTAACAGAAGAAATTAATAAGTGAGTTAGCTAGCAAAGCCACATATCAAACTGGTTGGAATGCATGGAGAAGTGGAATAAATTAGGCTTGCTAGTTTCATATTCCCACATGACCCATCAGCTGATGACATATCTATGTAAATACATGCACATACTTTCTACACAAGTTTAGATGCAAACCTCACTCGCATTCACACACAAATCCACATATGGTGATTACCTTTGAGGGCAAACACTTCCTCATGTTCCCATATTCTTACTATGATACCATCTTCCCTGACGAGTTCACTCCTCCTATGGTTTTCTATGATTAAATTCAGGATCATCTGAATTTCATACTTTATGTATTTCATTTCCTATTCTCTAAGAGAAGGACAGAAGTTGCACCTCTTCCTACTATATCTGGAAACCTATCCTTCATGACCAGTTCCCATCCTTTGAATGCTGGCTAAACCCACCTCCCATATTTGATAGCAGACAAGTGTTGGCTGTGTAAAGTCCATGGCTAGCTGCCCCTGACAGCTGAATCCCACAGACCTTAAAAGATAGGTGTTGGGAGTCCTTGGAGAAATTTTCTGTAAGACTCCAAGACAACAAGAGCCATAAGCACATACGTTGCTTCTTTCAAAGATGACTACAAGTACCACAGTCCTTAAAGACACAAACCCTATAGCCACACTATGGGCATACATGCAGCATCTCTCACTGTGAAAATCACAGTTTATTTAAGAGAGGACTCTCTCTTCCTCCTCCTGGTAATGTTTGCCAAAGATGTGGTAGCTGTTTCAAGAACAAGATCACAGCTTTGTGAGCATCATGTCTAAAACATAAGACAGTGAAAAAAGCACATCAACATATGCACATTGAGGTAAATCAGACTGACACATAAGGCAGGTCGAAGGCCAGAGCCTTGCTGAGCATACTGGCTCTTGTGGCAGGTGTACCACTGTGGGTGGGGAATGGCCCTTCTGGAGCTATGCATTATCTGCAGTATCCTTGAGGAAATAACCTTGGCCAGATCAAAGATAATATGATCCAGCTCACATTATGAAGATCTTAATTTTCCTTGCTGTTTTCTGGCAAAGGACGAATCCTAGCCCTCATTCCGCACTATTGTTTACCTCAAACAAATTAAGGATAGTACAGGTCAATGGAGAATTAGAAGATTGTAGGCAGTGATACAGAACGACACTCTAGAGAGCCTAAGAAGACACCAACTGGTCATATTGGTCTAAAGCCTGCTGATGGATGCTTAGCAAGAATAAATATATCCAGTTACACAGCCAGAATAAATATATCCAGTGAAACAAGTTTTTATAATCCATTCCTGTGCACTATATAGGCTCTATAGGCTATTTTGCACTTTCTAATGAAATACAATTTAGAGTTCCTAAGCCCTAAGAATGATATTTGGAAACTTAGGAGTAGGGAAGCTTGTCCAGAACTTGGAGATCACAATGAAAACATTAGGTCAGAGTGGATTATGATTTCAGGAAGGCTGTCTCTGTCAGATGTGTCAGACATACAGCAGCAGTATGTACAGACATGAACTACACCTGTTAGTGAGTGTTGCTTTATTCACTGCTTTATGGGTATGTCCACCTGAAACCATGGGCTGACACTTGCATACTAAAATATTAGAAACTGTGTGTCTCATGCTCCTTGCAATAGCACTTCTAGTCAGCTGAGTAACTCCTGGTCTCCTGGGAAGACTGGGAAGTCAAGGGGTGGCAGGTACAACTTCAGTTGTACGCTGGTAGCAGGTGTACATCCTACCTTCCCATAAGACAGCCTGCAAGTCACACAAGTCACTGAAGCTGCCTGAATATGATACCAGATTTATGGACAGATGGATAGATACCTGCACAGTGAGACAAACAGACTGACAGGTGAACAGACAGGCAAAAGCCTGCTTCCAAGCTGTGCTCAAGTCCCTTCATGCTACTTCAGGGGCAAAAGTGATCAAGGAAGCAGCCAAATTTCCTCAGGGTCTTTTGTTAAGTTTTCCAGGTAAAATAAGACTGTGACTACACAAAGACTAACCTCTATCTAACCTTCACAGTAAGAGCACCCTAGACCATGGGCTAAGGATGTGACAGTACTGGTTCTGTTCTTCAGTGATCCCCCTCCATCAGCAAAGTCATATTTCACAGCAGCCTCTGAAATGGCTCTGATTTATATCAGAAGATGCAACTTCTTCTGGGAGGACCATCAGGGCAAAGAAAATACATTGTCTTTTCCTCTCCAGGCTCAGTCACATCTTTGGCAAAGAGCGGCTCTGAATTGGGCACATGTATTTTTCTTGGCTTCAGTTCTGTAGGGTTTCCAAACAGAGGCACAATAAGCAGTGACTCGCAATGCTGTCATGAGGCCATGCAAACACTGTAAATCTTCTGCTAATCTTGTATCAGACTTAGCATTCAGACTGGTCATTATGAAACTCCTACACAAATAATGCATCTGTTCTACTTTATTTTCCCAACTAAAACTGTCTGAAATTATATTTCCTCCCCAAGACCAGTTGTTGTGAGGTTATGATGAAATCTAGCTATGCAGAAAACTATTCAAAAGAGAAAGAAGACTGTCCAGAAGATTCTCCATGACCTAAATAAAATCAGTCAATGCTGAACTTGCAGTACTAGCAGATTACTTTCACCTCTTCACCACCATCTACTTATAGATGGAAGCTAACACTGCATGTGAGAAGTAAGCCAGCTTTGATCATATAACTAGGGTTTAAAATATAATTTTTTTCCTATTCATATGGTTGAAGAACTATTTATCTAGGATTAGAAGTTATTAAAGACACTGAGATAGTGATACTGAATTTAAGGAGAAGAAAAATTTCTAGATTAAGGCTTTGGTTTTCATTTTGAAATTACAGTAAAATTCCATGGAGAGTTTTTAGAAACCAGTTTCCTAAGTTATATTATTCAATTTTTTTTCCCACTCAAAATTAACTAAGTACGTCTATTCCTATTCAGATCAATATATTTAAGCCCAAGTGTCAGCCATTATTGTAAAAATAGTGTTATATGCTAATGCTGAAACAAAATCCTAAAAAAGGATATAACTTCTGTACTTTATCATCACATATTGCATTTCATGTTGTGAAAGCACTTGAGAAAACCAATGGTAGAAATACTTGCCTTCTGAGGATAACTATAAGAAAGAGGAAAAATGTATTAAATTGGTGATGGAAAAATATGGAATAGATTCACAGTATATTCTGTTTACCTGAGATGGTGTTAGTGTGCTGTCATTAAGTCATCTAACATGGAATGTGCCCGATCCACAAAGTGTTGTGGTAAGAGTGGGAGGAAGAGAAATATTTCCCTGTTACAGAGGTAACCGTTCCCATTTCATCATTCACTGGCAAGCCACAGTGGGACTCTAATAAGACTTCACTGGGCTAAAGGCATTTGAATCATTCATGCTACTGTGCGGCTGACGCCAGCACCGGGGCTATTTTCAGCTCAGGGAATACTGACAGCATGGTTGGCAAATGATGAATTATTTGTCAAGGGCACCACAGGCCAAATAAGTGTGTTCCCGTCTTGGCTTTGAAGAAAACAGAGCACTTTGTTTACAGGCCTGGTTGTTTTTGTGAGGCACCGAGCACTTCAGGCTGTGAAATCCTGCGCTCGGTTGGAAGGCGTCAGCCGCGCGTCGCAGGGCACAGAGTGCGCTCTGCTGGGCACCGAGCGCCAGTGCAAGGAGCAAGGAAATCCTCTGGGAATCCATACAGGAACGGCTACAGAGACAAGTAAAAGCAA
Source organism: Oenanthe melanoleuca (assembly GCF_029582105.1). NCBI lineage: Eukaryota > Metazoa > Chordata > Aves > Passeriformes > Muscicapidae > Oenanthe > Oenanthe melanoleuca. The sequence goes on along the minus strand of NC_079335.1, from coordinate 97,331,586 downwards.
CTCAGCAGTCGCCTTGGTGGTAAAAATCCCGTATTATCAGGCTGCTAATCGATCACACTCTTTAAAACCCTCTCATTTTTATTCAATGCAAGTGTAGACTCCACTATAGTCCACAATGAACATAAAATTCACTGGTTATCAAATCCAAGGACAGTATAACAAGCCCACTGTACATAAGCTGCCTTTTCCCAGCTTCTGCTGGTTTGGTTCAGATTTGGACCTGTCTGTCCCAGGAGCATCCTTACTGTGAAAGGGCTGTGCTGGACCTGTATGCAGACTTGACAGACCAAGGGGACTGCCATCCTAAACCATCTTTGAAGTTGGTTACAGAAAACCTGGAGACAAACATTACAGAAAAATCAGAGTACTTTGTTGATACGCCATCCAGAAAACCTTATAGTCAGGCTTCCAGAACAAATAACAGATCCAAACCATTCAAGCCGGAGCACACTGACTGGAAAAAGGGAGTAATATTTTCATTTCAGGGAAGAAGATGGACCAAGCAACAAGGGAGGTTATGGAGCTTGTCCAAAACAACATGACAACACTTGAAGTCAGGATCAAATAAGGGAAACAAAAGGGCATATTGCTTGGGTTCTGGAAAATGTATATACAGAACAGATGGGGTTCTTCAGAAAGACATACGGACCTCTACACTATTTGAGTTAACAGGAAAAGCTGAAAAAATGCAATAAAATAAAAAAAACTAAAGCTTACTTGGTGGAAGAGGCTCATCGATAGTTGGGTAGTGATGATGGTCAGGCCTCAGAGAAGGAAGCTGGCTGACTGGCTGAGAATTATGGAGTAAAGGACAATCACCTACGGACAAGATATTCAAGACATTGACAGTCATTCACTGTTTTTACAATGTGGTTCAAAAAATGTGCTACTGTAAAACAAGTGATTATTTAAAAAATAGGTTAACCTGATGTACTAGCACCTCTGGATATTTCAATTTTCAAGGCACTATTTTAATAGCAACTTGTATGGCAAAGAAGTATTAAAATAATGCAGTCAAGTCTCCTGAGTCAATGCTAAATTGTTATGGGCCAGATTCTGGACTCACAGATACACAAGTGTAAGCGATAGAAGAATCAGGCTTGATCTCTGAGAAATACTGTTCATGTAGAACTGAACTCAAGCTTCTGCAGCACCTGGCAGGAACATGCAAAATCCTGGTTCCAACTTCTAAGTAATTCCATCAGTAGAATAAAAGGCTAAAAGCTGCCTTGGATCTTTCTCTCCTTTTCAAAAAGATCAGTGGCTTCCTATGTAGACTGTAATGGCAGGATTTTGCAGTCCCTGCAAAGCAGAAGATCATCGCCTTTCATGGGTATTTTTCAAAATTCAGAGAGTCCATCTTGGGTTGAAAGATGGAGAATGAGAGGACCAGAAACAGGCAGGAGACAGGTGGTAGAAAAGAAGCACAAAAGATAGTGAGATATAGTCAGGATCTGAGATAAGGAAGGAAGACCTGAGACAGAGAAGAGGGAAAGAAGAAAAAGAAGAAGCAGCAGCAGAAGAAGAAGCAGAAGAAGCAGAAGCAGAAGGAGAGTCACACAGAATACAGTGCAGACGAAGTTTTTAAATGCTAGCATTGTATATATGTCCATATATGGAATCACAGAATGGCGTGCGTTGTAACAGACCTTAAAGATCATCTAGTTCCAATTGCCCTGCCATATTTAAATATTAAATAAATGAAACCTAAGTGAATATCCAAACTCAGGTTCTGTTGAGAGCAACAAGAAACTTAAGATCAAGTCAATATTTATAGAATCCTTTAAGAAACAAAGAAGTTCTAGTAGGGACGAAAAAGCATTCCTTATCTTAGACTTAACATGCTAAAACTTCACATGTTCCAGAAAAAGATTCCTTCTTGGCTTGTCTTTAAAATCTTAGTAACCAGGACTATTTATCTTACTAATGGACACACTTTCTTATTGTGTGGTATAGTTTTTGACTATAATTTCCAGCTCGGCTTGTTAATACAGATACAATCCGAATTGCATAAACATAGTATTTACATGCATCAGAAATATGCAGCTTATGGAAAAATATATATTAAGCTGAATGGTTCTGATGATTTTGGGAATGCTAAGCCAAACTCACTGTGCACTAGATGGTTTAGCTCTCTTTGATGTTAGAATCTTAACAGTCTAAGAATGAACATTGTGTAAAAGCTCTAAATATATACCAATCAAATGTAAAAAAAAAAAGAAAAAAAAAAAAAAGACCAAAAAAAGTTTTTTCTTAAAAGACCCAACAGCTAGAAGGCAGAAGCCAATTTTGTATAAAAACTAAAAAACTTCACACCACTCAGAAATGAGAAAAATCACTTAGACAAAAATACTCCCTTTTCTAGGTGCTCTGATGATACTGTGATACTGTATGGTCTGTTAAATGCCTTCATTAAACCACTTGTGTATAGGCGTATCTCACAGATATATCTGCTGTATGTTTTGAACAGACAGCAGAGTTACATAAGTTTATGACTCAGTGCTAAAAGTCCATCTCTCACAGCCTTAAATATTGTGCTGTTACTACAGGTGTTGTAGCACCGACTACCAGATCACCCCTCTATGTTTCTTTACTTACCTCACCACAATTGACTCTCCCCTAGTCAAGATAGTTACGCCATGCCAGCAGAAGTATGGTAGTGTCAGTCACCTGGAGTGGGTGGAGGTGACCACATCTACTGTATTTGTGACAGCTGCCAAGTCATGAAGCAAAGAGCACATTGACTGAGCCCCCCCCAGTGACACTGAGGGAGTGCTAAGAGCTGAGCTGCCCTTCAGACGCACACTCAGCTAAACAAGGCAAAGCCACCGTGGACACTGCAGTGCCCTTCATGGAGGCTCAAGTCTTGGTGCTGCACTGAATGCAGAAGATACCCTCTCCCACCACATCCCCTATCAAAAGCTCACACAGTTCAAAACAACCATCAAATCTGTATGTATGGTCTCACACATACACGAGCTCGTGCCCCCTTAGCTATACTTGCATGTAAAGGCTGTTCACATGCAAAGGCTCTCACCTGCAAGGAAGGAAGCTGGGTTTCTACGCCTGTGCACTTCTCAACATTTAATTATTTGTGCTAGATTCTGCTCTACAGACTCAATAATTCCCTAGTCCCAGCTGTCTACAAAGTATTTACACCAGCTGATGTGTAAGGATGCCCTTACACCGGTTTTCGTGCAGGGGTAGGATCTGTGGCAAAGGAAGGTGTGAGTAAATAAATTGGGAATGGAGAAAGAAAACACAGATGAATGCTTTAATTGGACTTCCTTAGTGATACCCAAATAGATTATCCTTTTGCTGCCATTTTAATTTGGTGTCTTAGAGGGAGACAGATGGCTCACAATTAGGGAGAGCAAAGACTTCCTCTTGACCTTGCTGCATACTCCTTAGCTGAACCCGAGTCCTTTACTTCTTCAGCTGGAGAAAAACAATACACTAGTTGAAGAAGAGAGGAGTGATCAACTCCCCTTCTTCATGCAACTGCAGAAAATATGAAAGGAGTTACCAAAGGGAGAGATTTTATGTTACTGTGAAGAAATTGGAAAAAATAGTACCTAAATTACAAAGAAAAAATTTCTTAAAAAGTATATTGTATCTCTAGGGAAGGATAGTAGAGATGGGAATTTTATTTGATATAGTTAAATTTCCAAATTACCTAATAAAAATATAAATCTCTGTTGAGTTGCCCTGTCATCTGTGACATAATTTGTTTGACACTTGGAGAATTGGAACAAATGGGGCTCGAAAACTGTGTTTGTAAGAGCTTATGATTATGTTTGGCTAATGAACAATTACAGAAATTGGCCCAGACCTTCATGTGGTGCAAATCAGCATATCTGCCCTTTGACAAGCACAAGCTGGTCCTCTCGCTGACTATCAGAGACATGGCAGTCCATCAGATATGTGATATGGAAAAATCCCAAGAAAAAAGGAATGAGTTGGTGGATATGATAATGCTGATCTGCTACATAACTATAGTAGCTGATCTTGATTTTATAATGATGCATGTGTATCTACAGTAATTCATATATATGTATCTCCTCCTGATTTAGTTGGTTTTACTGGGATTTTTAAGGACAGGCTCAATTATCCAACCCTCCCTGGTATCTGGCCCAGCTCACAGCCCCCAAGTTCATAAGAAATAAACCATGAGCTATCTGAGACCTCAATTATCTGATGCCTTCTGTGACATCTAGATAATGAGGGTTGCCCAGCACATCAGTTCTCAGGATCTAACCTTCTCTTCTGCTGCTTGGACCTGCTATTGGGGTGTCTAGACCCTCTGTGGCTCTCTGTGGATTCCCACCATGAGCTACTAGTTCATCTGGCCACTGGGAGGAGCCATCCACTTGCTCCCTGTCGAGCTCAGGGCTCTGCACTGAATCTGGCACTGACTCAAAAGCACTGTTCTCCTCCTCATCATCATCCTGAGAGGAGAAGACCGTGCTCTCAGAAATCTTTGCGCTGTCGACAGAGGAGAAGCGCGTGTGGCTGGAGAAGCGATTGTTACTGTCGTAGCAGGAGGTGCTGTAGCACGAAGTGCTGTAACAGGAGGTGCTGTAGCAGGAGGTGCTGTAGCAAGAGGGGCTGTAGCAAGAGGTGTCACACGCCTCACATTCGTTGTCACCATTGGGCCTGGAGCTCGACTCGCTCTCACTTCCTGTCCTGGGGAGTTCCCCATCCAACAGCCCATCGTTCAAGTCAGACAGTTGCTCATCCAAGGTCCCAGGAGGCACCGTGCTCTGGCTGAAGTTCTCTTCAGCCTCGTTTTCCAGAGGAGGCTCTGCTGCCACGGTCTCACTCTCACTGACCACTTCCTTATCCAGCACCTCCTTGACAGTAGACTCCTCATCGTTCTCCCTGCCATTACCACCATCTTGCTCTTCTTCCCCATCGCTGCTCATCTGTGCCGAGGGCAGGCTGTGCAGCAGGTTGTGTATCCGTATGTAGTGTGTGCGAGGGGTCTCTGGCTCACCACAAGCTGAAGCGATGACTGTCTCAAGTTCAGACACAGGCAGGGAGCACGGCCTGTTTTTCCTCTTTGCTGTGGTCCTCAGTTGTAGCTTGCTGTCTTCCTCCTCCTGGGCTGAAGCCCCTTCTTCCTCTTCTTCCTGACTCTTCTCTAGGTCTTTGCCAGCATGCACATCTGCACTCACCTCATCAATATCTCCTGTTTCTATGCTGGTCAAGACTCCACCATCTCCCTGAATACCAGAATTGACTTTGTTATTTTCCCTAACTTCGGGCTCAGGAGGAGACATGCAAGCCATCAGATCCGACTGCTCCACGAGGTCCGTAGCACTCAAAGAAGGCAGCACTTCTCCTGGGATGGATTCCAAGGGCTCAGGAACTGGCACCGCATCAACCTCCCCATCTCCTGCTAGCTCTTCATTTAAGCTGTTCTGGTTGACTTCCCCAGGTTGTTTGACAGCCCCTGGGCTATCGACACTGTTCACACTGTATCCATTTAGCTGTTCTGGAGCTGCACTTTCTGAGGTCACTGTGTTGATGCATGGAGGCTCACCGAGGCTTTCCTCTGTGGGGTTGTTCACAGGGCTTTCCGGGAGGTCAGCTGGCTCAGGATCTGCACTAATGGAGACCTCTTCATCATCTGTATGAGACAGGAAAAGGAATTACTTATTCTTTTAACAAGAAGTGTTGACTGAACCAGAGGGTTGGCTGTGGGGGCACCAGCATCCACAGAAATCTGAGAAAATTAAAAGCATAAATTACAGTGTGAAATGAGTGGGCAACTGAACAACTATCAAGAAGAGATGAGTTTTTTTTTGCTAGGCAGTCTTTGTACAGTGGATTTAATCATGGGTTTACTTGTGGTGGTAATCTGTATGCAGCACCCTGCCTTCTTGCAGTATTACCTGAAGGTAATTCGCTTTGAGCCAAACTGGCATCAGAGGAGAGACATCATGGAAATATTATGGAAATAATATGGGAATATTATGGGAGCCAGGGAAGTCTTCCCTGAGATTTTAATGGCATTCTTCTTGTCCCACTGAAGCTGGCAAAACTCCACAACAGAGAATGTGAAAAACTGTGTTTGCCACCCCTGAAAGGCAAAAACTTCCCCCAAAATATCCCTTGACATGATTCACATCTGTACCACCTCCTCTCAGGTGGTCAAACAACCTAGGCTCTTTCATGCCTTCATCCAAACAGTCAAAAGATAGAAATCAGAGTTTTCCAACAAGTGAAAAGCAATGATTTCCAGCCACTAATGCAGCTGCTGTTGGCATGATAAACTGTAGCAGAGAGAGCAGAGAGCCCCTGCGGCAAAGAGTCTCTGAGAAATACTATTGAGACTGTGACATGAAAACCAAGGTTCAGCCTTAGACCATCATGACAGTCACTTCCAAATAACTACAAGAGAAAATGAACCAAAACCAAGTCAAAAGGGAGGGAAGAAGTGGAACATAGAATTCTTTTTTACTTTTTTCATTAGAAATAATTAAATTGAGAAATTTGCTAATCATCTTTGCTATTACATCCTCCATTTTTACTTAAAAAGTGCTCAAATGCAGATGACTCTACAAATAACAGCCCATATAACACTTTCACTAGGGCAGCTGACAGAGAAGTAAATGAGACTTTAGTTTTACACTCTCTTCTCTCCCAGCGATATGGTGGAGTATTTGGAACAGCCAAGAACAGGGGAATATGAGACACCAGTAGTTCTGTCCTAAGGGGAAAGAGGGAAGAAATTGTGACTCACAATGCATCCTTTATGCACTTTCCTTTGCCCATGACTGTACCTAAAGTCCCAGAGCAGCCAGGAACTAATGCAGATTTCTGAAGAGAAAGAATGCAAACCAACCAACCAACCAATCAACCAACCAACCAACCAAGAAGCAAAAAATTCTAGAAATCTAGATAAATGGTGGGTTAAGACTGAGAATTACCTGGATGGATGGAAGAAGTTATCTCAAATCGGAACTGCAGCTGGCCACTGACATGATCTGTAGGAAGTCTGCGACCCAGAGTGTAGCTTACAACCCTGTCCCTGAAAGAAAACAAATATTGTCACAATAGACTATAACCTACCCTATGTCTACTGTGCATAGATAAATCTGCTGTGTCCTACAAAAATACATAATAAAATACATAAAGGCTATTTATCCCAGCCATGAGGGCATGTTGACTTGCATACGAGAGAACGAATGGCAGAGGAGAGGACAATGTCTTCAATTACAATGGAACAGCTGAGTAAGTGAGTAAGACAGGCTGCTGGGATACACAAGCACATATGCATAAATATAGAGAGAATGGTGGGAATGAAACTTCTGCAGTATGGGTATGAAAATAGCGACATGGGAAGCAAACAACTCCCACTTCAGCTATTGTAACAAGACTTTCTTTCCTGCAGATCTGATATTCTACCTTTACGTAGAACCTCACATTTCTGTATTTTCTTCCCTTCACCATGTCCACAATATTCAGCTTTCCTGTTCTTGTTTACAAAACTCTGTGCAGGCCAGTCCCCGCATACCACCTTCTCTCTCTAAACTGGCTGAGTGACTCTTCTTCATCTCTTTCCACCCCTCTTACCTCTATGAAGCTGAAATATCAGGAGAACACCTTCCTGACAAGGTTGATCAATGACTCCATTCTGTCCTTGTGCAGGTCCCTCCCTTTGCCATACTTCATCCACCCCTCAGAACAGAATGAAACTATAGAAGAGATTAACTTCCCAGCTGCCCAAAATGAGGCTGAATCAATCTTTGCAAAGCATTTCTTGAGTGTAATGGGTTCACTAAATAGTAATACTTATACATCTTTTGAAAGAAACATAGTTCACTTCCAGTTGGGCCAAATACACTTGCTAGCATAGTTTCACATGCATAATAAACTCATATAAATGAGACGACAAGATTTGTGTATGACCTCTCTGAACTTGTGTGCATACTTCTCACTGAGCTTGCCTGAGATTTAAATATCACTATGGTATTAAAACTGAGCCAGATCTAGTGCAGGTTGGAGGCACTGCTCTTGGCAAAGTATATCCTTAGATAGACAGTGTTTACAACATGGAAGTAAAATAGGAAGCTATAATCAGAGGATGATGAGAAATCTTCTCATACAGAGGAAAGCCAGTGATACCAGTTACAGGGTTCTACCTTCCCCAAGCTGTTCCTATCCATCTGGTTTCTACAAAGCTACTCTATCTTTTCTACTTGAGAAACAGGGAGGTAGCTTAGACCCTTCTGGTAGATTCATCTGTCAATATAACAGCCAGTTTCTGAACCAGCTGTTCAAAAAGACTTCCAACAAGCTCATCTTCCCGCTGTTCTGCTGAATTGAGATCCAATTATCAGAAATGCTTTCTTGGAAACTGCATTGCGTATGCTTTCCTCAGAAGATTATTCTTTTACTCCCTTGCTCTTCAAGGTCTGAACATCAGAGGCTTAGAGCCAACTTTTTGGCATTTTCTGATTACTACTCATCTTCCTTAAATTGGTTTGTGTTATTTTGGTAGCATACACTTTCCCGGGACTTTCATGCAATGGGGAAGCAGGGCAGTGCTTGTGAGCTCAAGGTTGTTCCTTGGCAGCAGGGTAGGATCAGAAAGCATTAATTACAACATGCCACATTTATATTTTTATAGTATTTCCTCTTTCCAGAGATTAAAAGGAGGAGGAACAGATCTGGCATGTTTTTAGCCCATAGGCAATTCCCTGGAACATGAAAACAGCCTGCTGATAACATTAAAAGAATATTCAAATTGAAAATATTGCACTCTCCAAATTCGCAGCCATGATACACAAAAAAAAGTCCTTTCCTAAATGCCAGCTCTCACTTTTCAAAATGCCATGCATACGGTTATAGAGGGAATTCTGTCTGGCCCATACTACTATACATTCTAATTAAAACCAATGCCATTTATCAGACAACTATCAGTTTAGTAAATTCCCCTCAACATCATTATATCACAATAATGATATATCACCAGGGACTTCAGAACAGCAACACACTTGTTAAACAATGTAAGCAGCAAAATTTACCCTATAGCATGTCTTTCCAGGAGGCGCTGAACTGGCATAGAGAGTTTTCCCAGAAAACGTTTGATGATCGGTCGGCTCTTTGCAAATTTGTCTTTCACTTCTATTTCCAGGACATCCGTGGGCAGGGAGACAAAGCTGAATTGCTGAAATAAAAGAAGGGAAAAAGAACAATAAACTGGTGGCTCGGCCACAGCAACACAGAGTACTACAGCTGTAAGGCACACCTCAGCACAGAGAAGTGAGGAACTAGTGAGGTGAAGGATACATGATCACTCTTTTCAGATACACTTTTCAGACAGATTGCTTTGAAATATTTCCTTTTCTGTTCATCTATGCCGCAGCTGAAAAGGGAAGAACTCTGAAAACACTATTTAACTGGCTCAGCCTCCTAACCTGGTTCACACCACAGTCCCACAAAGAGCTCAACCAGAAGGCAAGCCATGGCACAGGTTACTGTCACAAACAATACTGGGAAAAACAGGAACAGCACCATCTAAAACTGCTCCTGTCACCAAGGGCATTGAAATGTGTTGACTGCTGTTTCAGCTGGTCTGGTCATAAGAACATCTATTTGTAAGTAATGTTCCAGTAAGCTTTTAGACTGTGTGTTGAAATCTGGGGTAGGAACAAGAAGAGTGATATTTCAGGTTACAGGAACAAGCATGGGAGCTTAGGGCACCTGGAGATGTCTAGATGTCCCAATCAATTTAAAAATAGTAGTGAAGAGCAAATATATTAGGTAACTTGGCTTTGCTTTCTCCTAGACTGGCTAAATTCAGTACAGGTGTGGAGCTGGTGACACAGGTCATAATATTTTTTCCAAACACCTGCTACTATCAGAATATCATCAATCAAAAAAGCACATTTGTGTTGTGGTACAAAATAGTAGGAAAACTGTCAAACCATTGTTCACCTGAGAGGTCAGTATTGATCTGGAAGACAGCTTCTGTAGTAAGTGAATATTGAGATGGATGAAAGGATTTTTCTAGCTTTCCCCCTGCCAAACCAAATCTTCACAACAGAATCATTCTCTTTTTATCAACGGTTATCAAGGCCTGGAGTTAAAGCCCTAAATCATTTGCTCTATTGAATCATGGTCTAATTCAGAGATGCTTAGTTTAAACAGCTTCAAGTGAAAGCAACATAGTGGGATATTCTGTTAATTACCCTGCAAAAATACAAATCATCGGAGAAGTACAATTCAAACAAGAGCTAAAGTGTTATTTTCTCCTTGTTTTCTTCTACATCTTTGCAACAGGCTACCAATTAAGATAAATTCACCAAATAGGAGAACCTGAATTCCCCATGTATAACGGAAAGTCGCCTTAAAAAATAAGTTGCCTTACTATTACTGTTTCACCTGCTAAAAACCTTGAAAATCTGCCAGTTCATGACACTTGAAACCAGAAGAGGGGAATTAACTTTAAAGTGAAGAACTGTAACACAGAGCAATTTTCCATTTAATGAATTCTCCATTTTTGTGCTGCTGACTCCTATATTATAAAAGTCTCTGTAGGGTGGAGCATGCATACACATAGGTAAAGAGTGAACTACCCACAAATGAAAAGTACTGTGTAGGCTTAATGATCTGAATCTTCTGAGATCAATAATATATTGTCTTGTGGTGCAACTCTGAAGCTAATCAGAATCTGCATGGAAATTTATTCTCATAGTATCATGTGAAGCCAGCTCCTGACAGTTGACAGCTCCTTCCTTGCACAGGAAACATATCAACCTTTTCCAGAGTAATCACCAGCACCCGAGCAGAGAGTATGGACCCAAGGAGCAAGATGTATTGGAATCAGCCAAATAAATGTCCCTTTTCTGTGGAACAGCTGTGCCTCAAGACATACAAAGCAGGATATTCCATAAAAAGTGTAAATCCAACTGTGTTCAGATTCCATCACCTGTCAAACCATTGCATTCTGGCAATACCAAGACTACCCTGGGACCAGGCCCTGGCCCATGTTCCCAAATGTTTCCTCTAGAAGGATGTTCTCAGGCATAAAACCAGCAGCATTTTGGAAACACAAATGTCTTTAAGACCGGAAGTGTCCTGTGGCAGAGCTGAAAGGCTTTGCCATTTGGAGTCAACTGCAGTTTGGGATCAAAAGTGAACTCAAATGGGTTTGGACACAGCTTGTAAAACAGTGATAATTTTACATAATTCAGTTTTCCATTATCTAAGAAGTTGTTCCTGCTGTTGCTCTTATCCAGTTTAGTTCTTATTGGGCAAGATTTTTCTAAGGCAATCTCTGACTGCAGGTGCCTCAGGCTCATGACATCCACATCGAAAATCCAAAAGGAATCCTTGTTTGTAGAACAAATGGGCCTCTAGCCTTCTGAAATAATGGATCCCAGCACAACACCTTGGTTTGAGAACTCTGAGAATTACAAATACACTTTCAAAAATCACCAACCACTTTTAAAAACATGTTTGTGGTGACATTTAATGATTGGAATGTAATCTTCGGATGTGGAAGCAAATCATCATCAAATCCTAGTTTCCCTCTCATCCTTCACCATCTCTTCTGACAAGTGCCAGACCCTGTACCTTAGCCACAAAATACTGATTGGACTTATACTGTTCAAAGCCTAGGCCTTTACTACCCTGCTTGGCCTTTACCATCCTGTCTATCCTGGAAGAGAATGGACTCTGTGTTTCATGGTCTTATCCAGCATAACTAACATAAAGTAGTAATATATTACTGATGGAATAAATGAAATCCTTTCCTTGCCTAATATTTGTTGTCACACAGTAAAAATGAAAGTTTGTGAAAATGAAAGCATAAGCTTAATATCTAAGTTTAAAAAACAAAGTCCCAAACAAAGGAAAAACTAAATAACCCCAACAAACCCCCCCCAACAAACAAACAAAAAACAAACATAAAAGACACTGACTATAAATTCTGCAGTACCCTTAGGTTCACAGTCAGGAATGTTGTGATGAATAATTCATCCCAAGGAGAGGTAAAAAAAGGAGGCTGCAAAATCACAACAGAGGTAAAAATCAACTGTCTGCAGGAGGAGGGAAGTTTTATGAAGCTTCTAACACATGCCCAAAAATTTCACCATTGATAAGTAAAAAAGCTACATTTTAAGAACAAGTGTACTGTCACTTTTTGATGTTACTATTGCAATTTTTGCTATAATCTTCTGTTATCTGGAACTTTTCTTATTCTTACAACTCTAAGTGTTACAGAATTAATTCAGAAGCTCAGCTTTCATGTTTAAAAAAAGTATAATACTCATAGTTGCAGAGGGAAAGCAAGAATACAAAAACTTTAGCATAATAATATAAATAATATTTTTAAAAGACTTTTGGTTTTTTTGACAATCAGTACCTGAAGCCAGATTATTTGATCGTTTTCATCTGGCATTGACTACTGGGTATTTTCTTTCACAATCTAACCAGCATCGTTACCCTGTATGTTTTCAGTGGGCCGCAGCTCCCTGTGCGGGCGCTGGCTTGGGATGGACAAAGACATTTAATGGAAAAAAGAGATGAAGAAAATTTTGCTTTTGAACAGCTTACCCTTAAAATAATACCCCATGTGTGTGGCATAACCCATAACACAGCTCTGGAAAGACTGTGAAGATGGGAGGAAGTTTCACAATTTGCAAATTTTCCGCAGGAGGATGCAAATTGTGAAAGTGAAGACACCCCCTATGCCTAAACCAAAAAAGGAACTTTTCTCTCTAGAGTGAACTGAAATGATCACTTAAGTAGAAAACTGACTGAAGTGTTCTCTGTATGTTGTTGTTGTTAAGAAATATAGAGGGTGAGGGGGGGAAGAGGGAATGATCTGGAAATCTTATTCTTAATTTCTCAACATTTTTTTTGTGTTATTAATAAATCCCTTCTATATACCCTTTTAAGTTTAAGGCTTGCCTTGTCTTTGCTCCTAAATCCTATCTCTAAAAGAAATTGAATATATTAAAATTATCAAACCCAAATCAAGCCAAGACAGTGGGCTTGTTCATTGGTTGTTTTTATTCTTCCCCACAAAACTTTAAGTTTTTTGAATCACAGCCACTAGGGCAAACCCTGCAAGACTGGTCAAGAACTTCATGGAACCTGCTGGAATACAAAGTCACTAAACTAAATTTTACACTAACTGTAGAAGAATATACTGAAGTTTATATAAATGGGCTGTTTTTTCCACAGTTAAAAAACGAAGTGAAAGTATAATTTCTGGTAGTTTTTAAATTCTAATGTCATGACTTAAATTGTTCCAAAGCTTTAGCCTCTCCAGCTGTTCAGAGGTCCATCAAACTTGACAGTGGCTTCATGGAAGTGGTTTGTGACACTGTCTGAGCCTTTCTTTTACTCAAATAAAAAAATTTCAAAGGAAGTAATGGATTTCAACACAGGTAGAACTCACCTACCAGAATAGCTACAGTTTCAAGTCTAAAGCCCAAGAAGGAAACTTTGTCTAGTGAATGATTATTTACTCATTTGGATAACAGCAGACAACAGGATACCTATTAAAAACAATTTACAACAATTTATTTAAGTCATTACTAGAACTTGAAGTTTTCACTTGATCCACAACCAAAATCCAAGTAAAATGCATTATATAAAATACCAAACCCTTGCAAGTAATGGGCAGACCCCAAACTGATATACGATCTACAGCAGTCAGTGGATGAACAGGTAACAAACAAGAAGTTAAATATCTATTCTCTGATTAGCCCAAGCCAGTGTTTACCAGTGAATTGCCCTGGTGCAAAACAACTCTTAGAACTTGAGATGACACATGACACAGCACACTCCACAGAGGCGATGGTGGATTGCTTCAGCAGAATTACATTTAGGAGTAACCTGTTTCTCACAGAGGGCATGGCCCTAGAAATAGCTTCTGACCCCATCTTGTCAATGTGGTATCTGATCCATACCAGTTAGGGATGTAAGGGCTCTCCTTTACAGGAAAGATGAGGAGGTCCTCTACTGAAAGAACAAACTAGTGAACCAGCTGCCCTTAAATCTGGAAGAATGCCAGATTGAAAGGCCCCCTGACTTAGAGGCTTTGGAAAAGAGTACAGACCTCCAGAGGGGAAAACCTTTTTATTTTCCTCTAAAATGTATTAGGACTGCTTGAAGAAATGGTTGTCTGTCACGTGTATTCCTAAAAAGAAATTACAATCAGAAAGTCTGAACACAAGGTATGATTGGCAATCCCTGGTATACTGGGGAAAAACAGCACTTGTGAGCTGCAGAAAGGAGGCCTTATGGAGGCTGATGTTTCCTAACCTCTGGAATGTCTTGGCCATGACTGCATTAAGATTTATGGCACGATGTGAGTGGATCTGGAGAGCAAAGCAGCTGGTGCTGTGCACCTGACTACCACATCCAGACATGTTGCAAGGGTTTTACTATGAAGTGACTCCAGGCTGGTGCCCTGGATTGAACTCCCATTTACTGTCTGAAAAGTGCTTGGTGCACTCCTGGAGCACATCTGTTCACTTCCCTTCTGCAGAGAGTAACTGAGTTAATGTACTTCTGGACTGACAAGCAGAGTCTTTAGTGGGGAGAGCAGGAGATTTGCTTTGAAATGGATCTCTTGAATGGAACAGAAATACTATTATAGATGGACCCAGAGAATTGTTAAGAACATGATCAATATAACAAGTTAGTATGTGTATTATTTCCCCAGTGTCTTCTTCAATTATTTTCTTTTTAGGGTGCGATTGCATCTCTGGAATTATGAGGTCTAGGAGGAAACAGATTTGCTGTAGATGCAAAGTCATCACATTTCTCTACTTTCCCCAATTCTTCATCGATTTGTCTGTGCCTGTTCCACTTCTTATAGTTCCAAGATATGCAATGATTGCTTTGTTCCTACACATTTAATGCAAAGAGGGAGTAGCACAGGAGAAAGAGACAACCTTCTAATTCCTCACTAAGAGAAGAGCTGCAGCATTATAGCATGTCTTATTAGACACTGGAGAATCTGTGCCAAGCTCATCCTTAAAATGCCTGTGCCAATGGAAAAGCTTTAGCTGACATTTTCTCAAGCATCAAAAATCAACAATGTTTAATTAATTATTTCCATAGAAATACAGAAATGGAGGGAGAGTAAAAAGCAAAAGTGGCATGATAAAGAAAATCACAGCAACATATTAACATATGAAGTCTTCTTGGGTGTATCATCAGTTTTGGCTCCGGTCAGTAATAAGTCATTTGGATTCTCCTTTAATTTATACAAAATTAAATATAATTATATATTTAATTTTACACAGCTGCCTCCTGCAGATTCACTCTCAGATATACAAATCAGTATCAAAGTTACCTAGAATCAGCTGAGACATTCATACTCTCATACCATCTCAATGATCTAAATGTAAGTCTGATTTTACATTACTGCTGGCATCTTCAAACACGATCTGTAAACACTGTAGTAAACACCACTGAAAGAGGTTCAGATAGTAACCTACTTTTCACTGCCTATTTGCTTCCAGGCTCAGCAATGGTTTTACAGACACAGATGATTAACTTAATTAATGTGAACAGATCTTGAGGGGACCTTAATGCATGACATACAAGGTAAAGAACAAATGCCCATGCTAACACTGACCTGGCAGAATGCATCTGTATCCATTTATAAGATAACAGAACCACTTCCAGAGCTTGGAATAGCTTTCATAGAAAGCCAGCTACTGGTGATGATTCATTTCCATGTTTTATTTTTACCAAAGTTGTTTGCATCCCTGAATACAGATGGATCCCAGTGACTCAATAGTACCATCAAGGAAGTTGTTGAAATGAACAGAATATGTCCATTAGCACCATCACAGAAGTTATGGGCAAGTCAAACTCTTTAAAAACAGTCAGTATAATAATTGGTAGACAGTATAATAAATCAGTACAATAAAGATAGATAAATTAATACACTGGTGACAGGAAGATCTGGGCTCTTGGAGTTGAATAAGCAGTAGAATTAAAAATAAAATTTATTTGTGATATCCATCATGTACAGGGATGATACAAGCAGAAGAAAACCTTAAAAGGCTGTGAATTACATTTGATGGATGAAGATAAATCCATTCTTTCAGCTGAATATTTCATTAGTGGGTTTTGTTCAAATACTCCAGTGGAACAATTGCAGTCTTAATGCACATGCCACTCTCTGTCTGTATTACTCTGTTCTCCATTCAAAAGCCTCCTCTACATGTCACTACTTTCCTATACAACACTACTTGCACCAACAGCTGGATAAGCTCATCAAGAACTCCAATTTCTTAAGCTTTCTACAGTAATCCTAGTGACAAGACAAAATAATGCAGGGTCAGTAGTGCCAAGAGCAGAGCTCCACTGTCCCATGGGTGGAGACATGCCCATGCCTACTATTAAGAGACTGCTGGAACGCAGCAGCGACTGCAGGGGTCCAAAATCCAGTGCAGTTCTTTATTATTCTGGCATGGCACAATTGTTGGGGGATGGGATCCTACCATAAAAGGGATGCACATAAATGCATACGTTGGTGTTCTAAAGTCTGATTCAATCCTTTCTGCTGAACTCCTACAAAGTTGGATAGGGCCATCAGCAAATTTGCTCTCTGGATTTCTCCCTCCAATTCATCTCAGAATTGTCTATGCATTTATCAGCATACCAAAGACTGAAAATATTTGAAGACTCATCATTTAGTATATAAAGCTAGCAAGACTGATAGTCTTCTAGATGCAGAAGTTGCAAGTAAAATGCAGTTCTAGAAGAATAACATCCCCAAAAAATCTAGATGATTTTTCACACCATAACCCATTCCTGAAGAAGCCAAAGTTGTCTACGGCTTTCACACTTCAGTCATCAACAGATATTAAAATCTGTAGCTGTAAAGCTACAGCTTGTCTCTGTAGTCAAACAATATTTTACTCTTTATCTGGACATATGTGCAGAAATGTTATACAGGGAAGCTACCACCCGCAAGCTTCACTTAGTCCTGATGACACTTTTGGCGAAACTCATACTAAGTTCAGGATCTGGATTTCACTTCACCTATATGTTGTATCTATGGTTAGGTGTGAAGGCCTCAAAGTTTCTACAGCATATTCTTTTGTATTTGGCAATAGTAGGGAGAAAAGCTTATGCAGGTTAAACAATAAGGAGTTCAGGCAGTGTGATGTTTCTGTTGCTTTTATTTTGGTCTTCTGTTGAAATGACGGAATGATTTTGGGAGGCCATTGTAGGACTGTCAGCATTCTAGTGTTCTGAATATTAGATCAAAATCAGATCAAGCACAATCCACTTTAGTTTAAATTAATTTGATTCAAATATATTAAAACATCTTCCTTCAATGGTTTTAGTCTGTTCTGGAAAAACTCGGCTTTGCTCAAGTATTCCCTGCTTGTATGACACTAGGTTTGGGCTACATCACATAGCACCCATTGTATCAGCCTACATACAGCCTCTAGAGAGGCAGAGAGCTAACATAAACCCCTTATTGCCTGATCTGGCTACTTTGGCAAAGTGATTTTTAATCCCAGAACTGCTGGGTAGTTTGTCACATACCAGTTCAGCATTCAGGATCACAGAATCAGTACCCAAGTCATAACTCTGCATTAAGAAAAGCAGACACACCAGCACTGATAGTCAGTTGCATCTTGGCATTCCTGCAGGCAGCATCCAAACCCAATGCTTCTATCGCTGATGATGGCCTGCACTACAGAAGCCACCTCCCGCTGGTGTTCAAGCCCGAGTGCTTCCTCCTTCTGATTTTGCATTGGTAATCTCAGGAGACAGCTTACGTGAGAAATTATTCAAGTGCAATGTTTTTGAAAGGTTGTGAGTTATCTGAGGTGCAGAGAGCATGAGCTACTTAGCTAAAAATACTGTAAATCTGTGTATCAGATCTGACATACTAACTGCTATTTGTTGAGTGCTCTTGCTCTCTGCTTATTCACATCAATTAATTCACTAGTGAAATGTGGCTGTCTTCAGAGAGGTAAGGCAGCTGTTCCCAAACACTCTTTTGTCTCAACTATAATCTAACAGTGTTTGTAAAAGCTCAGGCCAAGAAACAAGGAGTGAAACTTCAGGAAGTAGAGATTGTTTTTAATCTAGTAGTGGGCTCCCATTTTAGGGCAGTCTACTCCTCCAGAGTTAGATTATTGGAGTTGAAATTCGATGTGTTATTTAACAGATGACACTTCCTACTACTTTAAATATGCTAAGTGGTTGCTTCACCCAATTTTTATAGTCATCCCACTGGCCATTCCTCAGACCTCTCTTTCCACTCATCAGTAAATAAAAGAAGAATTGAGGAAACAGTCTGCTCAAGCTGTGTGATGGTTTCTATTAATTTATTCTTTTGGTAAGGAAAGAAAGGAATCAGTTATGGAAAATAATTCCCTGGCAGCTTCCTTTAGACCTGACAAAAGCCAATCAATGTCTGATTTTTAATCCTGACACATTGTTACACCAATGAAAAGGCTAGATGCGCCTCTGTGAACACACATTTAAACACGAACAAACCCCGGGAAGGTCTCTTCTTTCTCTGCCTTGATGTAGAACTCTACCCTCCCTCGCCGGGTGGGAGGCTGCAGCAGGATCTCCCGGCTGAGATCCAGGCTGGTCCAGCCTGCCCTGCCGAGCTGGGCTGCCCCTGGAAAGGAATGCAGCCAGAGCAGCCACCATCGTCTCTGGCTGCGCCCCTGCGACCCTGGCCCAGCTCCCAGCGCAGCTGCCAAAAAGCTTTTGGTCCCAGCCTGGACCCAGCAGGGACCACATGGCCAGCCGCTGCCCGGGCAAGGTATGAACTCCTTCAGTGCACAGAGGAGACCTGCAAACCTCCCATCCTCTCTCTTGAGGGAAAGAAAAGGAGAGATCAAGACACGCACAGAAACACCATGGAGACATCGAGGTCAGACAAGAAGGAAGAGTCAGGTCCCAGCTGAGAGAAGGGATGAGATGTCTTGGACTGAAATTCTCTTGTAAGCTATGGAGAAGATATGATTGATAAATCAGGCTCTATTTTCCCCTGTAACTTATGAAATGCATGTGGGGTGGATGAAATGTTCTAACTGTAGACATGAGCAGAGGCATTCGTGCTGAAGTAAGCAGATGTTGAAGTAGCTGTGATCCCATGAGGAAGTTTGAATAGAGAGAGAGAAGTGATAGAGATCCTTTGCCACCAGTGAAGAAGAAGAGAGACCTCTGTTCTCAGAGATGAAGATCTCAGAGGTAGGCTTTTGCACTGCTATATCCTTAAAGTATGCCCCATAAGTTGACATGGCCCACAAATTCAGCTGTGGGAAAGCTGAAAAAATGGGATTTCACGATTGCAGATTTCCCAGGTGGCTGCTATTTGTGGAAACTGAAACCATGAGAGAACTGTTTCTTGTGGAGAAGTCTCCATAGACTGAAGAGAGACTCCTCTTCCTGAGTAAATTGGAGAAAGACTGTTTTAGAGATGGTACATTGACTGAATTGTTTCTGTATGTTGTCAGTGTGAATGAGAAGAGAGTGTAAGGGGGAGGAGAAGGGTTCTGAATGTTTTATTCTGATTCTTCTTATTTTTTCTTTTAGTTTCTGTTAATAAAGTTCTTATTTATACCCTTCAAAGTTTGAGTCTGTTTTGCCTTCCTCCTAAACCTAACTCACAGCAAGAAATGAGTAAATAATTCTAGTGGGTGCACTGGCAAGTTAGCCTGCGCTAAACTCACTACAAGCTGCCATAGTTAAGAAAGAAATACCCTAAATATGTCTAATGTAAAGTCCAGAAACCTGAAATATATTATCTGCCAAATCATAGAATTTCCTATCTAGTTGGAGGTATGTGAACTATTTTTTAAACCACTTTGCTTTGTTCCTGTGATCTATTACTTGTCTGAACTGTGTATCACTTCACTGATTTCTGAAAAAATATATTTTTTTTAAAATTAGCTGCTTCTGCACAATGTGACAGCACAAGCATTGTTTCAATATGAAACAGTATGGGAACAACGTCATTATTTTTCTACTATCTATATTAGAAAATAAGTATCCACCCTTCTCAGTCCTACTACATATACACTAGAGTTGGGAAATGGGCACTTGCTTCTCAGATTTTCTTTGTATTTTACCAGCAATCAGCATGATAGGACTATTCACCCTTTGTGCTTTTGCAGCTGTCTGGGCTGGCAGGCCAATACCTGCCTAATCTGGGGCTGTAGTGTCAAGCTGTCCAGTGCCATGTGGTTTCCAGGTTTCATTTAACATTACAGATATTTCTGAAGAACATGTGAAAACATACAGGAACATGTTCAAAATGACATCTCTCAATGAAGAGAAGTTACCACCTTGGGCTCTAACTCATCTCAGCAAACAATTCTCAGTATTAGGGCTCTTTCAGCTCTACAGAGAACCCTGCTGCAAGTGTCAAATTGTCACTTGCTATTCCTCATCTGTAAGAAATTTCCATTTCCTTATGTCTCCTTGTACAAAGTACTGCAAATCAGAGTAACTGAAGAATAGCTTTAAGTCAGGATAACTTGTACTGAACAGCATTTGAACAGCCTATGAAATGAAGATGATAATCAATATTACATGAGACAGATGAAAATTTGCCTGAGGTACCAGGGTGCTCCCAGAGTGTTTGTATAATGCAGGTGGTTACTATACAAACAGAACAGCCTGCTAAGTATATCAGGAAGAATATCAGAGCAAATTAATCTAAGTAAATCAGTCATCTTTTAGTCTGCAGGACTTTTAGTGCTGAAGCCCAACAAAACTGAATTGACTCTTTCTGAATTTACTCAAGCGTAATCAAGAACATATAGAAAGATCCTAGTCTGCACATATTTTGGTAATTTTATTTCCCTATTCCAGATTTCTTCAAGTTTAGCAACCAATACAAATCAGATAGGTCATTCAACTGAAAAAAGAACATTTGCCTTCAGTTCACATGGAGTGACAGAAATTCTCAGAAAAGAATAACCCTTCTGAAACAATACAATGCCTAAAATTTGTTTTTGAGAAAACGACTTATGACTGATACTCTTAATGAATTGGCTACACATCCTCAGTATTTTGTCACTTCATATATTCATATCCATAAGTGAAAAGGGTGGACAGAAGAATGGCTACCACCATGATTCAGCAACAGTTTTCAGTCTTCCTTCTCCCCTTGTCCCACAAAGAGACAAAGTTGCAGAAAATCAGGCCTGTCCTGTTCTGTGCAGCAGAAACCAATGCAGTTTTCCAGTAACAAAACAAAGAGCTCAGACAGGCTGATTGCATAGACTGCAGCACAAATGCACAGTTAAACATCTCAGTATCCACTGAGAGGCAGGCAGAAGGAGAACATGCTGAACCATGGCTTGGCTCTTTTACACTCCTTTGCCCTTCACAGGCTAACAACAGAAAGGGAGAAGCAGCATGCTTGCACGCGATCAAGAAAACCTGGGGGCTGAACAGCAAAGCTGGGAGCCAGCTGTGCTCTTTTGCTTTCCCATGTCCTTATTATTAAGGCCATTTCATTGTTTCTCCTTTTCTTGCTGCCAAACTCCACTTGGAAAAGAAATGTCAGCCCACAAACTCAGCCATTTGGCATGGCTTGAGGAGAACATCTGTGACATTTTATCAGGGCCACAACCCCTATGTACTGAGCATCACACACATACAGCAAGTTTCCCCTTCCTACCTGCTCCTCTCTAGCTCTGTGTTTTATGCACTTTGCTGAAAGGTTTCTGCCAGCCACCTGATCCTCCATGCCAGTTCTAGCCTGACCATGTACACAGCTGCAGCTGGGACCTCTCAACCAGATACCTCTGATGCTTGGCTCCACAGACTTGACAAATGCCTCATAACAATGTCCTCAATTCAGTCCTGCTAGAAGACATTTTTTTCTGACTAGTTTCAAGGTTGTTTCCCCAGTCATATAACCTCCCCCATCTGCCACATAACCTGATGTGGTATCTAGTTTCTCCAGGTAGAAGAATTCAACCCTTTTTCTGTTGTCTTTTTGCCCACTAACAGTTCCATGTCTATAGAGTTTGACCTAAATATCCCTCAGCTACTTTACAATTTGCATTTTAATTTGAATAAATCTGTACAGTGTATTTATTTACTTTTACTCTTTCCTGCAGTGGAGATATTGTTGTGACAGAGCACACCAGTAAATCACACCCAGCATGTCAGGCTCCTTTAATTCCAAAGAGATTCCTTATTCTTTGCTGCCTATTGCCATTTTGCATGTAATTTAAAAACAGCAGGCAGCAATTGAACTCTCAGATCTCATTAATACATACAAGTCCTTCCAACAGAAAGAAGCAGACTAGAGACTATTTCTTCAAGGTGATGGCCAACCGTGCCAAAGTTGCCTTTGATTTATATTGCCACTGATGCTTTCAATCACATTGCTTCTCTTTATTTGCATGCTGTACCTGTTCTGCTTTATATAAGGTCTCTGTGTAAGAACACTATGACAATCTAGCAGCAGGCTTTCATGCTATGCAAGTTTATTTTTCAATTCTGTTTTATGCCTGCCTTCAATAATTAACAACTTCATAAATTACACCAATGAAGTACAGCCTACACTGAAAGTATACTGAAAGTTTTAATGTACCACCCATCTTTGCAGCTAATTAAGCCTTTTGTACTGAGACAAGTAGTCACAAAACACATCAATTGCAGTTAGGTCAACAACTATATAGCCAACAACTCAATTAAAAAAAAATAAAAAGAGGGATGGTACTAGAGTAATGTTCATGTTTTAAGAAAAGTCTCAGCTTAACTCTCCAGCTGCTTACCTCTCCTTGCCAGATGGGGTTAACGGTGTTACACATGATCTTAGATCTTTTCTCCTGTCCATGATGAGGAAGGGCTGGGAAGATGCTATGTTTTCCAGGTTGAATGGAAATCTTCAGGTAAGGATCTGGATTGAAGAACATCCCTTTCTTCAGACCAAAAGCCTGGAAATCTGAAAGAAGGTAAAGAACCTGATTGTTTTTCACATTCCAGGCATCTCTTTGGGATGCTAGGAACAGTGTATAGCAAACTGGTAATGAACTCAAATAATATGGCAAGAATGTGAAAAAACTCACTGTGTTTATTGTGAGGCAATGTAATGCCAAACCATAATGATCTTGTGATTTAGGATTTACAAATTATTACATAATGAAACTGCAAATTTACAGCCTGATTATGCAGACTGATTCAGCTTGCTCAGCCTGACTGTAGTGGAAGGACTACTCTGAAAAAGAGATCCCATCATTTAATGTCAAAGTCATGGCATTTTGTACCCAATGGATGTCA
This sequence comes from Oenanthe melanoleuca, assembly GCF_029582105.1. Taxonomy (NCBI): domain Eukaryota; kingdom Metazoa; phylum Chordata; class Aves; order Passeriformes; family Muscicapidae; genus Oenanthe; species Oenanthe melanoleuca. Next base: position 97,308,318 of record NC_079335.1, on the reverse strand, counting down.
TTTCTCCTAGGTATCAGTTTTACTGCTGTACAGATCCTAGCTTTTACACCACTTTTTTCTACATGAGAAGTCATTTTACATTTTTTCCCACTTAAAATCATTTTCTTCCCTGCATGGGTCAATTTCATTTTAGAAAAACTCTTGTCTATAACGTCCAACTTTTAAGCAGGGCTTTACAGCTGCAGAACTCCCACGGAGCATAGTATGTGTTATGCACACAAAAAATGCCCAGGCACTTATTTGAAAATTTCCCCATAACATTCTGAGGAAAGATACAATGCCCATTATGATCTGTCCTTGTGAAGCTGATGAAATGCAAACTAATCTGCTGGTATATCATTAATTTTGGCTCAACAGACACAGACTAACCCCTATGGTCTTCTCTTTTTTCAGATGCATTTCTAAGCTTTCTTTGGAACATATAAGCACTTATTCCTAATAGTGAGCTCAGTAGCTAATTTACTTTCCACCACTCTTTGCATGGAGATTCTCCTGTTTAAAGCTTTATTTCACATTGGGCTATAAGCACTGTACTGCATTCTGTCTATCTTCTCTTGCTGTATTGGAGAGATAAAAAAGTATTAGACAAAATGGTTTCTAAAACTGCATAGATGCAAACCTAAACAATTTAAACACATATTTTTTCTTTTGGCAGTTTTTGAAAACATTAATTTTCACAGACTTCTAATTCTCTTCTGATTAAAAACCCAATTATTCCGGCAGGTTCTGAAAAACCCTCAAGGCAGATATTTTGGATGACTCAGAAAATCGTAACACATTGCACACCATCATCAGTACTTTTTCCAGAAAATAGCTGTATCAAACTCATTTGTGTGTTGCTTCCTTAACATATGGTAATAGCCAACACAATAAAACATGCACGTGAAAAGGAATTGCTTTTCTTTCCGCTGGTTTTAATCATCTATTCCACCACACAGTTCATGTTGCAGATATTCAAAAGCTATTGGAGGGATGGTCCTGAAACAGACTGTATTTTAAGAATCTCATTCTTGAGACATTCTCTAACAATTAACAAAAAAAAAAAAAAAAAAAAAAAAAAAAGGCATAGCCTATTTGAAAGTACATTGCTGAAACCATGTGCTGATGTACTGCCACGGTCCTAGCAAGGCTATCCTACAGAGAAAATTTATCTGCTTCAAAAAGATAACACTGATCTTTTTTTTCCTCCTTTTTTGTTTTCTGTGTGCACAAGCTCTGTGTAACCAGCATGTATCTCATTTAACAGCCCTGCTGAAATCCTATATGGCAAACTCTTTTGCTTTGGAAGTTGTACTGTTAGAAATGCAGAAGAAAAAAAACAGAAATCAAGATTGCAAAAAGAATATGAATGACAAGGGCCAGCAGTGTACTAGTTCAGGCTGCTAACATATGAGAGTAGAGAAAGACCTCTGGGATCTTATTTTCTTTCTCTCTGATACTTACTCAAAAGAGTCTGAAAGTGAAATATTCATTGCCATGTATGTTTCTGATTTTTTTTTTCCTTCAAAGAAAGACCACACTATCTTTGGGTACCACTGAGTAACAAAATAGTCTAGTACTTATGTATACTTATATATTATGTATCATAAAGAAAATACATTTAGGATAACCTACTAGCCTCTTTTCAGTTATGGGAATTCGAACGCAGCCATGAAGATGAAGGTACACATAGCCTCAGTTAATGGTCTCATTTTTGTATCCATATGAGGGAAAAAAATTAATTTAGCTAAGCACATGGCATGACATTTTATTTGTATAGTTTTCTTGCTGGAGTTACATAATACAACAAAATTTTTTAAAAAGTCGGTTGGAAACTTCAATTTTATTGTCTGAAGTATGAACAGGGTTAACAGAAATAGCTTTCCCAAGGACATATATCCCAATTATATATCTCACCACAAATTCTCATCACTGTGAAAAACAGAGCACCAAAATGGAAAAGGGTCTTAATAAAGCTACATGGATATCTGCATATAAGCAGAATTTCATTTCATTTGAAGCAAAACCTATCTGTAGGTACTGTAAAAGTATCTGCTGTAACTTGCTGTTGTAATTCTTAGCCCTCCAGTATAACTCCCCAACAAAAGAATCACAGCCATTCTGCCTTCCCAAATGCAAATATTTTTCTCTATCATCTTCAGAAAAAAGGTTCAGAAGATACTAAACTTTTAAGTGAAGGTCTGAAGCTAACTAAATTTAAATCCTTGGGTGAATGAATGAATTCCAGAAAGCTGGGACATATCCTGCTGTACACTGTAATTTTAGAGTGCATTTCTTACAGGCATATGAGGAAATGGTACAAAGATAACTCACCTATGATTTGCAAAGGTGTATTTTCATCAAGTCTCTTAAAAAAAGTTATTAATACACCATATGTCAGTTTCTCATTTAGTCATAAATCACACTTCAGTGTGGAAGAGGTTATATACATCTAGCAGTTTAATAATGTCAAGCCATCTCTCATGACACATGACAGAAGGAAGAAATCCAGGTAAAGACAAAGTAATTACAGCCTTTCACTGCCACAGACTTGCACTACTTGTAGGTACAGGCATCCTGTTTCAGCTAGGCTCTTTTCATTGGAGAAAAACAGCTCGTACTGAATGCTGCCTGCTGCCGTCCTCAAGTGACATGAATTTTTCCAACTACAGAGATTTCTTTCCCTATATGCTGATCTCCAGGTGCCTGGATGAGACCTAAGAAAGCTTTACACTGGGTCACTTCCATGAATGTATCCTCTGTCCCAAAGGCGTGCCATAGACTTCCCTGTCTGCTTTATAAAGGATAATTCAGCAAATCTATTTGCCATGCACCTTCATAAACTTTGGGGCGCTGGTGACTGGATAGTGATGGAGACTGTTTTTGTGGTGAACCAGTCTATATATTGGAGCCATGTGGGGATGCAAATTCCAACAAAACAGTTAGAACACATCTGTGTTTTCCAATGATTGATTTTGCTGCAATACAAATCATTAAGCTTTCAAAAGCTCAGGGAAGAGTCACATTTTGTCATGCTCAGCAAGAAGATTCTCTGATAGTAATGATGAGCAAAACCACCATAAAGATGTTATTTCAATTCCCCGCAGACATAGCAAGGTATTCAACCAGACCCATGCTCCATACAGGAGCATGACAGAAAAGGATGGAGAATCAGATAGAGAACCAGACTCTGGAGCAGTCTGTTTTCTAAATTAATTACATTTAGTCTGGTCATCAATATGTCAGGAGTAAGTTAAGGGAGCTGGAAGCTGCACTCCCCAAGGAATACAACTTTGCCATAGAGTTTTCCTAGAAATAACACACAAGGCTATTCTATGCAGTTTATAGATGTGCCTCAAGAAGACTCAGTCCATCTAGTCTCTTGATGGCGCATATTCTACTGAATATTCTACTGAATATTCCAGAGTCTACAACCCAACAGAAGGGTCAAAGACTGGTAAGTAGCAGAGCTACTAGTTTTGAGAAACTGAAACTGATATTTTAAAACAGATGGCAAATTTCTTTCAACAAATGCCAAGTATTGAAGGTGCTTTGTGTTCCCAAGCATCATCCAAGTGATGACAATTGATGTCTTGCAGGTATCTATATGCAGAGGTTATTAACCCTAATAAAATCTATGGTTAACCCATCAAATTCACATTTTTCATATTTAGCGTACTAGCCTCATGAAGTCAGGACCAGGAAATGAGACATATTTCTCATGAATAATCGACCTCTTGAGAAAATAAAGACATCTTGATTAATGCCAAACTTGCCCAGAACATACCTAAAAACAGAACTAATGAAGTTAACAGGACACTGGAAAGACCCCAGTGCTACTGGAATGACCACAGTCAGTTTAGATTATGATCTAGCCAGAGGAATATCAAATTTGAATTTATTCTATGATCTGTTCATTAATGGCAGAAAGAAAAAAATACTATTATCTTACTGAGATCCTGATAGTTCATATATCAAAGCACAATAAACCAGCTTCATAATCTATCACTACAAGAGAGTTTCTAATTAGGATGTCAGCGGACAGCTCCTTCACTTCCCTTCAGCTTTCCTTTGTGAATTCAGAGAGATATCAGCTCTGGTTCTGACACTGAAAAAACATACTTGAACAGGACTGGTATCTGGACAGACTACCAATGAGGGTAGGTAATTGCCAAGGTGCTGATATGTCAGTGTTTTTGTAGACCTTGGACAGAACAAGAAGAACCTATTTTAGAGGGCAGCAGTTCATTTACTGAGCTGAGCTACCTAGGATATAGGCATGGCTTCAAAGAAAGGAACAACAAAACTCTGCTTGCTCAAAATTCAATGGGAGGCACCTAGGTACTGTCCCTCAGCCATGAGTATTTAAAGCAATACTTTTAGTTACTGTCAGTGGTACAATATTTCAGTAGTAAGAACACAGCAATATTGTTTTTACTGAAATATTAATTTGACTCATGAAGCAGTGTATGATACCAAACTTTATTTGGCAGTCACCTTTTTGGAAGAAGGTACGCATGGATTTGCAGAAGTATTGGTATTAATTAGATTTCAGAAGTAAATATTTAGGAATTCTAGAAATCAAACAGTAATGTGTAATGATAGAAAGCCTTAAGATCCAACACAGCAAACTAATGCAGTGTAATTGAGAAAGATACTACTTAAAATATAAGAGATGACTGACTTGATCAGCTACTGAATGAGTTTCATATGCAAGAGGTTAAATAAAGTGCTTCTTTTTGCTCTCAGAAATTACAGACATATAGATGGACTTTGTTTTTCTTTTAAAATAAAATGCAGGAAAAAATATAAAGGGCTAGTGTAGAAGGTATTTTAAGGTCTGAGATTTAAAAATAAAAGACTTAGTGGATCAGATAAACCAAAATGTTTCTGTCATGGGACTCTCATGCAAAATATTAAAAACAGTGAAAAAGAGAAGAAAATATTTTTTTCTAGCTGTAAATGCTTCAAATAAAAACAAAAGCATTTCTCATTTGTTTAAAAGAAGGGCAGTAGAGGTAATTAGGAAGAAAATAGGTGTGTTAATAAATGAAAAGCAGCAGTGGAATTAATTATTCTAAAATGTCTGAGAGACAGGCTACTTTTTTAATAATTTTTATCAAGAAGGAAAACACAGAAAAAGTCTGAACCATGAATGTGAACACCTATCACAGCAAGGGGGTGTTTTTATCACTGCAAGTGATTAACCACTGGAGCAAAGTACCATCTCGGTATCCTTGGATCCAGACTACACATGTGTCTGTGAGATACATCTGAGCCAAACTCACACAAAGCTCTCACCACAGGGCAAGGTGTCCTGTGCTAAACAGGAGAACAGAGTGGTTGAATTCAAAGCCTTCTGAAGCCTTTCAAACTGCTAGTCTAGGCATACTTCATAGGCACAAGGTGTACTGAACATGGTAAAAAGCCACCTCACCTTGACACAAGATCTGTCAAATAAGAAAAAGGTGTGGGATTAGTAGTTATACAGTCAGTCACTAGGATTTAAAAAAATGTTGGAAAATTAAGTGCATTATATATCTGCATTCTGAACAAGCATTTCATGCTAACAACTACTGTCATAATGACCCTTAGCAGACCTTATACTAATTTCAGTTATGATTTATGCTCCTAACCTTTATAAACTGATAACTGTTATTGAATATCTGGTCTGAAAACCACACAAAAACAACAAGATTCTCAGAGAAGTGTAAAGGAAATAAATGCCTGAATATTTGTGAAATATTCAGATCTTCTGGTAATTTATTCCGCAAGGACATTTATAAATAAATGCAAAAACATGAAATATGTGAAATATTAAAGCCTGAAAAATTTTATTTGGTGCAATATAGAGCTAGAAGCATATTATGCAAACCTCATGATAACACTTTCTAAATATACCAGCCAGTAAGACTGGTTTTAAGGGCTTTCAGCAAATGCGTTATACTGCTGCTAAACCATGAACCTGCAAGTGAAGTAGCTGGTACATCTTGGAAACCTTAGCACATTTTTTCCTTCTGTACTTCATGCAAGAGAGCTCTGATGCTTTTCAGCCAACTTCTAACAAGTGTGACATTCATTGGTAACAGTGGAAAAGGCATGTTTGAAAAATAAATGTGAAGTGGACTGCAGAGTTTTCCTTAAAGGCTTTTTTCAGTTTAGCTAAATTAGGCTTAAAATATTTCTTTTAGTGTTTTAAATAATGAAAGCTGTAATAATACAGTCATCATAAAAATTATTAAGAAGCTTAATCACAGGAAATTATCTTCCTTCAGATCAGTGTTGCCAGTGAACCTATTAATCTAAACCAGCCTTTTACAGGACCAATTTCCAGTCTTCAAGGAAGCAAACATGAAGTAAAAAACCCTCCTAGTGACACAGTGCAAACTCTCTGCTATTTCTATTCTCAAGAAGCTAGTCATAATTCTTGTGCCTTGAAGGATCACTTTACATCTTTTTCATTGTTTGACATTTTTATTCAATCCAGAAATCCTTTCTCAAAAAAACCCTCCAGTGAAACAGTTGGATTTTGTCCAACCTAATACTCAATAAACTACAGAAAGAATAAAGCTCTTTGTCAACAGCTTTTTAGAAAAAAAACTGTTTCCACACAGTTCATTTTAACACAGGGTCTCACTGGATTCTCTCAGAGGTAGAGAAAGCAATACAAGTCAGCTGAAATACACTCATGTTGTTCAGCATTTGTTGTGATTTGGCCTACTTTGAGATTTTTCTCTCCCACCCTTATAACTTTTTCTTCTTATAAAATTATATGACAGAAGGCATAGCTCTTCTACAATTCTTAAATTACAGACTGCTTAGGGCATGATTCCTCTGTGTTGGCACAATGGGCTCCAGTCAGACTAATGACACTCCAGCCACTTTTTTTTTAACTGCAACTGAGTCAACCATAATTTGAAAATCTAGCTTTTAAGTAATGCCTGTATTAACTAATGATTGAAGATGACAGCATACCAAAATATAGATATTGAAAAGGAAAACTCTGCATGAGTGAAAAGGACGTGACAATTGAGGTTACTGCTGAGATAGTGGTGCAAATGGAAAGGAATCCCAGTTCCTTCTGATGTCTCTGGGAGGTCTGCCTTGATTTCCATTTTATTAGCTAGTATAATAGATATAGGAATAGCAATAATTTTGCTTTGAGAGAGACAACATTTTGTTGTTGTGGTGCTGACTAAGAAGGTAATAAATAAATTGTTGTGATGTGTTAATCTATTAATTTCAGAAGGACTGAAATGGAGCTATTTTGATAACTTAGATTTTTGATAAAACAATTGCCAATTTATTTTATCAAAACCTTTCATATGCCAGGCTGTGATGATGTTGTTAATATGGATGTGATATATATGAAGATTAACTGCTTGTGAATCACTGGAATAAGATATCCTAAACGTATTATGAGGTATGGTCTTTATATACTTTAAATCAAGCTGTGAATTAGATACTCTGGTTTATAAAAGGGCCACTGACACCACATTATTTAGCAGTCTCACAAATTACTACTCTTGACACCTCTTGGCTTACTCGGCCAAAGAATCTGAGAGAATGAAAAACTGTAACTAGTTCTGGGCTACATTTTCTGTGTAAGATTATTTATGGACTTTAAAAAACATTAAGTCTACTTCTTTTTTTCTGTTGAGCTAACCCTGTGGTTTTACCAAATGATGGGTGGATGTCCAGTGTGCAACTTGCCAAAAGTAAGTCATGTGTTAAAAAAGCCCTGCCCAACGTCAGTCTGATCTGCCATGTATCATACACAACCTCTCAAGAACCACACTGGCTGCCTAGTTTGGAAAAGCACTGACATGCATCTTTAATAGAGGGAAGCTTGAAAAATCAGATGGCCAAAACAAATCATATGAGATGCTTGTCCAAGAATAGGCCTTTACACTTAAAGCCTATACCTGTAAAACTTTTGAACTAGGGTATCATTTTTAATCTGTACTACACGTTCAAAGAATTTCCAAGTCAAGTCAAGCATCTTTCTCTTTGTCTTACAGGAACTAAAAAAATATGGAAACCAACTAGCAAGCACAAGACTCCAAAATAAGAGTCATGCTCATAACCATTTGTTATAACAATGGTTACAAGACAAACCATAAGTTTGTCTCTTTACAAACTGGTTTCTATCTACAGATGCGATTTACATGTTGTTCTTGCCAAAGGCAGATCAAATGGTTCATAGATGTTACATGGAGACATATTAAGCCTTTAAAACCTGCAGTGACATGCCAAGTAATGAGGCTGAGCATTCTTCATGAAATGCAGGTAAGTGAGAGCAGTCTTCTGGCTCAAGAAGTCTGAGAGTCACTTTTGAGCAATACTGAGAAACTTCTGCACCACAGCACATGGATCTGCCTCAGGTCCAGACCATGACTGTGGAATGTGCTTTCCAAGGAACAGAGTACTACCACAAATCACATTTTGCTCTGTAAATAAAGTACATGCCTTTGATCTTGCTTTCCCTGACCTACATACTTAATTGTGAACAGAAAAACCTAATATGGCCCCAGAACTCTACTTGAACAAACTACTTCAGCATGTAACTCACATTGAAGGAAAAGAGTGTGGCAATAATCATAGATATTTATTCTCTGTCTCAGCATCACTTCTAGAGCAACAGACAAAGAACCCATGCACAAATATATACAAACATATACTTACACATTCGTGTACATGAAAGGTTCTAGTAACTTCAGTCCCAAATTCTTTGGGCTTAAAACTTTTGCATCAGCAGTGACTTACCTGACAATGAAAAACTTATCAGCCGCCGACTGCCTTGTCCCTGGACTGAGTCTTCATTAGTGATGCTTTTAAAAATCTGATGGGAGATAAAGAATTATGAGAAAGAGTAGTCTCCAACAACTCTTAAACAGATAATTGCTTAGTAACTGTCTTTTTTACAGACTCTTACTTAGTTTTACAACAAAGAATCAATTATATGACCAGAGATCAAAACCGTGTTTTTATCTAGGTAACAATTTTACCTAGATAAAGTCATCCCTGCCTGGAAGCTTTCCCTTGAAAAACCCGAATGATGCAAAAATACTACTGCAATTTGAATATAACAGTCCTTCACCTAAAAAGGAACTACTTATTAATCAGGAGATAAAAGTAGCACATAAGGATGGGGATGTGGCTATCACCTCTTGAAACAACTTCCATCTTTATAATACCTTATTACTTGTGTGGAGAATCTTGTTCCAGAAACTTTATTAAATACCTTTGAGAAAGACTTCTGAGAGATTACTAGTACCCTGCGCAAAAAACCTACTGTGAATTATGCTAACAATATGCATTGAGGGTGAGCTGGGAAAAAAAATTAAAAATCCATAGATTACTCTTTGTACTCCACAGTTCAGTTTTTAATGTCAGTCTTTGATTCAGCAAGTTTATTGGTGAGCTGCTGTTGTACAAATTAGGCCCCAAGCTGCCTTCTGGCTGTGATCAGAACTGAGAAGTAAGGACACTCGTGGGCCAGTGCCTGGGGCATTAGGAGAAGCTCACCACCAGCAGTGTTTGTGTGCAGTCACAGGGCAGGACAGAGCAGATGCCACTGGGGGTCAGACTCCAAGTTCAGCAGGGAGGTGGTGCTATGAGTACTGCTTCCCACTGACTTTGGAGTCAAACCAAGTCTTTTTGCTGCTCTGCCCCTGGGAAGCAGCAGCTCCATGTCACTCTTGCCATTCAGCTTTCAGCCAAAAAAGAAAAACAGCATTTATGCAGTGAAGTTCCAATTTCTGACGGGAAACAGTAACTGAAGTCCCACTCAGCTGTGACTCATTGCTCGGTATATTAAATATTGTGTAGTCAAGCTTAACTTAGAAAACAAGCTGTTCTCTGCCCCCAGATAGTGCAAAGCCTGGGCAAGTGAGTACTTAGCCCAGCTAGCAGGGATTAAACAACCACACATGGATGAGACCTAGATCAAAAATATATGGATTGAATTCAGATATCCTTATAAAAGAATGGGTTCTGCTGGATCTGCTTTTTAGTCATAATAACTTTGTTTCTCCCAGGCTATCTAAATGGGATAAAAGATACTGAGTAGGGCAGGATTACAAACAAATTCCAGTGGAAACATCCCTATTGGATCACAGATAATTAGTTGCAATTGCACTACTGGCCTTCTCAGCGAAGTAGGTTTCAATATACTTATTGAAGCCACCACTGATTTCTGAATAGAGACACATTTGAATCAGAATATATGTGACTATGGGAACTTTATGACAAGTACTCAGCAACCTTTACCAGCCAAAATTGTGATCCCATCAAGAAAGAGTGACATTTCCTGGTCAACATGTGTTTTTCATATTATGTCACTGCCTGATATTACACATTATGCTTTAATGCTTACTTTTACAGTCTTTTCATGCTTTTGTCCAGGAGAGTAATGGGGCCAACCTAGATATGTGCATATTTGCTTTTTCCTAGTCCTTCAACATTTTTCTGGGGTTTTATTTAGACCTGCCATGTATGTCATACATCATGCCAGTATGAATAGTTCAACAAACTACACTTTGAAAAAACTGGGGTGGATCTGATGGATTCCTGCAAACCTGTTCAAAACTTTAAAATATTTGCTATTAAATGACCCTTCAGGGGCCATATCTACATTAATTAAACTATATTGAGACTAATAATAGAGTGTTGTCATAAATCCTTATAAAAAGCAAAGCATCCTCAGCATGGTCAAACTTGCACTAGCCAAGCTTGCCATTATACAAGGGGAGTAATAACACATCCAGTCCCATAAGTGAAACAACAACAAAATAAATTTATGAGCTCCTGAAGGGTCCATCTGAAGCAGGTGCACCCCACAGCATCCTGTCAAGTGCTCACCACTCAGCCAGACCATCAGGGATACTAAAAGCCAGCCCTGCTGTGCAAACAAGTTCCATCCTCAGTAGCTGACCCCTGCATAACTCTCTGAGAGGCAGCACTACATCAGCACAGCAGTCGTTCTGAGAATGCCTAGCAATTAAGCTTTAGCAAAATGAAACACTTGAAGGAAGCTTCTCCCATTTTCCTCCTGGTCAGGTGGATGAGAAAGGGAATGCACAGCAGAAAGGCTGAAGGAAGGAAGCTTTTGTCCTTTGGTTTGAGACCTGTGATGCATCATTATCCTCACCCTTGATATAGATCCTTAGGCATGCCAGGGCACATGCCAGAGCAGGCTCAGGAGCAGGCAAACATCCTCTCTCAAAGAACAGGAAGAGTAATAGGAAGCCATGAAAGTGATTATAGTTTAGTATTGACATTTCAAGAAGTCAGAAGGAACAGCAAGGAAGTAAGGGAGACAAATCTCCCAACATTAAGTCTGATTTTCTGAAAATAGGAAGAGCTATTTACTGCAGTTTGGATTTACTGTTTTCTAATGCAATACCAGACTGTCCCCGGTAATGAGGATAAGGCTGCACTTGATGCAGAGCAGGGCAAAGGAGGGTGAGGGGTCACCAGAGCTCATCAGCAGCCATATCAAATGGGTTTTAATGTCTTGAGACCTGGGATAAGGATATGCATAGGCCATACTGTTCCTGCTTGCCATACATCATGAAGGAAATCCAGTCTGATTTTAATGGCTGCAATATAATTACATTGGGAGTTTTGTCACTGTAAGTAAACCTTGATTTTAGTCATCAGGAGGTAAAAACCCTTCTATCTTCTCAACTGCCACTTAAAACACAGTTATTTGACAGACAGGCAACATTCATCTCATCACTTGACATCCTATGGGCTTGATGTCCTTCACATGAAGTGGAGCAAATATGATTTTCCGTCAATAACTTCTGAGCTTTTTTATGCCCTTGGAGTGAGAGCTCAGTCTGAATTAGCTTGATATTTTCAGTTTATAATGCCATTTTTGCACACTGCGCAACCCAGCCCAATTATTTCACAGGTCCTGCTGATACAAAACAGAATTAATATGCTTTTACTACACACTTCTGCTATATCTAGACATGAAGATGGGACCTGAGCTGCAACTTCAAGCCTAGCTGAATCTCTCTCCAAAAACCAAAGGCTTCCTCAACTGAGTTCAAACCTCCTTTTGACTTCTTTGAATGTAACTGGAGCCAGCATCATTGCCACTGATATCAGCAGATATATTCAAACAGCTAGAGAAGCATCAGTACTTGCTTTAAAATATTCTCCAGTAAACACACACTGTAAAATCTGCTGGTCTGTGATAGAGTTTCCCAACCTCTGAAGCAAGGTGAAAGATGACTACCAGCACCTGTGATGGGTAACTGTGAAACATGGGAAGGTAACTTGAGGCCAGCTGAAGCCTGTTGGGACTTGCTGACCTCAGTTCACCTTTGGTAGTGCTTTTCATTTTTACAGTATAGAGAAAAAAGAAGACCAAAGGAGAAGACTGAAAGCTAAAAATAGCAGTCTTGTCCTGGAATCACTTTTCCTTGTGAGTAGTTCCTGCAAATGCTAGAAGGAAGTTATGTGACCCTGAACGAGAAAGGAGGAAGGTTTCACACTAGCAAAGGGTGCCCTTGAGACTCCATTACTCTTTAGCCATAGTATGTGCTATGAAAAAAAAAAAAAAAAAATCATCTTGAGAAATACCAGAATATTACAGTCCATCAGTTCTTGCTGAGGCAAAATTCCAAGTGCATCACTAAAAATTTGTCTAAGCAGAAAGTCAGAAACAGAGACTCTTACAGCTAATTAAAAATCATCCCCTAAAATACATTTTCCTTCACTAGTCTACCTAAATATGTGGAAGAGTAACAAGGACAATACTTTTGCTCCTTAAAATAAAGTGGCTTACAGGCCACCCTTAGAGTGCCCCTATTCAGCCTCCCTGTTGTTCTAGGTTATGATGAAGGAAATACTTTTGGACACAGGTATGGTGTGAATACAGGTCTGGAAGAAACTAATTGTTGTAACTGTACTAGAAAATCTGCTTTTGGACACCACAGTGACCAGGAATATTGCAGCATGCTGGCAAAGCCTCCTTTGCAGCATTAAAATCCTTTTAGCATGTTTGTCTATTGTGCAGCATAACTTAACTATTCTTAAAGTTCTGCTGATACAAAACAGGATAAATATGACTTTATTGCATCTACCACAGCTAGGCATGCACAGCTGACAAATACAAGCACTTATTCCTTTTCCCACACACAGCACAGGAAAACACTCTTATGTCTTAGTGTTCTGTAGCACTCTTCCTCTTCAGAAGGAAGAGGATTTCTGTCTTCCACCAGAAGGAAGAGGACATTTTTGGCCATTGCGCTCACATGAAAAGATTCAACAAAACTAAGTGAATTTTCTTTTCCCATAACTAGAAGAAACACGAAGATTAAGTAATCTTAACTCTTCACTGACAGCCAAAGCAGTTCTGTATCAGTAGCTTCTGCTGCAAAAGAATGGTGACATTTAACTGATAGAAATTAACTCCCACAGGTCAGTATTTCTTCCATTTAAACAGAGAAGTTACAGTGATGTTAAAATCAGTGCTGCACTGCCTGTTTGCTTTCATTGACATTATATCATGGTGAACATCATGGACATGACGTAATGCTCAATATAATCAAGTTCCCATTTACAAGATGATAATTAAAACCTAGAGTATTTTACACTGATAGCACAGATTGTAACTACAGTAATATCTAACACAGCTTAAACAGTCAGGTACTGTAAACTAGCAAAGCTCTAGCCCGGGCAATACTATCTATTCACAAGAGGTTTTTTTTTAAAAAAAAGTAGATCTAAGGACATATCAAAGTATTCAGAAGAGCTCACACTTCCAAGCAGTACCATCCAGACCTATAATCAAGATGGAAATTTACAATGAAAGAAGACTGGAAACCACAAATGTAAAGCAGCAAAATGCTTTCTGTTTGTACACACTGGCTCTGAGGATAAAAGGCGGTAGATTAGAGCACTGCAAAAAGGGAAGGCTACAACCTGTGCTTGATTCAAATCAAAAGAGAAAAATAGCTTCAACTTGGTCCCAAACTGTGCATCAGCAAACAGAAAAGTTATTGCTAGATGTGCCAGAGCTAAAGATGTGGTGTTGCAGTGCAAAAGACAGGCTGTCCAGTCACTGCCTGCAATAAGACCACCAAACCTACCAGCAGATTTAAATCAAAAGTTAACAGCCTTGCTGATTTCAGTTTAAACCAGCTTGGAGCTATTGTTTTAATAGACCAGAGTGTACATGGCACAGGAGTCAGAACAGTCATAAAAAATTTATTGTTCCCTAACCTATCTCTGTTGGCTTTTACTGTTGCACTCTTGATTTCACTGAATGCTTAACATTAGGCCAACTCTTCAAAATAAGTGGAAAAAGGATTACATTTTCTACAGCTCAGCAGTGAAGCATCTTATCACAGTAAGAGAATATCAGACATCGTCCTGAGTTCACACTTCATATTCTACCATATTCTTTAGCAAGGGAATTCCTCATCTGAAAAAGGATGACAATTCCCATTTCCACCCAAGTGCTAAAAAAAAATGACTAAGCAAACACAGACTAAGTGCTTCCTTTTACCATTGCTTGGCTTCTTCAGTGAAGAAGCTGCTCTGGGACACAAGGGCGAATTCTGAAAGTAACAAATGCAGATCTGAGCTCCCTGACTGCCACTGACAGAATTATGTCTATAATCCCAGGCACCACTTTGAAAATCTACCCCTAATTAGTGGCAGTGCTTCAACTGCAACCCCCACTCTGCTAACAGAATTATCCAGCTCTTGAATGCAATATATTCCACTTATCCTGTTAGCTTGTTAAGCCATTGTGCTGGCACAGTGGTATTTTTCTATCAGGTGCTTCCAAACAGCTGCCAGCCTCTCCAGCAGCAGCCTAACTCCTGCTGGGCGCTCTGCCGCCAGCAGAGTCCCCGAAGGACTGCGACCACACACACACAGAGGCTTCCCCTTGTGCCACGGTCAGCAGCACTCTAGCCTGGTAATACAACACCTTCTCAATGCCATTCCCTAATTAACTGGAGAATCTGCCTTTGTGGGCATATGACAATTGCCCTCTCTCTGCAGAACACATCTTTTGCCCCACCCTGCAGCAGTGTTTATTGATTATCTATTCCTAGGAGACAGAAGTTTTTCATTCCAAAAACTGTTGTCCTAGAAACCCCTTAAATAGGTAGCAAGGAAGTGAGTAAACATTTCCCCCCCCTGGAAAATGTTATTAATTCTTTCACTAAATTCTAGATTACAAACTGTGGCAGCCAAACTAAAATACTGGGAAAAAAACTGCTGCTTAATGAAGTGTATCAGTGACGTCCTCTAGCAGGCAACTGTCAACAGGCTTACAACAAGAGGACATCCAGTAACAACACCAAGTATTTGGAGTTTTCCATGTTGGCATGAAGCTATTTCACATGCCCCAACCAATCCTATGTGTATAGAATGCTCTTTCAGCATAACCAGAATCTCAAATAGGGATGCTAGGAGCAAACACTTGCAATTAAAATCAAGGACTGAGGGAAGACATCAGTACCTCCCACACAGTCCAATATCTTTTTCTTTCAAAATTTTTTTTTAATTCAGCTTTTTAATTGTTTCAACAGCTCTCCTAATAAACTTCTGTTATCCTTTGGTAGCAGAGGAACAGCTTTGCTTAGAGATTCTGATCTTCCTTCACTCTTTGAAACTTGCATGTGGTAGGGTTTGGGTTGCTGTTTCTGGGTTGAGGGCTGGACTACATCTAAGCAGCAGGTATTTCACTTACACCTATCAAACTCTGGGGAGGATTGTTTTCTGCAGCATATCCCACCAACTGCCCCCACACTGGCTCTGAGGCTGCAGGCTATTTGGTATCAATGACCCTGCGAGCCTTAAGAAGTCTCTCTGCAAGTTTATAGTGGTCCAAAGAATGACAGTATTTTACAGAACCAATGTTAAAAAAAACCTCCAGTTTAGTTAGCAGGGAAGATGGCTCATTATGGTTGCTAAACAGCTTTGTTTAGCAGTGTTACCACCAGTTTTACCAACACCCAGAAAAAAAGCCTCTAAGAAAATCTGGTGTTATGATCAGATTTACACCAGGCAGCTGCCTAATGCAGAACAGGATTGGCCCTGTAAATCTGACAGGTCCATACATAGACTATTAACGTGCTTAAGCACTCTGACAGCAAGAACTGCTTGTAAATATTATCCTCTTTGGAACACCTAAGCAATATCCTGCAAACCACTGAAATAACTGGGAGGTTTGCCATTGATGATGAAGAGGCCCATTGGACACTGATTGGATCAAGTAATTTTGCATAAAATTTACCCCATAGACTTCAAATTCAAACTTCATGAAAACACTTTGTTTGTACGGAGAATCAAAAAATTGCTGCCAACACCTTTTCTCTCTGTCTATGAAATGACTGGAATCACCAAAACATAGAGCATATATAGTGGAAACACTGACACATCCAATGATGTCCTTGGAAGGCAGGAAATATTAGATAGCAGCTGCCTTTACTACAGCTTCAGAAACTCCTCACTCTTCTAACATGGTTTGGATGGGAGGAGTGCACAGATGAGTAATGCTGACACTTGAGGGAGAGAACCTTATCTTCCAGCTAAGCTGTGTTTGAAGAAGGGCTCAGAGCATTAGTCATGCTGTCAAAGCTCTGGACAAGGGAACGGAGTCAATGAACCTTCGCACCATAAAAGAAGCAGCAAGGCAGTGAACAATGCCCATTCTTCTAAATGAATGCCTCAAATACCAGTTCAATTGTGAATATCATTATTTCCAGAAGTGAGTTAGAAAAGACACTTTACTTTCAACCTTGGGTCCTACTATGGGCAGAAATGAGGCAACTGTAGATTTATAGTCTGAATTTAAAAGTAGAGAAATATCTGTGCTACAGATCAGACGTCCCTCAATATTGCTGAATTCCTAATAAAACATTTTGTTACACAGAGCATTTTTCAATTTAGGATGCCACAGAAAGGCTAAAGCTGAGAAAAAAAAATCAGCTTTTATAGTATCCACAGTCAGTTAATGCAGACTCACTCACACTCAGTGTTCCTCCTTTTAGCAGATCCCTTAGACTCAGCAGAAACTGCTTCTCTCACCTTAGTAAATCCATGGGTTTGGTTTTTTGTTTGCTTGCTTGTTTTGCTATTTGCCTGATTTTGTGGTTGTTTTATTTTAATCTTTTCTATTTAAAAATAGTCTTTGTTTTCCAACTGGCTTCTGCTGTCTACAGCACTTGATGTTTTGTTTTTCTTAGGTTGCTGTTTTCTAGAACAGCAGGCTTTAAAAAGTCAACAGCCTTCTCCAGTGAAGTGGGCTTGAGGGAATACTGATTGTAATCAAACTGTCATAGAATAAGCAATGTTGGAAGAGATCTCCTGAAGTCACTTGACCCGTCAGTCAAAAAGTGCTCCAAATTAGAGCACGCTACTTGGGGCCCTGTCCAGTTCAGCTTTGAGTATCTCTGAGGGTGGAGATCCCACAAGCTCTCTGGGCAACCCATTCTAATGTTTGACTACTCTCTTGAGACAAAAGATATTACTGAAGCTCTCCTGAAGATATTCCTGAATCAGACTGTCTCTTGCTGCAGCTTGTGTCCATGACCTGCTATCATCTCAACATGTGCTGTGACTAGAGTCTGCCTCCTTCCCTACAGTATTCCAAAGGAATCAGTAACATTTCACATAAGAATTCCCTTAGACTGAATAAATAAATCCAGCTCTACCTCTGCCACTCCTCATATGTAAAGTCCAGTCTGAAGGATGAAGAAAACAGAGGCCAGACTCATTCTGAATATGAGTGTGGCATGGCACTAAGCAAACCTGAGGTATAGGAAGAACTTCTGGGGAGAAACAGCTTTTACAAAATCTGATCTCCAGTAAGAGATGAATTCATTGCAGAAATTTGGTCACCACCAAAAGCTTTGTGGAGGATTTGGCTTGGTGCATATTGGCTGCAAGTCTTCTTCTGAACATAAAGTCATTGAATACAATAAGAGGGGAAAGTGGTATAAACTAAATGCAGGAGTGCTGTCATTTCAGGGAAATCATTAACTACAGCAAGCTAAGCCTGACAAAGCCACAGCTTGCCTCCACAGCAAGAGAGGATATGTCTCACATGCCTGGACACTCCTGCCAGCTCTGACCAGCCCACTGAGAACCTCACACAGGTAGTTATCAGCTGCCTGCCTGAGAGACAGCCAAGTGGTCCTAAAGGCTAAAGGCTGGTTTTGGTCAGTGCTTAGCATGTTTTTCAGGCAGTCTAGATCTCTCCCAATCCAGAAACTCTTCAGAACCTTGAAAGGAAAAAGCAAAAAAAAAAAAAAAAAAAAAAAAAAAAAATTTACTAGAAAAGGAAAAACTGGAACTAGAAAAGATGAAAAAAATGGCAAGGGTCTATAGAACAAAAGTGGAAAACAAAGGAAAAACAGTGGAGGATGTTATAAGGAAATCAAGAAATTAATTTATTAATTTCTAAAATTCCAGATCTTTACATTCTAAAAAAATTCCCTTTCTC
This sequence comes from Oenanthe melanoleuca, assembly GCF_029582105.1. Taxonomy (NCBI): domain Eukaryota; kingdom Metazoa; phylum Chordata; class Aves; order Passeriformes; family Muscicapidae; genus Oenanthe; species Oenanthe melanoleuca. The sequence goes on along the minus strand of NC_079335.1, from coordinate 97,289,858 downwards.
TCTTTCAGATACATCTCAAAATACCCAAGCCAAACACCAGAAAAATTCCAATACCCCAACAGTGATCACTACAGCTTTGTTAGAACTCAAACCTGACAGCAGCTACTTTCAAACTTGACCATGACAAAGGTGAGATCCTTTAGGGAAAAAATAAGAGAAATTAACAGGCTGCTTTAAAAACCAGGGTTTCCTAACAACAGTGGCACTTCCAGACTTTTCTGGCATTACATTTTAAATATTCCTACGTAACTGACTCAGGTGTAACATCCCTGGGCTGTGCTCAAACATTTCACCTCTGGAATCACAGTCCTAGTACAGCTGAACCTGCCAGAAAAAAAGTCACAAATGTGTTGGTATCTGAGATATAGTCTATTATGGATTTTGTGAATTGAAGTTAAACAATTACCCAGGGTTGGTTAGCTATTATGAGCAGTGTGGGCTGTCCTTTGCTAAGAATATCAAGATGTGGTCTAATGAACGCGGTTTATACTTAGGTTCACCACAAAGTCACCACACAGGCATAAGGGCAAAAGCTGCCACAGTGTAAATGAAAAATCAGACTTGTTGAGTTAAAAAGGGAAGCGTGTAAGAGCAATTTAGTTGCCTTCCATCAGACTTTACAGATGTAAGAATTTAAGCCTCCTTTTGAAGTGCAGATACTGAGTGGGGAGATGCTGCATGCTTTCAGTACAGATGGAAACAAGCTTGCCTGAGAACTCAGTTAGCTAGCCAGGGAAAAAAAGGCCCAGATATTTAATGGAAAAGGAAAATGCTTCTCAAGAGATTCAAGGGTTAGAAATGAACAAAGGGTTCACAATTCTATTAAAGAAATATTCTTATACACATCTGCTGGTATATAACATACTAACCTACATTGATTTCCCCACTTGTAAAAAGCCTAAGAACAAAAGAGGTCTGAGTAATAGCTACAGTAAAAAATTATTTTTAAAAGTGTGCAATATTATATAACTTTTTCTTTCAACATAAGTATGTTAAGGGAACATGATTATCCTGTCAAGCTCCAAGAAATCAGGAAATGCAAACCTAAAAGAAAACTGTGAAGCACAAAGTCTGCTTCTTGATATTTAAATTTTATTGCTTTTTTCTTTTTTAGCTGTCTCCCACCACAACTTTTTCCCAATGCAACATTATAAATGTATTTTTGGATCACCCAGGTTTTGTGTGAAGCTAAGTACAGGCAATCCAAGCTATACTCAACATACAGATAAAACAAAGGACAGCATGATCGTGATAGGGCTTGCATGAATGTGCACATGGACATCCATGCACACTAAACTCATAGGGAACACACCTGCAGGCACTGGTGTCTCTTGGGATGTAGAAAAACCTTCTGGATTTCAGTCACCACTTGCTCCTCTCTATCACTACTTAGGGTGTTTCTACTGAAACAGCCTGCAAGGTATTCCAGGTTATCCACAAACATTCAGAATGACCTACAAATCCACCAGTTATAAATGTGTGCAATTTCACCTCACAGTCATTTCCTCAGTCATGTCTATTGATTTTAGGTTATCTGAGTTATTTCAGAAGAGATCTTAAGTACTGGCTATTTTTGTTCTTCTCTCCCCAGATCTTTCTCCCTGCCCCTCCTCTTTCCAAGACTAAGGAAAGCAATCAAGAAAACAAAAGAAAAATATTTCAAGAAAACAAAAGAAAGATATTTAAAGAAAACTAAGTTATTTTTCTCTATTACTCTGGCTGCTGGAAAGTCCTTGGTTACTGAAAATCCAATCAGGACTAAATTGCTGGCATCTATCAGCTGTAGAAGATATGAAACTTCACTGCATAGCTACACACAGGTTCAGGGCAGGCTACAGATGTGGCTTTAACAAATTCTATGATCTCCTTCTTTCCATCTTCATGTCTGGCTCTTTGTCTGGCTGCTTCTCTGATGTAAAGAAATCCATGAAGTGCTTGAAAACAAGTATGGTGGTAAAGGAGAGCTGCTGAAATTTGCTGAAAATTGGTGAGTGGGGGACTGGGCATACAGCTGCCCATCTCAGCTTAAGTTCATGCCTTAGCTTGTGTTCAGATACTTGTGATACAGATATGTGGACAGAAGAACAGGTCTTGTACCTATCTCCCAGCTTTCCTCCCACTGTGCCAGCTTTCCAGCTGGCCACAGAAACACAGCATCCTTTAACTTAGGAATATGTGATTCCACTAAAACCCGTGTTCAATTTGTGGTTGGTTCAGAAACTTTATAATCTGTACACCTACCCAAGAATTTATCAATATTCTCAACTATGCATCGAAGCTTTGTAAAATTGTACTTTGCTTTTGCACAGGAAATTCACAACTTACATGTTCAGCTTATTTCTCATCTGTGTGCCTTAAACATTTCCCTGCCATCTAAAAACCTTCAGACTACAACTCTGACTGCAACAGAGAGCACAGGCAGCTTGGTCAGTGCAACAGGAGACCTCAGACAGAAACCACAACTAAGTCCCCATGCTCCTTCCTGAAAGAAAAGAAACAAAAAACTACAACCAAAACAACCACCAAAACAAATTAAACTGAACTTTGCATTAGACTCCAAAGCAGCTTGTCCACAGTGACTTGTAGTATAAAGCAATTTAAAACAGCCACACAAAGAAACACAGTGTAACTAACTTGCATCTGGCCTATAGTTGTGCAGTAGCTCACCCAGGCTTTGACAGAGAGACCAACTGAATAGGCAGAAACATCTCCATTACTTCAGTGGATCTGGCTTTCAGGTTACTGTAATCTACAGCAATAGATTCAAAGCCCATAGCTACACCTTTGTTATCATCTTCCCTGCAGATTAGCTTTCCATTTCCCTTTTCCCTTGGCAGTGTGTTTGAGACAGAGTAGTAAATACTGTTAAACAAAATACTATCTTCAAGAAATAAAATGAGCCTCTAACATCCTAACATTGTTTTACAAGCATCACAGATATTTTAAAAAATAAAACCTTAAGATAGTAATTCTGCTGTATTAACCATGTTTTCCTGATGTCCTATTTTTCTATTGTTACAGAAGTCATCATAAGAATTTTACGAAACAAGGTCCTCCACCGTCCCATCTCTATCTACTTATTTTGCCTTATTCATTGCAAGCTCTTAAAGAGCCCTTTGGGGTTTTATTCATTGCTTTGGATAAGCAGTGAGTTCATGTTTTTCCCTGTACATCTTTTAAAATTTATTCAACATCTTAAGAAGGCTTATCCACATGAACAGCTGTCTCTCAGCTAATATTTGCATTCCTTCTTCAACATGAGCCATTTCTTCTTTGTTCTGAACTAATCAGCACAGCTTAGTATGCCAATTTCCCTGAATGGACATGTCAGTCAGAAACCTGACCACTGTGCTTTTCAGCATAGTTAATACTTACTATTAAGTCTTCTGCTTTGTGTCATCAGCTAATAAGAATTAATAACAGATTAAAGTCTATGATAACAACTTTTGTTTGAGACTTTGTAACCCTTTGGGAAAACATTAATTCTTAGCACATACCCACAAAGTAAAACCTTGCCACCCACATCTGAGGTGAAATATAAAGATGACCAATGGCAGCACTATATAACAAAGCTGAACAAGCTGACATTCAAAAAAGGCAAAATTAGCTTGAAATTGCAGGTACTAAAGATGGGTCATCGTTAAGAAATTAGAATCTGAACAATTAGAATTTATACATTAAGTCAGACAATCTTGAAAAAGTGTCAGAACCAGAACACGGGCTTCTTGTCTTGATGAAAGCACAACGTCCTCCCAGAAACATGGACTGGAAATTACTTCCTGGGTGTCTAGATTTCAGCTAGGGCAGATTTAACTTCTCAGTAGCCATTAGAGGTGCTGTGTTTTGGATTTGGAATGAGAATGGTATTGATAACACACTGATGTTTTGGCTTTTGCTAAGTTGTTTTTATCCCAGGTCAAGGACTTTTTTTCCCTTGTCTCATGCTGTTCCAGTGAGGAGGTTCACAAAAAAAACTGGGAGGAAGCATATCTGGGACAGGTGACCTGAACTGTCCAAAGGGATACTCCAAGAGATTACCATGGAATGTCACACCCAGTATATAAACTGGCGGGAGTTACCTAGTAGGAAAATTGATCTGGGTTTGGGAAAGGGGATCTGGCATCAGTCAGCAAGAGGTGAGAAATTGTATTGTGCATCACTTGCTTTTACCTTTATTATTATTATTATTATCATCATCATTTAACATTATTACTCTATTTTAATTTATTTTCAATTACTAAACAAACTGATCTTATCTCAATGTCCAAGTTTAACTTTGATTCTCCTTCGCATTCCATAGGGCTGGTAGGGAGGGAGCAGGTTAAGTGAGTGACTGCATGATGCTTTATTTACAGCTGGGCTCAAACCAGACACTGGGTCATGGAGGCCAGTAGATACAGAAATTGGTACATCTCATCCCAGCTGATTCAGATTTCTTAGCTAATTATCACTATTCCTGCATCAAAGGTCTTCTACCCCAGAAGGCAGAATTAAAGCCTTTGATTCCGTCTCCCACAGCATTCTCCTGGAGAAGCTGGTAGCCTATGGCTTGGATAGGTGCACCTTGGATAAGTGCTGTTTTTAAAACTGGTTGGATGCCCCGGTCCAGAGAGTTGTGGTGAATGGAGCCACATCCAATTACTGCCTGGTCACTAGTGGGGTTATTGGGGCACATCCTGTTTAGTATCTTCATTGATGATCTGGACAAGGGGATCGAGTGCCCCTCAGTTTGGAGATGACATTAGGTTAGGCAGAAGCATTGATCTGCTGAAGGGCAGGAAGGCTCCGCAGAGGTATCTGGACAGGCTGGATTGATGGGCTGAGGCCACTGAGGTATGAGGTTCAACACAGCCAAGTGACAGGTGTTACACTTGGGTCACAACAACCCCAGGCAGTGCTATGGGCTGGGGGAAGAGTGGCTGCAAAGCTGCCTGGCAGAAAAGGACCTGAGGGTGCTGCTTGACAGCAGTGTAACATAATCTAGTGTGTGCCCATGTGGTCCAGCAGGCCAATGGCATCCTGGCCTGTCTCAAAAATAGTGTGGCCAGCAGGACCAGGGCTGTGACTGTCCCTCTCTATTGGGCTCTGGTGAGGCTGCATCTCAAGTCCTGTGTTCAGTTCTGGGTCCTTCACTTAGTAAGTTATTAAAGTAAGATATTGATGTGCTGGAGTGAGTCCAGTGAAGGGCAACAAAGCTGGTAAATGATCTGGAGGGTAAGCCCTCTAGGAGCAGCTGAGGGAGCTGGGATTGTTCAGCCTGGAGAAAAGAAGGCTCAGTGGTGGCTTTATTGCTGTCTACAAAGACCTGCAAGGAGGTTGTGGCAAGTGGGGCACAGCCTCAAGATGCAGCAGGAGAGGTTCAGGTTGGACATCAGGAAGAATTTCTTCAAGGAGAGGGTTGTCAAGCATTGGAATGAGCTGCCCAGGTAGGTGGTGGAGTCACCATCCCTGAAGGTGTTCACAAAACAAGTGTACTTGGCACTCAGTGCTATGGTCTAGTTGACAAGGTAATCAGTTAAAGGTTGGAGTTGATGATCCTGGAGGACTTTTCCAACCTAAACAATCCTATGATTCCATACCTCACTTGCAATTCTACACAAAACCATGAGGTTGTTATCCACACTGAACATTTCTTCTCCTCATATTTCTACGTAAACACACAAAGACCTTCAACTCATGAGCAGCAGAGATTATAAGAGATTCTGAAAATATATGTTTATGCCTTCAACAGGAATTTAATTTTGTATTAAGAATTGTCCAAGAGAAGATGTAAATCAGAATCACATGTCACCTGATGCATCTAAGTGTACCTCAGAAGAACTTCAGTAGAAGGAAACATGGTAAAGCTGTAAGCAGTGCTAACTGACACAGAGATGGGAGAGATCAACAGCTTCTTTCCTCCATCTTTGCTAATCCTGGAACATGGGAGAAGACAATAAAATTGAACAAAGGTAAATGCAAAATCTGAAGAAAGCAAAGCTGTTTTTTTTACTTGCAAGGTCTAATTAAAGGGAAAAATTTGACCCTGTTGGGGACACAGAAAACTTACAATTGACAAGCTCAAAATTATTTCCCTGCTGCAATGACTTGCAGTCATCGTCTCCCACTTACAACAGGAACACAAGCTTTTCCAACAGCTGCCTCTCCATGTGGGTCCAGTGCAGGGCAGGAAAGGACAGCTAATGAAAACATTACAGCAAGTCATGATGTGGATAAGCAGTCCTGGAAAAAGAATGGAACACAGAACACCAAACCCTGGTCTTTTCCTCTTTAGGCCCCATCAGGCAGTACTGTAGACATACCAGATATGACCTAGAGGATTTCATGCCCATACAGTGCAAGATTCTTATAGCTTCAATGGTCTTGGGTGTTGGACTAGCTGGATACTGGATTCGCCCTGGCAACATTCTTGTTCCTTTCTTTTCTGAGTGAAAAGTGTATTTTTTAAAAAAATTAAGATTGTGCCAAGTATAAATAGTGCTTTCCCTAAATAATAGTCAAACACATAAAAAATGGGTAGAACACAACGTTCTCTTTTTAAATTCATTAGCAGGCGTCTAGTGCACCCAATTAGATTTAAATCAATGTGTACAAAATTGGCAGTAACAAATCAAACTGGCAAATGCAGAGAAAAAGGGTAGAGAAAATCTATTTTGTAAAGCAACATCAAAGCAAACCTTTTTGCAACTTCTGAACTAAAACATATTGGAAAGCTGTGTCATGTAGTCTAAACAACCCCTAGTAATTTATCTGGTGCTCAGCCACAATCAGATTCATGCCCTATCAAAGGCAAGTAATTCCTAGACAGGAGGAAGCAGGTCTAAATCCTACTTTCCTTCCCTCTTCAAAAACTAAAATATCTGCCCTCAGACCCACTGTGTAATCTCAGGAACTGCATTGTTTTTCATTAATCTGACCAGATGCAGAAGAGAGTATCTAAGAATGCAAAAAGCCAAAGCAAGGATCATTACACCAGTGCAGTGTGCTGAACAGTTGCTGATCTCTCCATAATTTACTAAACCACAGAAGGGAGCAATATGATGTGCAGATATTACTATGACTATTATGTGACTGTAACAAGAGACATTCCAAAAGCAAGTGGCTGGGAAATACCAGACTCTTATTGAACCCATTAACAAATAAATGGCCTGTGTAATGGTCTTCTTGGTGTTGCTGAAATAAAATCACTCCAGTTCCCATCTGTCATGCTTTTTATTTCTTCATTTCAACTCTGTGCTGTATTGCAAGTCTGCTAATTAAACCATTCTAAATCTACACTTAGAAGTTCATACAGTATCAGACGCCCACTTAGGTTAAATTTGACCCAAATGTCTTCATTGAAACAGTACATACCAAGAAATTAGGACAACAGAGAAGCCCAAAATTGGTGCAACTGACCTGCACAGTGAAGGCTAGGCTGTAGCCAGTGATACCTGGGGATGGCTTAGCATCTCCACAATTAGTGCTGCTTAGGTAGAGTCCATGAGAGGGCAAGAAATGGACAACAATTTAACGGAGCCTGAAAATGGTAGCATTAACCCTGTTTTTTTTCTGTCTTACTCTGCTTTAAATCTGCAGAACTTTTCATTTGGACTACCACAACAGGAAAAAGTCTGATGGATGAACACTTACAGACTTATTTTACTTAATTAAAAGATGCCAGCTTTTTCTTATGTCACCTCTCTCCTGTTTAACTCCATTGCAGCCATGTCTACAGCAACACATCATGTGTGAAGCTACGAGGAATTTAAGCATGCCTGCAGTGGGTAAGAGAGGACTAAACATGAGACAGTGTCAGGATGTCAGGACCTCCACAACTTCCACTCCAGATCATTCTACTCTTCAGTGCACTGAACAGGACACCTGTCCCGGCCACCCTGCCTGTACAGGCACACAGACTTTCCCTGCTTCAAGCACCTTGTACTCTGCCAGGGATACATTTGATAACAAGGCCTAGCTCCTCCACGCTCTCATATACTCCCTGGATTCAGCACAGGATGGAAAAGGGCGCTGGCTGTCACTGCAGCAATATGTGCAGGGTTGCTGCTTGACACAGAACTCCATGGTGATTGTCCCAAGGCAGCATGGCCAGCACCTCCTCGGTGACAAGCACTGCATTCCAGAGAGGGGCAGCACTGATCCCTGCTCACCTGCTGCTGTGCATCCCACACGCACCATGCAAGAGGCTCTTCCCCTTCTCTCCCAGATATGCACTTCTTGAAGATCTGTCTGAAATATGCAGGTGGATTTGGGCAGAAAAAACACTGAGAAATACTTTGGGAGCATTTGTTGCGTAAAATTTTTTCCAATCCATTCTGATTTTTTGATGCCAAGACTAATTTTAGGTACATGTGTTTGCAATTCCATTAAGATGATCAAATAACATGTCTTTCATATGGATGAATCAGGAAATTATGAAGACTGCAAATTAAATAACATTTAAATATGCCAACAGCTGTGTGCTGGAAAGCAGAGACATTCCTCCTGGGATGGAACAATAAAAACACACATACCTGCATATTGAGAGTTATGGGCTGCTGCTCAGGAAATCAATGTTCACAGAGAAAATTGTTTGTACCTCCCCTGCTCAATTTCTGCTTGTTAGATAATAAATTGGGAGTACTAACCTCTCAAAAAGGGTGTAAATCTACTAATGAATGGTAATAGGAGTTTCAACCACACCAAGTTGAAAAGTTGATAACAAGATAGAGAAAAAAGCCACCAGGAGCATAGACCTGGATAATTTCTTACTTTAGCCACTGACACACCTGAAATCTGTCCTAATGAAAATGCAAGTGACCTAACTTTACAGTTCTATCTGTTTTGAAAGACACTGCCAATTTGAAGGAAAAGAATTAAACATTTCAGTAGGGTTTCAGCACATGCTCCACACCTTTACTAAATCAGAACTGTAAAAGCAAGTATTATTAAACTGCACTCAAAAGAGACCTTCAGTACAAATGAGTTTTCTTAATATTTAAAGAAAATCTCAACCACCCCTATTTAAAATGAGAGTAGGGAAACAAAAAGGAAGAAAAAGGTTATTATTTATAACACAGTGACTATAGTTATGCTGCAGTTGGAGGACCAATTACATCCTGGTTACGCTTTCCAACTCCACTAATTCATATAAATGAAGTTCTTGCTACATGGCAGGGTAATTGCAGTGTAAATACAATAGACTTTATATAACTGGATACTGAAAAAGAGTCTGTGTTACTGAGGTGGCAATGAGAATTAATTTGGACGTGTCATTAACCTTCAAATTCTCTGAATCAGTGATAATTAGGATATAGAAAAGCCTAACAAAAATGTAATTACACTGAACTAAGGGCTCAACTGTGCAAGTATTAAGAGGCTGCTCATGGGAGTAAGTGTGCTTGAACATGAACTGAGTATGACCGAATCAGGTTGTAAAACACTACTGAGGGTTTATCATAAAACAACATGGAAAAAAAAAAAAATTATTACTTTTTCAGATGTAAGAAGCATGCTGAGTGTTATTCTGGTATCAAAAATTATTCCCTTATATTATGTAGCTAGTGGGGTCAAATTCTGCCAGCAAAGCCCCCCCTTCCCTCTGAATGCATGTTAGCTGTAGCCACTGAAATAGCTGGTGTATCCCTTCTCTAGAACTTTTCAAAGGAAGTATACAATGAGTACAGACAGGACTTTGTAACATGAAAGTGCTAGTGTTCCCCATGCACATCAAATCTTTGTTGATTCCCTTCTAAGAAGTACTATTAAACTTCTCTGATCAGCTTCTGTGAACCATGACAGCTTCCTAACTCCAGACACCATAATGCTCTTTTGCACACAATGACAAAACTGCTCCTTGAATGCCTGTGGAAAACCAAGGACATACTGAACTGTCTGTTCAAATGCTAAAACAACTCCCCAGTCAGTGGAATAATTTCTTTGAATTCAAAGACTTGTGTCTTCGTGTTAGACCACTTCATGATGTTAACCTACACCAGTGCCAATGTAAGAGCACATCTGCAGGCAGGGTGTGGACAGCACTGCTGCTTTTGTGAAAGAAATCCTGCATCAGGGGCAGCCCAAAATGGGCAGGTACTTCCAACAGATGAGAAACCACAGAGATCACTTTTCCTTCCAGAGTTTATGGATCAGCTACTTTATTCAGAATTATTCACCTCAAATGGTTAATTGGGAATCTACTCTCTTTCAGCAATTGTTTCTTAGCATATATATTTTCTGCTAAGTGCCCTTTTACATTGGAAAGGGACCATATGCTGGCAAAGAGAACTTTGCATTTGACTGCTTCCTTCCAGCTGAGTGAATATTTCCAGTCACTTCCCCTTCGCATTTTGGCTTATGAATGACTTATCTTTGCAGGTAAGAGGGGGAGATGCATACAGAACATTGGTGGTACTAAAAGTGCTGCTCCCTGCCTTATATTAGAAGGCAGCTGCAGCTGGGGGAGCTCTGGCTACTTCTAAGCTCAAGATAAGGGATTCTTTTGTTCACTTTTGACAAATAATCACCTAAGCAAACCCATAGCTTCCAGAGAGGTGCTGCTTCCCTCCCTGTAAAGCTGAGCCTTTTAAGGTACAACGCTTACACTAGTTAAAGATGTTCCTGGCTTGCATTCTTTTCTGTGATTAATTGCAGCAGCCTCATGTTGTGTTTTCCATAAACTTTTTTTTAACCTCAATTGCTGAACAGTGTAGAAGCCACTAGAAATTTCTGTTCCCTCTTTATTTGCTGTCTGCTGAAGCATAATTACACCTACACCGTCCAACCAGACTGTTACATTTGTTCCACAGCAATGTCCTAGAAACATGGACAGCTTTAAAACTCACTTATCACAGAATCAGACATAAAGTGAAAAAGAAGACACAAGTGAGATTTTAAAATCCAGCCTTCCAATAGAATGAGAGATACAGCTGCTTGTACGTGAACACTCTCATAAAATCTCATCTTGCAGCATATGCATGGAAATGAAGCAGAATCCTTCATTATCAAACACTCCTCGGCAGCCCACGCTCTGACGTGACAGCACGAAATGCAAATATTTACAGCAGGAAGTCCTCAGGAATGATCAGTCACCACCAAATAGCAGCTGCTTATCAAGCAGTAATTCCTGCTGTGGGCAACCCGGCTGAGGCAGCACTTCCCCACAAACACAACACAGAGAGGGTCTCTTTCAATAATCAGCTCCAATTTACACCGCTTTTCCCACAATCTAAGTGTATCTGATGAGTCCCACCACGATCTGTGAGACAGAAACAGTGGCATGAAAGCTCCAGAGGTTCAATCAGCTGAGGTTCTCTGCATCTAATACACAGTGAGTGAATGCTCCCAATTTAGTGAAGACATTTGTCCTGAGGCTAAAGCATTGATTCTCCACTTACTGCCTTTTAATTGTGATGTAGCCAATTTATCTTTTTTAGGCTATAAACTCTTAGGAGAAAAAACTCTTCTTCTTTCTTCTGCATGCTGTTCTCATGGCAGTTTTATTTTACTGCAAGAAAACCTTGTTCAGGTTGAATGATTTTTATATTAACAATATAACACTTCCCTATTGCTAAAATTAATTGCTGTAACCTGTATTTCTTTCTACAACAATGTCTAATGTAAAATTGAATCAGTACTGACAATATTATGAATAAATGAAGAGTAACAAATACAGGAACATTCCAGAGGTTGTGAAAATGTTTTCTACTGAGAAAACTGTTTGCTTTTCCATGCAATGGTAATGTTTATGCTTTGTAGTATAAATTCCTGTGCACAAGCAACACTGCTTTCCACTATCCAGAAAAAAGGAGCCAGGCAGGATGTTCCTTTTCTCTTTTTCCACAATTGCAGGTGCTCTTTTTTACTGTCATTACCCCCAGGCCTATCTGCTGCCCCAAATTCACATTTAAGCTTCTGCCATGTACGAATTGGCCAAAGTGCTCAGCTCTTCATTCCCAGATATTCAAGCTTGATGATTCACAGGCAATAAAATGTGACAGGACTTTTCACCAACAAACGAACTGCAGGGCATCATAATCAGCAGGCAAGGCAGCTCTAATAACTGGGTTACAACGTAAGGAGATAAACTCAAATGGAGCAGAACATTCATAAGACAAGAAATGTGAGATGCTACTCAGCCTAAAGCACCACTGGTGCTATACAAAGACATCCAACTTACACAGCAGCCATTTTTCCCCTTTGGAAGCGGGATTCCTTTCAGCTGCCAGTTAAAGGGGGTCTCAGCAGCGCATGAACAAGAATGGCAACTGCTTACAGCCCCCAGCATGACTACTTTCAGCTTCTTTTCCCTTTTCAGTTGCAGCAAACTGCAGACAGGCAGATAATGGAGGGGGTTTTGTTGTTGTTGTTGTTCTAAGTTGTGATGTTAGGATACTGCTGGTAGTCAGTGTTTTCAGACTCGTTGACAGGACACACACCAAGAGCCAATATGCCAGCTGCTGCCCCGATGCAGAAGCTGCCACGCGCTTGGAGGCTTGGACAGAACCCACTTGGCTCTGGCATCAGCTGCAGATGAGTTAGTGCTAGCAGTAAAAACACTGTCCCCAGAAGGTCACCTGTCCCCAAATGCTGCTTCTCAAAGGACACCTGCTCTGGACCTTTTCCTATGCTGTGCTAAAAAAAGGGTTTGCTTATGTCAAAAACACAAAGCCTCCTTCCCCCTGACCCCCTACTGACAGCCTAAGAGTCAGTGAATTTATGACACTGGTACTACAATGGCAAAACTCTCATTGGTTTCAAACTTCAGCCTCAAAACCCACAGTAGGATCCCTAATGAGATAATCTCCCTGTAAAGCTATTTTTTTCTAACATACTCAGGTCCATCAGCCACTGCTGAAACTCCTACTGGCTGCAATAGAGGGTAAGTTTCTAAGCTGAGATCACAGGATGGCTTTTTTCAGCAGAAAGGATGTGCAGGAAGCTGTCCCAGGATCTGAAGAAAGCTTCCTCTGAGCAGCAGAGGCCCTCTCTGTACTGATGCCACAGCAGTTGGAAGACCACAGCTTTTGTTGGTACTGTAAGAAATGCCACGGCTGGCACCCTGGGGCAGTGCTCTGAACCACTGGAGCAATGAAAACAACTGAGGAATTTGATGCATCCCCTTCCATCAAGAGGGGCTCCATGTGTCAAGTCTCACTGGGGTAAGAAGTGTCAGGGCCCTCAGGTGAGCTACAGGAATGGTGCTAGACTGTCACAACCCTTAACTCATTGCACAAAATAGTGAAATCACAGCCAAGGATGAGTGTTTGCAGTTGTAGAGATAACATCTGCACTTTGCATGGTAATATCCAACCCCCAGCAGAAGCTAGTGCAGAGGCCCACAGAAACCAAGAAAAGAGTAGGACTGGGCAGATGCCTTGTTATCCTCTTCCCCACCTGTGTAGTGGGAGTAACACCACTTGCCAATGAATGATACAGGATGCTATAAAACATTCAAATACTTCAGTAATAAAGGTTGGACATGTACTGCAGAGAGCCAGATGGAGAAAGACATCTGATGGTGTCAGCTGGAACTAGAATTTGGAGGATCACACTCTGCTGAAAGCCTTCACATAGGCATGAGTTGGCCCAGTATTTTTCTCCAAACTCTGAAAGTTTTCAAATCTATGGCCCTTTTTCCTCCTCTTTGCACCCATACAGAAGGGTCCATGCAAGTTCATTCTGCATAACCTTTGCTGCCATTCCCTTGTTTTTATTGTCTTCACTTAGTATTTGCCTTACAATGCACCAATAAGTCATGCAGCAAAACAAGGAAGAAGAAAACAACAGACAAAAAGGTGCTGTACCTACAACATTGCTGGCCTCTCTGGTCTGCAAAAAACCCACACAAGCTATTTTGAAACCCAGGAAGGCAGGAAAAATTAGAAGATTATAGAAAAGAATGCTATTTCCAAGGACACTGGTTGTGTTCTCAAACAGAAAACCATTATCTGATACTACTTTTAATCATATTTTGGTTTTTAGTTGTATACAGTATACTTAACTAAAGGTCATAACAGGCAGTCCTCATCTGATTTCTATGAAGACCATGAGTACTACATGAAGAGGATTTTCTTTTAAACACAAGTCCTGCCTTGGCTGAAAGTGAATGGCTGTTTATTTCCCATAATACATAAATATGTATGTAAAGGTCTCAGCTAAAGAACTTGGAGAGATTACCTATTTGCATATTACAAAGGCACAGATCCTCAGACATTCTTCTACTGATTTCATACACTGCTGGTACTTTATAATGAAAGAGTAACCCTTCCATACTAGACCTGAAAAATTTGTGCAGTTGGCTCCAACTCAGGTCTAAGACGTGGACGGGAGTAATGCAAAAACAAATTCTAATCTCCCAGCCTACTGGTATTTATTGCCTTGGTTGGCTGGCTTACCTTTCAGAGAAGACAGGGTCTAAATCAACAACAGACATTACCCCAGCAAATTACACCAACTGGGAAATCAGCAAGAAGTCCTGGGGCAACAAGAAGTGAGTCACTACAGGCTAAAAAGAACTTTTCAGCATCCCTCAGAATAAAGATATCCAAGGCCACATCCTAATGTTCTTCTGAAGACAGCTGAAGGAAACTCTTCAGGCACTAAAACTGATGAATGGCTTCACCCTGAGTACGTCAGAAAGGTGCAACAAGACATGAATGCCTTTTAGTCCTAAAGGATGTGCCAGCAGCCCCTACCCAGCATCTAGTTTGCATCTGCATTGTGTATCAAAAGAAGGCAAAGAGAAATCACTAAAAGTCTTTTCATGGCTCAAGGGTGAAAAAATGAATCCTTTCTGGCTCTGGTGGAATAAGATGTAGCCAACACACAGCATGGGAGACTTTTCAGCCTTTCTAGAAATAATAACTTTGGACTGGGAAAAAAACAAACAATCAAAAACCCACACCAAAAAAAGCAACAAAAACAACCACCAGAAAAAAAGGCTAAAAAATTAAGCTTCAGTGATGTCCACTGAAACCTACATATACCCACAGGTAAGACAGTTCTTTCCTGTTCTTTTCTGAACCCATCTTCCAGACTAAACAATATCTGAACTAGTCTTCTTCTTATGCTGGTTGGAATACAACTCCTCAGTTCATGCAGGTTTCTGCCAAGCCTGGCAGGCAGTGAAACACTGTCAGCAAGGCCAGACAAGCTTTGGAGGTCATCAAGTCTCTCTGTGGGCTTTCAAAAGATGTTTCACTCTCAGAGTGATAAAATTTCCCAATACCAGACAAGATATATAGCTTTTTAGAGCTATCTAAGCCACAGAGCTTTGCTAGGCTCTAGCAAGTCAAAACTGCTCTCAGTGAAGCCTCAATCTGTCAAAAATGATGTTCGGTCCTTTGATAGATCAGGTCCTGAGTGCCCACTTCTTACCACTGATGGAGGCATGTCAGTGTGCTTCTACCTGGAACTCAGAGACTGTGAAAATGCTCATTTTGAAAAATGCGCTTTAAAAGAGGAAAATCTTCTCTCTTTCTGGACACTTACTGTATTTACTGTCCAAGCATCCCAAATCCTCTAAAGGTACCACCCAAATCTCACAGCACCCAGCAGAGAGAAGACAACTTTACAGAACAAGATACAGCCAGGAGGTGGGATTTGCCCCAAATTAGAGGGGTAAGCAGTGACAAACTCAGAGCTGAATCTACATTCTCCTGGCACACAAATCCACATCTTCATGGAAAGACTACCCATTTCTCTGGACCATAACCAATGAAGAGCAAATGTTATGTTCAGTTTTGATATAAAGATATATAAAGCAGGCAAGGTATAGCACAGTGACAATGGAATATACATGGAAAAAATAAAATATTAGCATAACTTACAGGAGCTGCGTTGTTTTTCACTGTCACACTTGGAGTCGTGGCTCGTAGCGCCCCACTCACGCCATGGTAGTACTTGAAGCAGATCTTTGTTTCAGCTAAAAAAACAACCCAAAAGGGATATTTAAGATTAGAAAAATTGCCAGGGGTAATCTGCATGATCAGCTGCAGCTCACAGGCACAAGGCTGGCAAGCAGTTAAATTGCAAATGGTTCATTCTGGCTGGATGGCACACCAGGATACCTCCTGCCTCTGATTTTCACCTTTGCCAGGGTGAAACTTAGAGTTTGGTTCATGGATTTTAAACAGTTAAAATCCAAACCTCTTCTCAGCAGAAGTTACCACAGACAGACCTTATAGCGCCTATTTAGCATTCTTTAGGAAGAAAAAAATTAAGGATATATAAATCTTCCCTGTTCAAACATATCAAGCACTAATGTGCAGAGAAATTGAGGAACTTCCTCAAGGACAAAACTGCAAAGCTGCTCATTGACAGGTTTCAGTATGCCAATTTGTTCTGGCCTTGGTCAGGGCAAGGATGTAGATCTTCACAGATTAACTGCTCTGCTAGTTACTACATTAAAACATTTTCAGGAATAGCGGAGTACCACCAGACTCTGCCTTAGTGTATTTCCACTGACTTCTAAAGATTTTAATTAGGTGAGTAACACAGGAAAGGTGATGATTTTTGACACTCATAGTGCTGCTTTTTGCCACATTCATTGACATTCAAATAAATAATATTGAGGGAAACTCATCTCAATAACTGCATCTAAAACAGCTTCTTGTTAATCAGCTCCTCACAACCCACTTTCTTGTCTGCTGCAAGAAGGAAAGAGTTCCAGCCAGCTTCTGTGTTGGTCTGTGACTACAAACAGATGCAAAGTGCTGCTATTTGCCTACCTGCCTGGAACTGGTGACTTGCTGGAGCTCATCCTGGCCTGCTGGCTGGCTGGCATGCAAGATTTTTTTCCACAGTAAACTAGATGTGAACTGGCCTGGTATGTGCCTATGTACAGTGGGGACCCAGCATTATGCAGTGTTACATATGTAACAGGTATACTTGTGGGATTTGAAAAATGCCTGTTTAAATAAAACCAGCTTTCACATCTTCTAGTTTTAGCTGGATAATGACATGGAAATGTTCATCTGTTCCAAGATTTTCCTTAAGACCTTGCTTTGCAGCTGCAGCTGTAGCTCAGGGAAAACACCAGCCTTTGCCAGCAGAGGCACAAAAACACCCACTGTAACTACAGTGCCTATGTATGAAAACAATATAAAAAACGCCATTTACCTGTTTTAACATACAAATTTCATTGCAGTTTTAATACCAGTAACTACTCAAGTCACTGCAGCTGTAACAAAAAATGTTAAGAGCTGAGACTGCAATCACAGATTATGATGCTGTGACCTGCTGCTTGCAGATCCAAGAAACAACCATGTAGCACTCCAGGTGGAAGCAAAACCTGGCACATGAAAAGTGGTGGAGACCCTCAAAACCTCAGGCCTGAATTGCTTATCCTGATACCTGCACAGGAACATGGGTGGAAAGAGAACTCCTGGTATTTTTTGGAAGACAAAATGATTATAGAAGTGTAAAGCCTTCCCAACATGTCACTTGGGAAATGAAAAGCAAAGAGGTGATGTTCCTAAGCAGTTTGAGCACTACTTGCTTTCAGGTGGCTTCCCAGTCCTCTATCCTGCAGGGTGCTGCAGGAATGCACAGTCCAAAGATGAGAAGCACAATGCCAGAGCACTTAATCTGTCATCACATTTTCCATCCCCACAGCCTGCTCTTCACCAGATGACCAGGTGCACATTTCTGTTCCTACAGTGAAAATACAGCCTTTCCCTCTATATCCACAACGTGTGCATGTGTCCCATTTACTTCACAGCATTCCACAAGAATTGGAACAGAATACAGAGTCCTTCAGCACCTCCACGAGAGGCTGTGGGGCCCATCCTGGGGTTGAATTCATAACTATACCCCCAGATGAAATTCTCTAACTTCAAGAGATTTACTTGAGGTGTCAGTGCAGCTGAGCAAACGACCCTGTTGTTGCACCTGGGAGCAGCAGTTGTTTCCTTTTGGCAGCAACAAAAGCTGGATGAGCCTGTAGGACAGAAAAACTGCAAGTCCAGATTGTATTTTCACGCTGTAATTTTCTCTACAGGACTTTGAATAGCTCAGCAGCTATCTCATTTACTCACTGAGAGGACAGGAAAGCTGAGGATACCACAATAGCTAAAACATGCAGTTCTCACCAATTATTCAAATCTTAATTTTCTTCTCCCCTGGAGATTTTTAGCTACAGTTTGCACGGAACATTGAGAGCTAGAATAAAAAGAAGCCTTTAAAAAAATTAACTTTTATAGTTAATAAAATCTAACTTCAGGTATTAGCTTGTATGACAATGTTCAGACCCCACAGCAGGAAATCTTTGTCATAGGTTGACAAAGAGGAAATCAGTTACCATGTGCATCGGGAAAATTTTATAAGAATCCATTTAATTCAACTAAAAGTATTAGAGAGAAAAGAAGGGAGAAAATGTATCCATATGTTGTTAACCTTGATATTAGTACCACTTTCAAGGCCAAAGGATAACTAAGATGACCGAATACGTATTTGGAAAAAACTATGTGGTTATTACAGGTTCCTCTCAGTTTCACATTACTATTTCTAATTTAATTTGCAACCAAGCTGTCCACATCCAGGTGCAAACCACAAGAAAGCAATTCAAGAGAGATGCAAGTATCACACCCAATCCACAGCTGGAGCCATTCATCAAGCAGTGGTAGAGGTGGGGATTATTGAACGTCAAAGGTTTCACTGAGAGAACAGATCTGAGAGAAAATGCCAAATGGAGGCCTTCATAAATAGAGAAATTGCTCTAGAAGCTTCAGGCCAATAACATTTTCTCTTTTCTAGATTCCTCCCTCCCCCTTTTGGTTATATTGTTTTCAGATTGAAAATATTATGCAAATGTCTGTTTTCAATGGAGAGATGAATCCTCAGCAAATATAAAACTTGCAAAATTATATATAATTTCTTTATGTGTAAAAATACCATTAGGATCCTAGTTGGCCATGAACCATTCTTTCCAAATAACATTGTTGGTGACAAGATTTTCATTGCTACAGAGTCCTAACATTTTGATGCATCTGAAGACTGCTCTTGCATTCCTGAATCACCTCTGAGACATTTTCAAAACAGATGCAAAAACCTGTGGGCTTGATACCACTGCCTCTGCAGATGAACAGAAAGCACTGCAAGTATTGGTAAGGCACTGATATAAATTAACCTGAATATTATCCAGCTGGCATTATTGTAAATAATATGTAATTACAAAGACTATTTGGATAGTAGTCTTGTAGATTAGCTTGTTCTGAAATAAAGGAGACTATTTAACTCTGCCCTGCTGCCCTAGCTTCATGGCAGAGTGCACAGGTCAGGAGCAGGTGCTGTCCAATTAATCTCCACTTATAAATAAATGTGTGCCATTTTTATTTTCATCTCTAATTATTTAGAGATCACTGAACCCAGCAATGAAGTCATGATGTTAAAGTCAGGAAGTAATGAGGTTAAATTCTTCTCTCATTTACCAAAAATGTCAATGAGACTGGTAAATCTTCCAAGAGATGAGATGCCTAAAGATGCTCAGAAATAGTCATGCCTGTGGCAACTACCAAACTACAATTCACATGGATAAAGAACAAAACCGCATTGTACTCTCTTTACACCAGGGTTGGTATCTCCATTTGTGCCACTTTTGGCTGGAGTAATTTGCTTCACAGTGGCTGGTATGGGACTATGTTCTGGATTTGTGCTGAACACAGGATTGATAATATGAAGATGTTTTTGTTACTGCTGAGCAGGGCTCACACAGAGCCAAGGACTTTTCTGCTTTTTGTACTGCTGTACTGAGGATTAGACTGGGTGTGTGTTGAAAAGAGGGAAGAGACTCATCCGGGACAGGTGACCCAAAGAGACAAAAGGGATATTCCAGACCCCAGGACATCACACTCAGTATATAAAATGGGGGGAAGAAGGATGAAAGGGAGGTTATTTGGAGTGATGATGTTTGCCTTCCCAACCAACTATCACACGTGATGGGGCCCTGCTCTCCTGGAGATGGCTGAACACCTGCCCGCCCACGGGAAGTGGTGATAGAATTCCTTGTTGTGCTTTGTTTGTGTGCACACACATTACTAAACTGTCTTTATCTCAGCCCACAAGTTTTCTGGCTTTTACCCTTCCAATTCTCTTCCCAACCCCACTGGCAGGGGAGTGAGCAAGCAGCTGTGTGGGACATGGCTGCTGGCTGGGGTTGAACCATGACACCATTATACACTGGCTATGTTACAGCCATCTGCTGCATTGGTGCAAATAAGAAAACCCCCAGTTGTACACTCAGATTCACCACTGTAACTATTACAGATGCACAAAAAATACAGCTGCCCCAAAGGAAGGCCCTCAAGGCACAGCAAGGCAAGATGATCAGAACCAGGCAACAGGATGGGTGATTCTGTTTTTCTCCTTGCACCAAGTACCTGGGCCACACAGGTTGAGGAAGGGAGGGGAACTGAGATGCACTTCATCCCTGAACACCACAGAGACCACTCCCTATTCAGAGGAAAGCACTAAGAAGTTTGACTTTTGCCAGAGAAATTTTGCCATGGGGCTTCATCCCTCTCAAAAGAAAAAGAAATAATTTCACAAAAAATATTTCACTATTGAAGCCCTGAGTCATCTCATTTACCAAATCAGTTTTGCAAATTAACTGGAACATTAATTTACCGACTGAACATTACTCAGGCAAGAGTTTACACTGCCTCTGCAACCACCCAGCCCGTGAAAGCACCCAATTCCCTATGAAACTGAAGTGAGAAAAGATAAAATCTAGTAGAGTCTGTTAGTGAATTGCAACTGGAGGTACTGAAGGTTGGAAATCTCCAAGAGGTCTCCTAGTTCCCATCATCCAGCCACTTTTCTGTCAGTGGTATTTGTCCTGTTGGTTTATTTGATACTCTTTCCCTTTAAAATACTTCCATTCCTATTCATCTTCCTCATTCCTTCAGAGCTGTTAAAACTGCCCTAAATGTCTTCTCAAAAGTTCACTTGATCTTATAATTAATTCTCTGTTCCTTGCTTACTAAGGTCAACCTCATCTCAGAGGCTTAGTTTTCACTTAAAGGTGGATTTATTCTTTAAAATATAAAAAAAAGCTTTGCCAAGATTACACAGTTTCTCTTGTTGGGCTAAAAAACCCCCAGAACACCCTAATGAGTATTTCAAGGAAGACTATAGTCTTTGGGGGAGGCAGGAAGCATCATCTGGTGTTTGCTAGGAGTGTGAGATGCACTTAGGGCACTTCAACAAGCTCATTGTGATTTACTCCCATGACACTTTTTGTTTCAATTAAATAGCTGAGGTGACTAGGCATTAGGCAGGCATTTCTCACTGCTGTAAAAACCTTCAGGGAAGGTTAATACCAGTCTTAAAAACTGAGTCATTTTTGATCAATTCAATCTATTATCAAAAGAGCTGTTGTTGCTCTTTTGGGCAAACATTGCGCATAAAAAAATGAAAGGTGTCAAAACCTGTAATGAAAAGGTAGCTGTCTCTGGTAAGTGGTTGGGAACCAAGTGAACCAAATCAGACAGCAAAGCAATTAAGTTATGAGTCATAAAGTTTTCCCTAGAGAGGAGCCAGAAGTGGAATAAACAAATATATGATGCTGTGCTACAATCAAATCGCTGTGGGACCATCCTGAATTAAAGCAGCCATGGTGATCTCTAAACGTGGAGACCAGCTTCAGTTAAAATAAAGACTATGAGTCAATGGAGGGGGAGAACTATTTGAATACAATGGGGAAACTGGGAGAGGCATACGAAAAAAACTGGACAAGGAATTACAATGGGAAGCCAAAACAGAGAGATTAAAGGCAGTTTATATGCAGAGCTATGTGACTAAGCAGTGCGCTTGAGGGGAGGAGAGGATTGAGATCATAATGAAAATCACTGCACAGAATGGGACAGGGGAGAAAGCAGAGAGACTACAACTGTGTAAACAAGACTAGAAGATACTAAAATAAAAGAAGGCAAGGAAAAGGAAACAAAGCAAGGGAAGGTAGACAGGGAAAGAGTAAGAAAGCCGAAGTTGAAGAAGAAAGAAAGAGTCACTGAGACCTTCAAGCAGCATGGAGTGGCACAATGTATAAAATGTATCAGCAGCTACCTGTGAAACCTGGTGTACAGGTCATGTCCACCTCTCATGTCTGACCCCCCCTTTCTCTACCTGCTGCTGCCTCCTGTGCCCATCTCCTATTTATGAATATCACTGAAAGTTCAGAGCAGGTAAATTGTGCAACACAAAGTAAAACCCAGTGTTCCTGCATCAGCATGAGCCTTTCCCTAAGCATCACTAGTTTTTAGATAAATTTAGGTAGTTTCTCATGATATTGTACCTGTCCTGTCAGCAAAGAATTAATACTCATAATGAAGATAAGAGGTAAAGCTTTTACTGGCAGATCTAATTTGCAGTTACAATGTTGATACACGGTACTGTTTATTTCTATCATGTAGGCCTGCTGCTGCTCCATGCAAACAATGGCTCTTATTTCTGGTGCTCTCTCACAAAATCTGCCTGTTCCAGGCACTGGCTGCCTCTAACATGCAATGGTGACACTACAGCCTGGTTTGCTGCTCAGCTGCCTATGGACCATGTGTTTCCTTAAGCTGTAGACTGCATCTGCTCACAGTATTTGTTTAGTATCACAACCACCTATGGCTTTCCAAAAGCGCCTCAGCTTTTAGACAGCAAACAGTTTAGTAACCAAACAAGGTCTAAACAGATGTGTTTCTTTAATCCCTGTTGCAGAATCTCGTCCAATTTTCTGATGACTTGTTCCTTGCTCTGCTCTAAAATGTGCACAAACACTTAACAGGCTTCTTTGGAGAAACTGCAAGACTTGAGATTTTTATGGTCTCACCTTTTAGATAACTATAACCTTTCCCAGCAAGAAAGAAGTATCTGGAGCCAGAATTAAAGCTGACAGTACATCTCAGAAATTTGAGGCACAAGTATATTTGCAAGGAAATTCTAATAGCTCAAAAAACAGCAGTAGAACACTCAGAAAGTTTCTAATCAAGTTTTAACTTATGCCAAAAATCCACACTTGTCAAGATACAGAAATGCAAAGTTAGAACATTCAAATAACCTTAATTCTGCACCAATAATATATTTCAGTATTTGTAGTCGTAACTGACATTTGAAGAACAGATAAGATGATCTTAGTACTTTCTTTTATCTTCAGAAGTTGTTGCACGGACTGTTCCTTCCCAAGGATTGCACATTGAGGGCTCTCCTTTATAACAGGAGAGCTGATTATTATAATTTATTATATCTATGATTCTTTGTTCTGTTGATCTGCAGATACTCTCCCCTATTGACTTTCATTTTTATTTCCTTTGCTTGATAATTTGATTCAGCAGCTACCTGCCATGACAACAGTAATAGGGGAAATTACTACACTAATAAATGTGTAGAAATAAATCTTCATATTCAGTGGTCCAATCTCCTCTGTCCTAACTTCACCTGTTTGAGTCCTCAGTGCTGCAAGCTCCATACTATACCAATTTTGAGTCTAGCTTTGTACAATCCACCTCTGTTACTATGCTGTTCATAGGAAGTGACATGTATCTGCTTACCCATGACTGCACTGGGAAGATTTTCAGGTGTGGACTCCTGAGCCCAAGACAAAATCACACTATGTTTGCCTTAAGAAAATAAAGGCATCTAGGAGTTTCTACTGTAGGACAGATACAACAAAGTTGCTCTGTAAACTGCTGTTGAGGGAAAACATACAGATCTCATTTCAATAGGCTGCTGCTTATGTGCTGCCCTCATAAAAGCTGTCCAATTGGCAAGATTCATTACTAAAGAGCGCTAGCAGCTGGAATGGATGTGTGCTTATACATTTCAGCACTTCTATGTATTTCTCCATACAGGCAGCACATCCAGCATTGCTGATGATGAAAGTTGTTTTACATTTTCCATTATAAACCTTGTTTTCAGATGATTCTACATTTCAAATATACATACATTTGGAATAAAATTTTGTGTGCTGGATGTTTACCTCATATCTACAGAAAGGCACAGTAAGAAAATTTCATCCAGAAATTTGTAGCTGAAGGTAAGTAAAAACCATGATGTTTTACCCATTAAAATTTTCTGAAGATCTTTTTTTACCCCCCAGTTAATATGCGCTTAATATAGTGACTTCTGCTCCATGCCTCCTTGTGTTCCTGTAAAAGTACATTAAAATTCATCTAGCTTATAAGCCTCTCTAAAAAATTCAGTTTGATATGCTCATTTGAGATATCTTTGATTTTACCATCTAAAAGCCCAGGAAATCCTAGCTGTGCTAAGAATGTTCCAAACTGGCAGTAAAACAGGCTTTTTCTGCAATACAAATCTAGGTTTCCCCTGGCTGTGCCCCATCTGGAAGCAGGAGGACTGCATTTCTGGGTATCTCCCCAGTACCCAAGCAGCATGAAAGAGGAGAATATGAACCCGCTCTCAATTTGCCCCCCTTGAAGGAAGAGACAGAGGAGGCTGGGGTTATTACAAGCATAGGGTGGGAAACAGGAGCAAGGACAAATCCAGGGAAAATGGTGAAGAAAAAAACACTGTGATTTGTGGTGCTCACAGGCCTGAGTAGAGAAGGATTAAGGGGAGCAGGTAGCAGAGCACTGTTTCAGTCTTGCTAGAACAAATGAGCTCTGCCACCTGCCTTCACAGTGGGAACACAAGGTATATACAGGGGCTTTTGTATTCAAGATCCCAATAAAGCAACTACAGGGGGATGGCAGTGGGATCTAAGGTCAGTCTGCTGGCTAAAACTCTCTCCAGACAGGCAGGAGTTGGAATGCATTAAAATCTGCAGCCATCCAGCATCTCTCATGATAGTCCAGTTCATCATGGACAAGGGTCCGTACCATCAAGTGCCCAGTAAATCTGGCATTTACATTGACAACTGGAGCCAAGGCAGGTCAAGTGAGCTAGAGTAGATCAAGTCAAAGCTTCCACAGATAGCCATCACAGGAAAAGCCAGTGGAAGGATGCCAGTGCCCACACAGTAGATAAAGATGCTAAATGTCTATAATAAAAAGTTGTCTTAGTCCTTTCATAGCTGGGAAGAGAACTCGCAGTTTGTGTTGGTACATGGTCTGCACCTATTACCCCAGTTCTTAAATTTTACTGTGTAATGAGAGTAGTGAACATGAAATTTTTTTGCTCAAGACAGTTCACAATCTTGAAAATAGTAATGTCCTCCTAATATTATCTTCAGATGGGAAGTTAGGGAGGGGACTGAGGGCAGAAAAAGACAAGGACACAGCCTTACCATTGCTGGCAGAGTCATCTCTCATCCCATTTAACAGAACAGAACTATTTCTTTCATATTCATAAGGACAGCAGGATTCAGCCCAGAAGAGGCAAGAATTTCATCTACTTATTTACCGTTAACCCAACAGTGATATCTATCTGCTCAGCCTTTATGGACTACTGTAAAGAAAGGACTGATACACACCAGTTTAGGTGAATGCCAGTTGGGAATGGGAGGGTTGTAACAACTTCCCTGTCTTTCATCAGGAGAAGGAAAGGCTCTTTGAGAGATACATTTTAGTCATTGCAAACAGGGAATTACAAGGGCTGAACTAAGACTGGGACTTTAATGAAATTCTGGAGCCTACAGGCATCTAATGTTTTTATGTAAATCAGCTTAAGGATGACTTTTTCATCATAAGCATTAGCAAGCAAGCAATTTATTTGAGAAAAACTTGTGATCATCAAAGTAGTTTAACTGTGTGATTGTTGAGTCCATATTAACTGAATAACATGCCCAAAGTTTGCTCTCTGGTCCTTAGCACTCATGCACGCTGCATGATAATCAACATTGCAGGCAAAACCTAACACATGGTTCATCTTATTTCACGGAGATGATTTAAAATTACTTCTGAAATGGTACAATTACAACAGACTAAGTTTTTAAACAACACTTTTGTTTTAAAATGGCTCATCATCTTGGTTACAATTGACTCAATAGTTCTTTATCAAATTGAATAGTAGACAAAAAATCTCTATGCCTTCAGTCCACTGGAAATGAGCCCTTTCTGCTGCCCATGCAGAAAGCCATCTATTTCACTTTAGTAGCAGTCCCTTTGCTACATTAGTCACTGACATATTCAGGAAAATAATCTGAACTAGAAATATAGTATCTAACAGTCTTTTAATTTACACCAAGATATATTAAACCACAAGACAGACAGAAAATGAGTATACACTGACACCGTGACCTTTGTCCTGAGTGTCATCAGAGGCACTGTGAAGGTGACTCAGAGATGACAAAAGTATAAACAGCTCCCCAAAAGAGGAGGGATGGGCAGAGCTGGGACCTCTCCCCTCTCTTCACTTGGATGTGCAGCCATTGGGGTGTCCCAGATGAAGCAAGCTCTTATCAATGGCCTCTATTGCAATATATCCCTGAGGCTTTCAGGTATTATGTCTGCCTTAAGTTAATTGCCTCATAGAGGAGATGCCTGTGAACCATCAGCTCTTTGCTTTTATCAGGGCAATTGTAGTCTAAAGTCTTAATTAAATACATATGATTGGATTATGCCTTCAGGCACAGCCGAGAGCAAGAGATAATGTGTGAACTTCAGAAGCCAAATGCCTCAAACACAGCCCTCTCAGTTTCTTCTCCTTGATCTCAAAACATGGGTGTACCTTTGGATTTACAGAAGCAGGAAATTATCAGCTTTATGATCAACAGTTAGTATCTAGGGAGGCATAAACCGTAACTTTACCCTGTGATTGCTTTGTGAACGGCAGAGGACAACATGAAAAGGGATACCTTGCAACTCCAAACCTGGCCAATTAGGGTGGAAATCAGGGACAAGTCATCTTTTCATTACATCAGCAGTACCTGCTATGGCACTTGTTGAGCTGGTCTTTAATTGCAGTCTGAGAAGCATTACGGAATTTCACCTTAGAAACAGAACATTCCCTTGAGTCAGTCTTTCTTTTTTCCCCCAAGAAGTTCCTTTGAAGACTAGTGCCAAAAGAAACCATCCTAGGATTCACCATTCCCCCAGATCCTCTTACACATTACCTCCTTTCTCGTTAACTCTGCCAACTCTACCAATCAAAAGCTCTATCCATATTTCTCAGATATCCTCAGTCACTATAAGAATGCCTTAGAACAACAGTTTATGTTTTTAGCAGTCAGACCATGCAATATTAAAACTCAGCGTTCTCGCTGATTGGGAGCTATTACAGCCAGTCAAGCATGTGCCAAGCAGTACACAAAGAGAGTCTGGCAATCAAGTCCTTAAGCAACAAGATGTGAATGTTACCCTTTGCACTTGATGGAAGCGAGAATCCAAGACCTTAGCACTATTACCTGCAATAATAAGGGCTGCTTTCCTATTTTAATACCCTCATCATAATGCAATATGCATCCATTCCTTGTCTCTACTCAGATCCAAATACATTATTAGCCTAATATTTCCATGAAAATGAAGCAAAAAATGGTCACTTTAAGATGATGGCAGAATGAATATTCAAAATGCTTGTAGAAGCAAGTTTCTAATGCTCAAATGATTTCAGTTACCCACTACACTAAGCACGTTATTCTTCGCTGCTGCCACTTCTAATCATCAAATTAAAGAACTAATTTTGAGTGACTAAGGGAATTATGCATCATACAATAAAGTCTGTTCATTGCTGTCATAGTACAAACACATTAATACAAGTGAAAGAAGTCATCAAAACACTCCTTTTGATTCAAATAAGAGCTCACAGAGAAGAATAAGAAGAGATATTGTGATACTCTTTTAGGTGGTAATGCTTTATGTGTGCCATGTGGGACACAAGTATGACATCCATGTGGGATGGCAAGTATGACAACTCATACTCTTTGCTTTCTGGACTCTAACTCAGAGCAGAACTACCTGCAGACAGCTTTGAAGGAGAATAGTTTTTAAAATACACAAGACCAAAATGAAGGCCAGTAGTTCAGGCTGTGAAAAGTCAAGGCAAATGTACAACAGAGCAACACAAGGGGAGGCATGCACAAATTCATCTTGGAATTATCTGGTCTTATTTGTGAGGCATGTAACAGGTCTACTCAGTGTGAGGTGAAAATGGGGACAGTTGCACCTGAGTTTTGGCACTACTCTAAACTCTACTGAAGGCAGAGGACAGTCAAAGGATGATAACGGGGCACTGGAGCTTGACATCTCTGGCACACCAGCTCCTGGTTTCACCATCTTGAAAACATTTTATTCCTTTCCTCATTACTTTCTTCCTTCTTTACAGAAAAGAAATGAGCAGCAACAAACAATACTTAACTTTAACACTAAATACTTCTTACTTTATTAAATACAGGGTGAGATTAACGGCCCTGCACTGTA
This sequence comes from Oenanthe melanoleuca, assembly GCF_029582105.1. Lineage (NCBI taxonomy): Eukaryota > Metazoa > Chordata > Aves > Passeriformes > Muscicapidae > Oenanthe > Oenanthe melanoleuca. The sequence goes on along the minus strand of NC_079335.1, from coordinate 97,261,575 downwards.
ATTACCCAGTGGCCAAAATTTCCCAAAGTTCAGTTGTTCTGAAAAAAAGTGTGCTTTGAGGTTTTTTCCTAGTACACCAAAGACTTACCTGCGTAGGTCTTGTAAGCATTAATTAAACACAAGAAAAGAGACTTCTGTGTCTTCACAACACAGAGCCATTCTCCTGTTTACACAGCTGAACCATTTATAATTAATTGAGTTCATCCACTCAGAATCATGAGCCTTGAATAAAAGTTCCGTGCCAGCTATGCTGCTGAGGTATGGGTATTTTATCTCTATTCTCCTTATAGCTTTAAAAATGCTCTTCTTTACAAAAGCAGGGCCTATCTTCCTTCCATTTGCTGAGAAACTGGTAGAGAAAGCATGGTCACATCCTTTGGTTCTCACAGAACCTTGTGAGCCATCACACTGGTTGGTGGAAAAAAAGTCAGTGTGATGCTTTTGCAAATGCTGTGCAAATATGCATCTAGGTATAGTGGACAAAAACCTCACCTTATTTCTTTTAAACAGTGCCACTGCTTGAGATGCCCACAAGTGGCTGCTCACCCTTTCAGAAAACTCGTTTTCACAAGGGCTTTTTGATTAGGTGCCACTGCTGTGGTGCTTATTGTTAATTTCCCTGGGCATTTGTAAGACAAAGCACATATTATCAAGAAGGAAAAGATCAAAAGGCTGCTAGGAAAGAGATATTATATCTAGTATTGCTTCTCAATTTAGAGCTCCCTCTGCAATCGCCTATTTCAACATTGCTTTTTTTTCTTTTCTAAAATACCAACTTCCATTCACCATTCAGATAGTTAGGGAAGAAAGTTGCTGTATCCACAAAATGAAACATGATGTTTTAAAGTCCAGCAATTCCAAAAGTATCTCACTTGATACTGGTAGAAAGAAGGGTCTACAAATGGGTTACAGGAGGTTGAAGGGCATGATAAAATACCCTGACTGTAAAAAGACCAGCAAATCTAATGCTGAGCACATTGGATGAGTACATTTGTTTTCCAGTGCAGTAAAAAAAGGGAACTGTAGGGGGAAAGTTGCTATGAAATAGATGCTGCATTTATGCAAGTTTAAAAATTGCTATCTTCTAACATATGTTGGAGTAAAAAGGAATGGAAATTTCAACAAATAAAGGGACAAAGAATCCTAAGCAGCACAGACAAGATACTGCAGACTAGGAAGGTTTCTTCTCTGGCAAAATATATCAAGAAGTACATTGGAAAAATGGTCTCCAAATTATTGTTAGTTCCTACTGATCACAAGGCCATACACAGATGGCAGCCTGTCCATCCCCTGAAGGTGTGTGCCTGGCTGGTGCACTCCCTCTGACTCTGCACTTCACTGCTGAAGGTGCAGGGCCCCAGCAGTGTGAGCTGCAGATGCTTGCTCCACTGGCAGGGCTGACAACACCTGCAAGCCATCAGAGCTGCCATCCCAAAATCAGCACCTCCTGTCTCACTCAAGCCCATCCACGCTGAAATTGCTTGGTTACAGATGGGAAATATTATTAATTTTTTTATAGTAGAGGCTAAAGTCTCCAACTACAGCATGCTTAACTTCCAGGGGATTTGCTGCACTGTGAAAAGGAAACCCCACTGCAAATCATCAATAGGCTGAGCAAGATAACAGCTGTTATGTGACAACATAACGTGGATGATTACACAGTCCAGACTACAGATAACCTGACTATTATTAAAACACATTTTTTCAGAAGTAAGCTTTTAGGAGACCTTGACAAAATCCAAAGCCAAGGTAAAGGACATCTGAAAAAATGAAGTAATAATAGAGAAAAGATGATTCTGGAGTAAGTTTCCTTTGAATCACCTGCATATTTGTAACTTTCAATATTGTTAGTTTATATCTAAGTGTATTTAATTTACATTTTTTACATTAATTTGCTGGTTAAATACACAAAAATATGACAGTCCTGATCTTGACACTCAAAGCAGTGCATTCTATTGACTCCTAAGTGAGAGATTCTATACCCTATATGCAGCAACACTGGAAAAGGAAAATGCTGGTTTTTCCTCACGGTCTGTAGGACAGATGTCAGCTTCTTTTGCCTGAGGCAGGGCTGAAGATTTCAACTGCAGAACCTGGGCCACCACTTTGCCATCCCTAGAAGAAATATACTGAGGTGAAATGCTTCAACACCAGGAAATCTAGGCTTTGCTCAAGCCTCTGCCACTGACTTCCTGCAGTAGTCTCACTATTTTCCAATGTAATTTCCTCCTCTATAACATGAAGGAAATTATACTTCTGGCAACCCACACTAAGGAGAGAAGAATATGAGTGTTTGCTAGTCCTTCCACAAACCAGTTTTCATAACAACATGGCAGTTCTTCAGGAGAATAGTATTTTATGCTGCAAAGCAATGCTCATAGCCACATTTGGCAGAGGTCCTAACAAATGTATTAATCTGGGAAAACAGCAGCTTGGTAACAGATAAATTCCCAACAGGAATTTGGGGCAGGTGGTCAGTCTGCCTCTCTAGAGGTGAGGCACTACATACACACTTCTCTACTGATCTGCGCGGATTGGATTGGATTAAGCAGGTCATCACAGGATTTAGCTCTACTTATTCCTTAAGCTGTAATCAGTCAGGTCACACTGAAATTGAAAATTACATTCTCATTTTCTTTTAAAATATTTGTTTGTTTGCATCTGCCTTACACTTATTTTCCCTTTAGTCACCAATAGGTTTGTGCTTTAAAAACTCCTGGGCTGTCACTCCCTGTCACTCCTGGTATTACAAATCCCACTGAGAGATCAAGGCATTTGGATTGTATTAGGCACCTTGCCCAGTAGTGAGAAAGGAAAAAGGAAGGAATGGAAAGTGAGACTGAAAGTTACTGGTCTAACTGGCTGGCTGTAGGTGCTTATAGCCAACACATTGAGAAAAAAGCTACTATGGAAGACAGCAAATGGTCATGGACAACTAATGCAATAACAGTAACAGATGCACTGCTACACAAGCTTGGTCTGCTCTTTCTACTGAATGTTGCATTAACCAAAGAACTCCTTTACATCTTCTGGTGGGTTTCACCACCGTCAGGGGACTTGCAGCTGTAACTGTCTCTTGAAACCAATCTCATTTGTTGAGATGCTCAAAACCACAGCCAGGCTATATTCCATCCATGATTTTGTAATTTGTCTGTTTTAAAACACAACTCACAATGCAAACAAGGCCATACAAAATACTTGCAAGTAGCATGTTTAGTTCACTCACCAGGTCAAAAAAGAATCTTCAAAAAGCATATTGTAAATGCAAATATCATTCTTACTAATTATCACCAGCAAACATGTCTTTTTCCTCTTTTTACAGTATTGAGAGCAGAAAAATAAAGGGTATTAAAAACAGAGCCAAGAATGACGTTTTGAGACCACAGGAGAGGAACAAGCTGTCCTCTTGGTTTGAGTTTTTAATTTTTAAGAAGAGAGATAACAATTCCAGGATAGGTTTGCAATAGATTGCCCTGTAGGTTTGGGTTTTTTCTCCTGATACCACCGGGAATTTCTAGTCTGAAAACCTCACAACTCTTACTTGCTGTGAACCAACTATCACCTCATATAAACTAATGGATCCATCCTGATTCATGCACACAAAATACTCAGCCTCTCTGTTTTCAATTAGAAATCCTTTACTAGCATACTTATATTACAAATCTGAAGTCTCAAGTAGGCTCTGAAGATGAACAAATTTACCTCCAAACAAAAGACCAGTGTAAAATATGAATTTTTACCATGTCAATTTGGTCTGACAAAGGAAGCCTTCATATGTGCATGTACATTGTCCATTTGTATAGTGCTGTTGTGGACTTCCAGCTGCTAAGTGCACCCCTAAGAGTCCAAAAGAGGCAGAAGTATTTCCAGTATTGTTTTTTCACAGTTCTGATGGTTCATTTTTCAACCTCTCTGCTGGTTTGGAGAATATACCTATCATAAACTGACAATCATGACCTAAGAGAAGGCTGGCAGATGCTACTTTGAGTCAGCTGCCATCATGCAGGAGTCTTTATGTCAGTCTTGACAAGATGTGGTTTCTAAAATTAAAGTGTTTTGAAGGACTAAGTAACTTTTAGTTCACTGCTCGACAAAAAATGCTTACAAATTTTTATCCTTTTAAACATTTCCCAGCATCTAGACTGCATTCCTCTTCCTCACTAGCTGTCAAAAGTCTGATTCATCTTGTTAAAGCCAACAGTAAAACTCCCACTCAGTGGGATCTCAGTGGACAGAGACCACACCTACCTCTTCTCATTTTCACATCCACATGTCACTCAGTCCTGTTGCGCTTCTCAAAAATATTTCTAAAGCTCCTGCAATCTTTCTGTTTGAAAATATCCAGGTAAGAACTGCAAAATGCACTACCAGCTGGATTTATATTTCACAGCACATATCATGCATAGGACAGCTAAAAAATAATTCATGCATGTCACAAAAGTATTATTTGGCATTTCACTGCATCTCAAATGCAACAAATTTATGAAATTTAGAAAAAGAAATAGATCTGCTAAAGCAAAACCAGATTCTATTTTCCATACTAAAAAATTTAGATGGGCTAGTTCAGAGGCAGAAACTTTTATCTTTGTACATATTATACATATATAAAAGGCTTTCACTGTGTCATTTTCTAAAAGAAGAAAGCACAATATGAGATTTTAAATTTGTTGTAGAAGCTCAGCACGCTTCATAGAGAAGTAATTACAGAGGTGCCTGCTAGCAGTGCTACTGTTAAGGCTGTGTCAGGGGGTTCATTATTAACCCAGTTTTCATGGTTTCACACCTCAGTTAGAAGACATCCATGTGATGGCCTTAAACTACCATAAAAAAATTCATCCCACTAGCAGTTTATTTAGTTGGTTTTTCTTCTTGTAAAAATGCAAAGAGAAGAAGGGAACTATATTAAATTTTCATGCTTCTTCTATAAATATACACTGGGGAAAGAGTTAATAATTTAAACAGCAAATTCTGACACCTTTGGCTGAAATCCTTACCCTGTTTAAATTAACAGCTAGTTCTCTTGACTACTGAAGGACAGAATTTCAGTCTTTGAATTCTGGAGAAGTTTAGATCCTGCTGTCCACTGAGCTGCTCAGCAAGACCAAGTGCCTTCTCCTGTTTAATCTGTGTCTTTCTTAAGCCTGTTCTAGCTGCAATATCATGTGAATTAGCTCAAATCCCACTGAAAGACATGGGTGTACATTATTACATTTATCCACTGTCACACTTCTCACTGTTCTGAGCATTGCTAAGTGTTTCTGATATAACTGGAGATAGGATCTTTTGAAAGAGATGTTCTAGGTAACATCTGGAAGCCCCTTCTGGATGGCTGCTCACACATATTGAAAGACACATGCTGCACAAACCAGCGCTGGTTTAATCCCTGTGCCTTTCCCAGACACAGTCACCACCTGTGTTGTATGACACAAACAGCACAGCCCACTAGGGACAAAAGAGCTTTGCTCTGCTACTGAGTGAGTACAAGGGGGACTTAACAAACAATACTGACAATCTTGTCAACATTTTTCAAAAAGGACCATCTTCTGCAACACAGTTGAAAACTGGCATGACTTTCCAGGATAAGGCTTTAAACTAAGATTTTAGTTTGAATTGACTCTGCCTGTGAACCCTCTACCTTTCTGAGGTAGAAATCATGGGAAATTTGGTTGATCTGCTCCATTGCCTCCTACTCTTTGGCAAAGGGAGTCAACATACTTGCAGCTGAGATGCCTCCTGGCTAAGTTTCCTTTTATTTCCCTCAAACATTAAAGAAAAATTTGAATGGAAAGGCAGCATGAATCCACATAAAAATTGCCCCTGCACCAGAATGTGATAAACAAAAAAAAACAAGTCAGAGGCTGTCTCACAACTGCGCCCTACACATTTTAAATTTCTCTGTAATGTCAGCTGATTCAGCCCTAGCTAGCCCACTAACATACCAGGGCCTTTAGGAACAGCACACAGAGATGAGATGAACTACCAGGCTTGGAGCAAGCAATCTAGTAATTAAAACTGATTAGAAATCAGCCACTCCAAAAATGGTGTGGTGGTGAGAGATGACTTTTGACTCAGTGCCAACACAACTAACTGAGGTAGCACCATCTTAAGCATCACAGCTGACTCTGCTATGGCTTTCTCTGAACCGAGCCCCTAGAATCCAACTTACCACTATATACCTTTTATTTTACATTTTCACCTTAATACAAAACAGGCATATGGTGAGTTCTCCAAAATATAAGGAGGAGACAGGGAAAATAAGAAAATCAAAGATAAAGCCAAAGTATGCTGGTATCAAAATATATTACTCATTTTTGTGACATGCCATGCATAAGACTTTATGCTCCTCACAAAGGAAAAGAAAATGGTGTCTCTATTAGCCATGAAGATTTACGACTCCTCACAGGAAGCTAATAAAGCTTACCATAATATCCTGTAAACAGGAAAACATTTGAAAGCCTGAATCCAGATTCATTCTAATTACAAACAGCACTTATATGTAAATCAAGAAATCCTAGCAAGTAGAGGGAAGGAAAGCATTTTGTCTCTCCCTATGATACCATAGTGAAAAAAAGAAAAATATTTTTTCTTAGTGTTCTCTTAGTGAACATGGCTGGCTAATTCCACCACCTTATAACACCTTATCAACAGGAACAAGAAAAAGACACTTCCTGGAGGTCTGGGGCTAACACAGACTGTGGAGGTCCAAAGGTAAAAATAAATGTTAGTTAATACATCTCAGGAGGCAAGGAGAATTCCTTCTTGTAAAACAAAATCTTACTAATGCACTTATATTTGGTTTTAAATATATGATTTCACTTCTAGATCTCGTCTAGCAATCAAGCACGCAGACTAATCTAATTCAGTGTAGGCATATAACGTTTAGAAAATCTGCTGTCCAAGTGTTGCCTGGCAATCTGGGCAGATTAATCACATGCCAGTTTTTGTGACTTCCCAGGTATCTCTGGAGCAGCCCAGGGCCAACAGATTATGAAGTGATATTTTTCCTTCAGGAAGTACTGCTAGTCAGTTTGCATTAACAGCAAGTTAGCAGGAAGACAAACCAAGACTGAAATCTCTACAAACCCATGACAAACCTCAAAGTGTTCCAAATAGGTTTACTTTAATGGAGTAGAAAGGAGAATTAAAATTGCATTCACATACCTGTAATACCTGTGTTAGACAATGGAAGTGTTAAGAAATTTTTCTGTTCGTTGACTGATTTTTTTAAGCCAGAGATAGGAGAGGGAGGTGTCCAAGAGATGTGGGCTGCATCAAAAGCTGCTTTCCTCCCCAGAATCTGCCTGCTGAGTGGGACCCTCAGAAGCCTAGAGCTCTTGCCTAGGAACTGACTGGGAAAGCTCTCTGGTACTCATCTACATCAAAAAGATTGCACATTTATTCAAAGTCCTTTTTCACCCTTGTGTTTGCACTCTTCACGTTGCTGGTTTTGTACTTCTGCCATCCAGATGCCTGTGTCTGAGGGAACACTATTTGCAAATTCCAACAACCACATTCACAGCTCAAATTCAGATACACATGCATTGCTCACCTTGTTTCTAACCCCAGCTACACCTCATGTTTGGAACACTGCAGCAATGTACTTTAGAATCAAATTCAATATTGTTTCTTATGGTGTAAATGAATTTCTCTTTAAAAATATGCCATTTCTAGGGTTTTTAAAATATTTCTTCTTTGGAAATATTTCCAATGAAAGGACATCATTGTTGAACTTGTAAAGTATCTGAGACATTAATAAGAAATGGGTCAGGAAAAAAAGAAAAACTGAGAGGCCTAGAGAAAGATCATCTTTGAAAATTAAATGTGACTTTCTACTTTTAGATTTGGGGCCCAAGACACATTTTACATTTAGGATCAGATAGGAGCTAGAGCAACCCACTCTAGGGCCAGACAACCCAAGATCACTGAACAATGGTAAGAATATCTGTCTTACAGTGTGAAGGGGCCACTGTAGGAAGTGAGATTATCAGTACATGAAGCCTAACCATGCAAAGCTGCCTTAGAATGGCCCCAGAGTGAGAAGCAATCAGATCTGTAGCTCTTACTCTCAGGAGTGAATCTGGAGCTACAAGTGAGCTATGACAGCTCACCCCAGGTGAGTAAACAAGTCACTTCCCCACATCTCTGCTTCTTATCGCTTCAGAAATGACCAAGTACCTGCCAGGCACAAAAGCTCTGATGCCAGGGAAAAGGAAGGGCTTGGAATAAACATTGCTGTCTACTCTTAGAAGTCTCACTGTATCAGTGAGTGTTTTTGGTAAAGGAGACTTAGAAAAAATCCACAGGCAGGACAACATTTAATGAGAGAATTCATTATGAAATTAACATAGATAATTTAATGAAAGGGGGAAAACAGAAAGAAACATCCTAATGGAAATTTAATTAAGTAAACAATTACAGCAAAACTATCTATTTTGAGGTTGGTAGTGGTTTTTTGTTTTGCTTTGTTTTTAATTGTAAAAAGCTATTAGCATTGAGATATAGGAGGAAATGATACTGCTACTTATTGAGTAAAGCAAACATCTGAAGTATTGAAAGGGTTGCAGAAGAGTTTGAAAATATAAAACATGATTTGTCTGAGGCCCTGAAGATCCTATTACCAATATCAAAGACCTTGCAGAAAGATGTTTCTGGTGGGCAGAAGTGTTTGAACCCTGCAAGGAGAACCTAATTAATCCCTGCTGAATTCATCCCTTCCATGCTCTGAGAAAGTCTATTCCAGGTATAGATGATGTTCTTGACATCTGGTAGTCCCTACAGCAGGAAACCTTGGACCAGGAGTAAGGTAACAACAGGGCTAGATTCACTGGCTAGTTAATAAGAAAAAACAATTATCAAAAGGTTTCCTGCATCACAGGTGCACTATTTCAGAAGCAGGAGGAGTTACTATAGCACTACAACACAGATATAATTCTGCCTTCCTCATGGAAGGCAAACTAAGTTCTGTCTGTCGAATAAAGCTATCCAAACACTGCTGCATGAGTTGAATAAATATTGCTATAACTACCAGAAGGCATAAGAAACAGAGTGGCTGCCTGAAATCAAGAAATAAGATAGCAGGTTTACAAAAAAGTTTCTGAATGAGGTGAAGGGATTTATCTCCCTTTATATGGAGATTTTCCTGTGTCCTGCTGGGAATCTAAGAAGAGCCCTTGAGATGCTTCACTGCAGAGAGATATGTAAGAGCTTTTGTAAAAGAAAGCATGAAGATGTGAAGCAAACTCTCTGCCTCTATAAATAGAAAAGAAAAATTATCTTTAATACTTCCAGTTCTGTTTTGATCCATTACTTTCACGGTATGCTTTAACAGGATTACAATAAAAAAAAAACCCACATTTGTAAAATTCTCCAAAATTAGAAATGGTAAATTATTAACACTGATCTATGGAATGTGGTACTTTTATGTTATGATTTATTTATTAAGAAAACTGAAACAAAGCTCTTGACACTCTTTTGCAATAAATATGACCTTTTTTGATGCCTGTGCTGATACCCTTCCAATTACAGCTGCTTGACAATTCTATTGCATTTGTCTTCTGTTTTTCCCCAAAAATAGAACCATGGGGGCCAAGGCCTGCACAGGCGATCTGCACCTGGTGCCATCTGGGGCTGATGGCACATGCAAGAATTACACGCAAGCAATTCCTACAGAATTCAGTGGCGTCTCACTTGGCTTGCAGCAGCTTCAGAAACACTCCCAATGAAATATCCAAGGGGAGAGCAGAGAGTGCAATGGAGCAAAGAGAGGAGATCCATCTTCCAGCGCAATTCCGCCAAATCCCTAAACAGCATTATCTGAAAAAACTATCCAGAAGAATTTAACAGTGGCAAAGACTAACTGATTTGTGAGTTGGAGGTGACACTGTAATCTCTTACTGCCAATAGTAGAAAGATCATCAATGACAAAATAACACTGAGTTATAGTGATACATTATAATAAAACATGTGACTTCAGCACCCCTTGTGCAGAATACTGCACACCCAAAGTTCAAAGCAGCAGAACAATAGGCGTCAGTTCACACATTCATCAAGCACTAGGTTAGATGAGAAAAAGACAGCTACTAGTTGCACTATTGTGTTTCAGGAATTTCTCTTCATTTCCTCAAGCTCATGATAGGTTCAATGGTATACTAGGTGATACCAGAGGTGAAGCACAAAACATACTGCATGTGCAGGAGTTCTGAATTTAAAGCAAATACAGTGCAGCTGAAGATAGTGCTGGAAAACCAAAATGAACCCATTTGTGAACCCACACTTTCAAAATTTGGCACCTACAGTTAGATTCCTCCAGACTTGAACTAAAACTTCAGTTAAATGTTACTGCGTCTTCTTGACCACTTCTTTGGGAATTAGATGATGTCCAGCCTCTGAAGCATCAATACAATGTCTACACTTGTTTAAGTGGCTGGGAAGAGTCCATATAAGCTGTGGTCTCTGGGACACAGGGATCTAGGGCTTAATGAAGATAGACTTGCTCTGACATCGATGCCTAAAATCAGGCATTATTTCTCATTCAAAGCTTTCTGAAACTCCTATTACCAACCTATCAAAACTCTCACTTCAGTCTTAGCTTTGTGCAAGCGAAGTCCTTGAAATTTCTTCAAGCACTGCCAGGAAAAACAGGGGGGCAGGTAGCATGGGGACAAGCGAGGTGCCCCAGCATGGTGATACCAAGCATAAATGCTGCAACACAGACATCTCCATTCCTGTGTGAGAATGAAAACACAAACAGCTGTGATCTCCACACTCCAAACAAAATATCTCCAAGTATCAAAACACCTTAGGAAAGGGAAAGACTGAAAAAAACCCGATTTGCAGACAAGTCTCTTCCTAAAAGGTACCGCAGTGAAACCACGCCAGAAACTGAGAAATCCTTGTGTGGATTGACCCACACTTCCATTTATGATAGGCTGCTGCCTACAATCCAGGCACAGACAAGACTTTGTAAGGGGAGAATTAACAAGAAGTGCAAGAAAAAGGCAAAGATTAAAGGGCTGACCAAAGGACCCCAAGCACAGGGTTCTTAAGGAATCCCAACCTCTGGTTTCAGACTGTGCTTGTCTTCCCAAAGCTAAGCTTGGCTTAAGTATGAGTATTAAACTACTATCAGGATAACAGGCTGAGGAGAGGTACAAGGAATTTAAAAACTGTGGTAGGGTGGAAGACAACCAAACAGCATCAGTAAGACTAATAGATGTGCAAGGACATGAAGAGAAAGAACTGTAAAACAATGGTATGTCTTCCTTGGAGGACAGGAAAGCAATAGTTACACCTTTTGGGGCACATGTCTCTCTTATTGCTTCATATCTGTTTTTTTCCCGACACCTTTAATATTTTTGCTTCTGATTAATCTTCACCCTGTTGAAGATGCTTCTGTATTGCTCCAGTTTTTACTGTCTGTGGACTCATGAAGGTTAAAGTCATGCAGCATGACTGTAGGTCATGATAAAAGTTTTATCAGTTATAACAGCCTTATCTGTATTTTCTCATGTACTCTTTCATGAAGTGAAGAGTATATGATTTGGAGACATTGTGGCAATGAAAATAGAGACAGGAAATTATTTTAGTGGGCTGGACTTGTCAACAATCTGTCCATAAAAAGGAAAAATTTGTAAATACTCTAGCTTCATTTAAGCTTTTATTGACATGAATGCCTCATTTATTTGGAAATATTCAAGGCTGGAACATCCTTCACTTATTTGTACTTTGAAGGCAGCTTTATATCAGCTTTCTAAAGATATATTTTCTAGCGAGAGCCCTAGATGAAAGGGCTGATTGCCAGTTTGGGGACATTTCTGTAAATACTCTGTAAAAGCACACATATACAGCATATATAAACCATAAAATAGAATATACATCTTCTATCTGAAGATATACCAGGATCTCTCAGATATCTGGCTTTAGCTGCACCTTTTTTTTACCATTATTTCCCTTATAGCCAACAGGAATAAATGTCCGTTATTTCTGCTTTCTACGAGGGCCTGTCATCCATCTTTCTTATTAAAAATTCAGCCACAACAACAGCAACAAATTTAACCAAACAACTACTCCATAAGTTTTCAAATAAAAATGCAACACAGATACGGGTTACCCTTGGAAGTGGTTCTTAGTTGTCAGGTAGTGAACAATCTTTAGAGAGGCCAGTAGATTAGGGGGGATCCCAGCTTTATGGCTGTCTTCAGTGCAATTCTGAATAGTGTCAAAACTTTACTCATCATTGTAAGCATATGCTAGTCTGATACAATCTTTATAGGATGCTGCTGCAATACACCTCAGTGAAATGCTCTCTTGGCTACCCTCTCTCTGTACTGCTGTGTAAACCAAAAAGCGTGCCAGAAATTGCAGTGCAGCACAGCATATTTCCTTTCCTGGAAAGCCCATGATAGGCTGGTTCTTTCACTGCAGTGCCCTCCAAGCCTTAACACAAGGTTCACATCCCTACTGGCATAGAGCCTCTCCTCACTCCCTCTTCCTCCCCTCAAATTCTGACCAGTTCATGGTCACAGTGGGTGGTTACTGTTCATCACTGACTGTCAGAAAAATCCAAATCGTCACACTTCTGCAGAAATGCAAAACTGGCTGTAGTACAACATTGCCTCTGCAGCTGTTGGGGCTTTTTGTTTGCTGAGTATTAATAGGAGATGAGTTCTGTTCTGCTGGTATTTGGAAGCAATTCTCTCTCTGGCTTCTACCAATTACATATCTATCTGGCAACTTTGTGTTGAAAGTTTGTGACATGCAAAGTGGAAAGACATACCCTTCTCTGGGAAAGGTACTAGTCCTTTTCAAGGTGAAAAAGTAGATTGCTAAAATAAATGCAAACTTTAAACATCTGTAGTATCTGAAAATGATGCACAGGTACATGTTTAGAAATTATGTGCATTTTGAAAACTGACAGGACTTTGTAGATGGTCTTAAATCAGGCTATTAGCACATTCAAAAGCAACACATATTTTGCCCAAGTACTCCCAAAGCATAGAAGCATGTTCCAAAAAGAGTAAACAATCTTGCTTTGTCGTTGAACTCACAGAAAGCATTTTCTTAACTGGTGAGATTTTAAATATACCTGAAAAAAAGACCCCTTAAAGATTCTGACAGGGCAATCCACTGACAATAGCATGAAAGTATTCAAAGCTTCAAAAACAGAGTAGCATCTGAAATTGCAGAATTTCAGTTTTATAAAAGAAGTGCAATTAAGGTAGAAAATGGTTTAAATTTCTTTCCACGTCTTCTTTTGTACTCTCCACTCCTAGTGCACTTTTACAAATCTCTCACAATATATTAGTAGTTTCTTCTGCCCCTGTGCACAATTTCTCTCTAGTGTGATCCTGTAGGTTGGTGGATTTGGCCAGTAATTATCTTACAACTGTGTTTGACAGATTTCATTGTGATAATCTGCTGCCATGAAGAAAATAACTTTCAGAGGCTTTTCCCTTCACTCATTCCTATTCCAAGTCCATGCCCATTGCATGCAAGTTACTATTTATAGTAATAATGTCAGCAATCTGCTAAGTACCTAAAGAGTGGTTTTATGTATAATGACTACAGGTGACATAATTAGAGCATCATAATACATTTGCTTATTAATTTTCAAAAAATGCAGGAAAGAAAGGATAAATAACTGTGGAATGTTATGGATTTGAACGAAATGCTCCTAAACATATTATATATGCCTCCATAGTCAAAATACAGAAATTAATAATAACCCTCTATTTACTTGACCTCAGCTCTAAATGCTTCTTTTTTTCATATTAATAGGAATTATACTGTTGCAAATCAGCTAGTCTTTAATATCTCTGATTTTTGGGAGTCCTACAGTCTAACTGTTGACAACAGAAAAACTTTGGCTTCTGAGGTTGGCCAGGATGATTCCCATGGTCCCCCTATAATAAGCCTCAAACAATAGCAGCACCAAATATATTTAATCTTTAATATTTCACGGCCAGGGTACAAACCAATCTGAATGGGGTGCCTGAAATTCTTGAGAAATTTAAATTCTCTGTGTAAGGTTGATTTTTTATTTGGCCATGCACTGATCTCCCCTTTATCACAGCTCCAGGAAAAACAAGCAATTTATACCACAGTATTTTCTGAAGCAATTTGTAGTCGATAGTCAATGTTAACTCATGTGGCAAAAAGATGCCAAAATATGAATAGTTATAGAAAAAGCAAAAGCTGAAATTAAGAGCCTTTGTAAGTGAGCTACTCTGCTTAATTGAGAATTAATGCTATAATCAGGATGACTCCAATCAATAGTAAGTTCAGCAGATTATAACAATGCATGGCAAAACAAAATCGATACCTCAAAAATAAATTACCACACCTTAGCTACATTTCTTAGCTGAGTTTTATTTTGATAACCAGTATCTCTGATCCCTGCAAATGTTATGCTATGCAACATAAAAGGGAGATACTATCTCTGTCCAAAAAATAAAAGTGTAAAGGAAGATGGTTTACACCATCCTCTTTGGATAGAAAGTACATAAGGTTTTCAGACACTGCAGCTTGTAACATTAACATTTAATCAACTGCAAAGCTGTGTGCTTTCATATGTAAGTCTCATCAATAGCCAGGAATCCTGATATATGAAACCAGCACACATCAACATTCTTCAAGCTTTAACTTCCCACTTGAGTAGTCAAGTGGCTCTCAGAGTATCTGCATGCGCTGTTATTTACTACTGCCTACTCCATTTTCTCATATTTTTATTCTGGAGGGCAATGATTCGTCCTTGATGAGTACACTGGTACAAAATCTCAGGCCTGACAGTCACAACCTAATGGTAGCAGTAAAATAAATTACCAAGAGGCAGCAACTCATCAAGAATGGGCTGCCCAACTATGGTGAAGTACAACTTACTTCCAAACATCAGTGAAGGATGGTTATGCTAATTTGCATTTTCTTACAGTAGGGCAAGTGAAGAATGTATATGCAATCAATTAACAATAGCTACTGTATCTCAGCTAATATTAAGCTGACATAATTCATTGTGCACTTGAGCCTCTAATGAAAAGTGGCCCACCTAAAGAGGCTCTCTCTTAAGCATTTCTCATGTTGCCTCTTTGTTTTGTATTGTGGATCAGCCTAGAAAGCTACCAGCACTCCTGTCACAATTCTGCCCTTCCTCCATAATCCAAGGTACTGAAGTATCTTCAAATACCCAGTCCAGGTTTTTGTTATCTCCTTCCCACAGTCCTTTAACAGCTAAAAGAAAGTATGATCAGTCTCATGAATCTGCAAAGAGAGAGCCTATTTCTAGGACTGAGCTTCTGTAAAATGCTTGCACTTAGCACCGTTGATGATACCAGATATTTAAGATCAAAGTCATAGATTGGTCAAGCATAACTCATGTCTTTTACAAACCCTTTAAAATATAGGTTATATGAAAGATTCCTTTGATTGCTCCCAAATATAGACAGTCTTAGACAGATATACTTATCAAGTAATTTATAAATGCTTTTACTAAAATTCTGAATTTTGAGGAGGCTAAGGCAGAATATTGGAAATACACAATTCAGTTGTAAAACTGAAATTGCTTCAGTTGCTACTCTTCTTCATGCTTAACTCCTCCTTAAGGATGCTTGTAGCTCTTTCACCACAGATGTTTTGCTATAGATTTCAGTCCAGTATATTGAGTACCCTATTTCTATCCAAAGATGATCATAAATTGCATTTACACTAACACATGGCAAATCTTTGAAAAGAGGAAGGATTTGAATGGTCAGGGAGATAGGACAATCAGGGCTGGAAATATTAACTTGCTGTATAAGTACTTTGCAGAAACAAATCCAGTATTTCTGTATTTTCACTGGATAAGAGGGTAGAAAGATTTATGATGCATTGCATCAAATGCCCTGGTTAAAATATTATTATAATAAGGAACAATTAATTTGAAATCAATGTACCTTGCTGCAACTACATCCAGTTAGACTTTTATTAGTGTAGATGACAATCAGAACTCGACCCTTTCAACTTCTGAATTCACCTGAATCTGTTAGAAGCCAGATGCACCATGAAGTTTTCCAATTAAAAAAGCCAATATGATTCTTCCTGGAAGGATATTATGCCCCTGACTTCCTGTTTTCCTTAAAACCACATTAAAGTTAATGCAGCTCATTACCAATGAAATAGTCCAAATAGCAGCAAATTGAGTAAAATACATATTCATAACTTTATAAAAAAAAAAACCAGCAATTAAGTCAATGCCCACAAAATTTGTTTGCAGAAACTGTGGGTTACTATTTCACCAAGTGTTTCAGTTTCTATTAAAACATTCAGTGATTTTGGTAACATTTTTGGCCTTTCCTAAGGGACATTTTCAGCATAAGAGTATCATAAAATCAACAGTAACAGCTGAATTATCGTTCAGGCGTGATTGAATTAAATCATAGCAGAATTGGAAAAATACTTACGCTCCACAAAGTAAGAGCTGGCATCAATCTTCCAAATAATTTGACCACGGTGAGAGCCATTGACGCCACGGTTCTTGTAGTCCAAGAAGTTTTCTGACAAAACCTCATCTATAAACAAAGAAGATTGGTCTCAGTAAGTGCCTGTTATGACAACATGCATAACAGAGAGTCAGGCTAAAAATACACCTTTGGCTTGACAGAACATCTTAGAGCTACTAGTGAGCTTGGCATGATATGTTGAAAAATCATATTTATCATTCATTTATATTATTTAAAAGCTCAGCCAAAGCAGGTGAAGCAGCAACCAGGATGGGCTGGGCCATGGGCTCATTGCTCCAGCTTCAGTGAGGTGAAATGGATTCCACATCTGTGCTCTGACAAAGCAAAAGCCACAATCTCTACCTGCAGAGACCAGCCAGCAACCTCCTGGGCTCTTCCTTTTAGCGATAACAACAGTTTTAATTTTAACAGAGATTTGTACAAATGTGCTTTAACCAACCCAGCCTTGCTTGCGAGGGAAGAAGTCCTGGGTGGGTGCTGAGACCAAGATCTGAATTATGTTAATTATTAGTTCCATAAAAAGTGAGAAATAAGGTGAACCACTCAATCTGACATTAAAATATTTCCGTTGTAAACACTCTGAAGAATTGGCTTTGTTTCAAGAAGAAAACCAAGATAATGCCATACAACAAGGGACACTGTGCCTGAGGACACAGGGATGGTGTGACCAACTGCAGAACAGAAGAGGCAGCCCAACAGACAAAGTTGATAAACCCAACTATTTATTAGACTATTACAGTAGTTTAATAAAGGAGAATAAATTGAAGGAAACTACACTTTCCCTGAAAGAAGAAAGTAGCCAACAGATGCCAATATTGTCCCACTGGCTTTACATAGTCACTCCCACAAAGGAAGAAGGTGAGTGAGTACCAACACTGAATTCTTTGGTATTACTCTCATGAGGGATTACAACAGAAATCCTTCTAAGGAGGTCATTAACAATTGCAATGGATAATGATAAATAGCAATGCTATCTACAATAAATTTTCCCTTTGCTGACTTGCTAATTGTCAGGAATTATTTCACCAGCTGTGTTTCATGCTCTGTTTTGAAGTGCATCTCTGCTGAAATCCATCAATAGCAAAATCCTCTGGTATGATTTCTGTTATCACTTTGTACTTTACAGTTGGTTGCATCTTCTTTTAAATTCCAAATTATATATATCTAAAAAAAAGCAGGTAAGTATACAACTGTTCCTCTCAGAGCACTGATTTACTCATGAATACCTTTAGTAAAGGACTGTCCTGGATACAGATTATCAAGGATAATGCACATCATTCTGTGGAAGTAGGAACATTATATACTAGGTGAGAAGACTTAAATTTGTCCTTTTTGCTTTAGCAGGGAAAATACTTTATACTTAAAGGTGGACATATACTGAAATGTTACACAGAGCTGGAGCCTGGGAACCCTGCCTGGCTCTCATCCTGATGGGGCAGAGAGAGTATTCCTCAGTTCCAGCATGCTGCTCACTGGCTTCACCATTTGTGATGTTTATTTGTCATATTTAATCTCTGTAAGCTGCTGGAGATGCTCCAACACCTGCCATGTTGTGATGATGCATGGGTAATTACTGTCCCTCAAGATATACTGTTTATAAAATACCATGCTTGCTTAAGGAGGCTTAACTGAGCTGGCATTTTAGGCCAGAGTTTAGTGGCACAGGAGATCCCAGAATCAGCTTTAAAATACTGTGTTCATAGTCAGTATCTGTGGGGACCAGCTGGCACTTTCACTGTTGCTGCTTCCCGCAGCTGGCACAAAGGCAGCGTGAACTCATAATCCCTCTAATTTGACAGAGATGTTGACATATGCCCATATCCAAACTAAATCACATCCCTATGGCAAGCTGAGCCAATGGGGATGACTCCAGAAAACCCTTTCCTCTATTTTGTTGAAAAAGTGTAGGAAGCCTGGAAAACCAGGCTGAGAAGGGCCACTATCCATCTGCATGTCCAAAGTAGAAGACAACAGGAAGGGAAGGACAAGCAAGCCAGTCTATGGTTACAGCTGACAGGTGAGACCACAGGAAACCTGGAACAAGCTGCTCCCACTGAGTAACACCTGCACACTGCCTCCTGCCATGGAGGCAAGAGACAGGGGCATGTGGGAAGCATCCAGAGAAAAGCAGGTCTCCTGGGAAGGGATACGTACATGGAGCTAGTCATGTGCACACAGCTCATGGACAGTGGCCACTGATGGAATACAGGCTCAGACATCAGAAAGGATAATTTAATATGAGCTTACAGAGCTCTGCAATATGCAGAGCACCTGAATAGGGGCAGTGAAAGCTTTAAATATAAAACAAATTTGTATACAAAACGTATTTACAAATGTCATGATTTAGAAATCCGGTATGTAGGTTGTTCTCACAGTCAGTTTCAACTTTGTTTCTTTTGAAAGAGGAATGTCCCTGATTCCAAAGAAATAAAAATTATTTTTAGTCTTGTAGAAATTTATGTTCATTGGGATTTTTAAACCTTAAAAATCTTATCTCTAGAAGAATACATTCAGGTCCAAAAGGGAAGTCTTGCTCTTTCAGTTTTTGAAGGCATGTATTTTTGGAAGGTGAAAGGTAAGAAAGAAATAACCCCTGGCAAGTTAAAAATAGCAGTAATTGAAACTCGTCAGGAGGCTGGAATGTATGAATATGCCTGGTCGACCTGTTTTAATTGGCAAGTAACACTATTCCAGGCATGCTATTCCCTGAACAATCACATTATGTATGTAGCACATTGACAAAGAAAATTGTGCATGTGAAATGCAATGCTGCTTAGTGCACTACGTGCATATGTATGTACATGTATTAATCAACATTCATGCCATAGGTAAGAAAATAGATGGTATGGTATGCTAAGGAGAAAGAGTATGTGCAAAGGAAAATAAATTTTATTTCTTGTTTCTATTAAGAATCCCCATAACAAAGGAACTGACCTTTAAAACATGTTGCATCTTAATTCCCAAAGGTAAACGGTGAAATACTTGGTTTCACCTCCTCACAAAATGAAGAGCAGAGTTAATGCTGTTCCCTTTTATATATTTCAGTCAACAGCTAATGCCTTTTGACATTTTTCCAATGAAGCATTGTAATGCATCTCCCTCCCTCTATTTTTGAAATGTGATTAACCTTTAAACTAGCTATCTGCTTCCTCTGCATAGCTTGGGTTTGGCCCTGCTTGACCAAAAAGCAACCACTTTGCAATTGCTATCAGGTCTGTGGCTTCATTTCTGTGAGCAGTAGACAGCTTACTAATTAAGGATTAAAAGGGGAGAGTGTTTGGGAGTGCTGCACTTTGAACATCATTAGTTTCTCCTGGAGCTAGAGCTGGGGATGGTGGGGGTGTCTAAGACAGGAGCCAGCAGACATTGCTCTCTGCCCCCCTTGCCCTCGGGCAGCAGAATTGCTGTCTGCCTCTTGCTTGAGAGGAGAGGTGGCTGCAGACCTACAAGACTTTGCTGGGACAGGAGCAGCAGCTCCCACAGACCTCCCACAGGCCCTAGAGGAAACTGGGAAGGTGATGCATGACCAGGAGCCAGAGAGCCCAGATCCAAATAGCAGCCAGAGGGACCAAGGCATGCCAGCAGCAAATGACAGCAAGTGCTTTGGGAACCAGCAGCAATCTGATGGACTGCTTCTCCTCACCAAACCAGACACTGCCAAGCACAGCCTTTTATTGCTAAAAATATCCTGTGCTGTCACTTCTATGCTGAGCATCCTAGTATAATTCACAAGCACTAAAGAGAGATAAAGAACCATGGCCACCAAAGAAAGTTATCTTTCAGATGAAAGACAGAATCCAACTGACAAAAAGCATGCTGTTCTTCAGAGGAATTAGGAAAAATGTTGATAAAGGCCACCCCTCAAAAAGATCTGTGAATAATCTAATGGGGACTTAAGTGCTGTCATCAGCTACATTAAACAGACAGGACCTTGGTATTTGAAAGTTTGTCTGAAATTCCCACAGAGAAGCAATTAGATAGTCAATACATCTTCCTCAGAAGGATTGATGGAGTTTAAACTACAAATAGCTAAGTGACCCTTTTGGTCTGTTTGTCTTTACTTAGGAGGCAGAAATTAAAAACAAACTCCTCTTTCTCATACAGTATTTTGCTCATATACATGACTAGCCTATCTTTTCACATTCTCAAAGACTAACAACAATGAAATTTAGAATAACATGTGCTACTTTCAAAAATATATAATTGACATGAAACAGGAATATGACGTCAGATAGGTTTCCTGAATTTGATATAGTATTCCAGTCTCTTATTCATCACTAATTTGATTTAATACTACATACTACAACATTTCCTTCCTGTAAATGTAATGCAATTAGGGGATAAAAATAAAAGCTACACTTCATGTCTTGATCCTTTCTGAAAAGGAAATGCTGTACTTCTGAAAATACATAAGGATTTCTAGTCTTCAGCTAAATAAATCTAGTTAGTTTGAAATTTAAAAGTGTTTTTGGTCAATATGTATATCTGCATTATGGCACACAACAATAGCTTGCAAAATGCTTTTAAAAATTATTTTCTGTATGAAGAGGCTGAGCTCTGGTTGTTCTGTTCTGTAACTAGCATGGAAAGCTGCAGGAACAAGATTTTGTAAATCACAGAATCACAGGATCAATTAGAAGGAAAAGACCTCTGAGATCGAGTCCAACCTGTGCCCTAACAGCACCTTGACAACTATTCCACGGCACTGAGTGCCACGTCCAGTCTTCCCTTGAACACCTCCAGGGACAGTGACTCCACCAGCTCCCTGGGCAGCCATTCCAATATCTAATCAGCCTTTCTATGAGGAAATTCCTCCTAATGTCCAACCTAAACCTTCCTGGAGCAGCTTGAGACTACGTTCTCTCATCCTATTGCTGGTTAACTGGGAGAAAAGCATGGGTCCCACTTGGCTACCATCTCCTTCCAGGTATTTAGAAGGAGTGATAATGTCTTCCCTAAGTCTCATCCCCAGCTCCCTCAGCCACTCTTCACAGGACATGTGCTCCAGACCCTTCAAAAAGTATCAAGAAAACAAAATAATAGTAGAAGGGGTAAGCCATAAATAAGCTTCATATTTCTTATGTTTATTCGCTTACCACACAATCTATCACTTGAAGAAAAACACAAAATGATGACAAAAGCCTCTGCAATTCTCAAGTGGAGCTTGTAGTGATTTGTACCAAGTCACAAGTGTTTCCTTTTGCAATCCTTTAGCATTGCAAAACCCAGTCCTTGGAAGCTGTTCTTCCAAAGAGCTGTATAATACAAGCAGTCATCATTGTGCAGAAGAGAAACTATTAATGAGAAACATATGCCAAAGATGCAGATCCCAATTTCTTTACAAAGATGCCATGTTAAAAAAAAAAAATAATAGTTAGGAACATTTCCATTGATTTCAGCTGCTACGTATTAAGCTCCAGTGTGGATTGAAACTTCACTGTTAATTCATTTGCCAATTTCTGCTGCAGGCAATTAATATACTGCAATTTACAGTTACCATTCCTCCTTCCATAACTTCTTAGGGAGAAGAGTTCTGGAAAACAAGGGCCTAATCCTTCACTGGTGCTGCAAGCTCAATTCTCTAAGAGCTTTGCATATGCTTTTTTCAAGCACATGAATGGTTCCATTTTTATCCCACAAAAATTAGCCCCTTGCCCAGATAGAGGAAAAAAAAATGGGAGGGATAGATGTGAACAATGAGTGGAGAAGAGCAATATGAGGAAAACATGTCAAGAGAAGGACAAAAGGAAGGTGGCATGGGGTAAACTGTAATAAAATGGGTAGTGAATTGGAAAAGTTAGAACAATTATTGGTCACCAAGGGCAGAAGATGGTGGCCATAAGTAAGACTGCTCCAGGCACATTAGAAACCCAGGGATGGTGGATTTCAAACCTGAAGTAGAAAGAATTACACATTAAACCCAAATGACATGTCAGCCACTCCCAAAACCAAGGAGTCTCAACTTTCAGAGAAACACTTTTATCTTTGAATATCTAGCTTACTTTCAGAGCCACTTATCACCTTTTACCACTCCAGCACTTTCCAAATTACTGCTGGGGGATAACATTCTCATTTTTCATGACACCAACAACAATTTAAAAAGCAAATGACTAGCCATTACAGAGACCTTATTAAATCTTGGCATTATGTGCCTGCGGATTTTCAGATCCAGCTCTTCCTCACCTGCACTTGAGCTAACCACACTGAGAGTTTGAGCTTTGTCACTCAAGGGACTTCCCTCTCCTTCCCTGCAACAGTGGAACATCTGGCTAAAAGCAGAGCTGATGGCAATGAACTCTTCTTCTATGGTGTCCTTGTGGTGTTAGGAAGCTGTGCTCCACAACAACCCACCATTCATGCATTTCTCTCCTCTAATCGCAGATCTTCTGCTGAAAAGGTAGAAGGAATGAGGGAAGCAAGGAGTGGAGGCTCAGCAATAAACACTTGTGGGGCCTAAAACCCCCACAGCAGATGTTAGGTTGCAGAGGGATGGGCATCTGCCCAGTAATAATGGTGTCACTTGGTTCTGCATACCCTTAAAAGTGTGACAGCACCACACAGCTGTCAGAGCTACTTCAGCTGTGCCCGTCCCACATACAGGCTTCTCCTTCAAAGCTCCTGCACTTCCAGATTTATTCTTATCCCTGCAGCAGGTGCACCACACTTGCCTCTCAGTACAGCAACAGCTGTGCATAGGTGAGCTGTACTTCACCTATGTACTGTATAAACTTATTCACAAGTAATGATGTGCAGTTTGAATACAGAATTGAAGATGGGAGGGAAGAATCCAAACAAGGATGATCCCGAACTTTCCCAGTGCATACTAATGTGTAGTAAGGTACAACATGGAAGAATTTTATTTGCTTGTTTTTAATATAACAATAACATTCTCACAGTGGAAGCCTCCCCATTGACTACAGTGCAATTTGGAAAATGAGGATTAGGTCAGAGCAGTGCAGCCATGAAATCTGCTAGAAAATTTTAAAATAAGAGATGCTGCAGGCTCAAGGCAGTATGAAGACAAGATATAAAGGGACATTGAAAGATCTGAAATGTGAACAAAGATGACATTTTTCCAGGTTAACAATGTTCATTAAATAAGGGGGAAATAATTTGCAGCGTTTGAAAAATGGATTTACAGAAATGTTGAAAGACGTAACAGCAAACAGTAAATTAGACAGGAGGTTGTGATCTGATAAGGTAGCAGGAAAAAAAATCCAAACACAACTCAGATGTATACACTGAAGCACCATAGTGCAAAGAATCTCTTGAGAATCTGGATTGATTTTATCTGAAAAATGGTATTCAGTTACAAACTTATTACAAAATGAAAGATCTCCAGTGAAGAAAAAAAAAAAAGCCTTTAGGGCTGGAGAGATCGATGGATGAGGAAGATTACAAAAGCTAAATGCATACACAGTCATTACAGTAGTTGTGGAAGGCAGCATGGGAATATTCCAGTGCTATGAACAGTGCAATGTAAGTGTTTTAAACACTAAGGAATGGGAAGGATTTAGTTCTAAACCAGAAAACTAAGAGGAAAAAAAACATATGCTGAACCTTCAAAATCCACATGGCTGGCTTGACAACCTCTCCAAAACAAATCTTTCTGCTTTAAGCCTTATTCTGTCAAGAATTTTATGTCTGTTCTATCCACTGTTTGCACCATAATTGATTCTATCCAGTCAATGGTCTGAATGTACTGCATGGAATATGCTTCTTTTCCAGGACTGAGGCCAGAATCTGGGATTTGGTGCACCAATATCCCCAATTGATTTCTTACAAAATATTTTAGTAGGTGGTCATCACCATCTTCAATGTAAGTCTGGGCTATACAGAAGTATAGGCCATGGGCAATTGCACAGCACAGAGGCAGTTTATCCATGGGCATAAGGACCCCAGAAATCACTGAGAAGGCCTGAGGATGCAGTATTCCCTGTCTGCATTATTTCCCTCTCCTGATTTTCAGCATGAAGAGTTGCAATGCAAAACTCTTTTCTACCCATTCACCTAGAAAGAGGTTCATAAGAGCTGCTATTTTATGGAGAAGTAATACATGAAAATGGGAATCCTTTGGCATACAGTAAACACCTCTATCACATATTAAATATATTTAAGGTAAGAACTGGCAGTCTGCAGGCCTCTTTACTACAAGTTCACTAAAAGACCATAAAGCAGACCACTACTACACTAAACACTCTGCAGAAGCTTTTTGGTGCATTGCTACTACCAACATTAACACAAATGACAGCTGAACCTTGGAAACAGTGAGAGGGAAGATATGTCAGAAACCATATGTGTTGGGAATATTCAGAAACCCTTGCATTCAAGTGTTGACTGTATCTACTTGTAAAGGGGTGAATCAGATGTAAAAGCTGTGTTCATGTCACAGTTGGTGGGTCTGTAAACAGCACATCCAGATTTTGTCTGGCTGAAGGGGTTTCCATATACAGAACTGGGAAAGGCAAAGAGTGACTCAGCCTGATAAATCACTCTCAGTGGATCGAAGAGCAGCCAGGTGAAGGCAAGCCAGGTTGGAACAAAGAACTGATACCGCTGCACTAATATATCTGCCAAGGCCTGTGATACCTGCTCCTCTGACACTTTTTGTTCCTGAAATAAATTGTGCTGTGTCTAGTGAAAGCTGCCTGGCCACTGGGCACCTCTGTTGATGTTTCACACAGGAAGCAGAATTGCAGGTGTCCAACAAAGCTTAACTTGCTGAGGTGATCACAGCCAGCCATGGTTGCCATCCCCAGCCTGGCGAGAGACCCAACTACAAGATGACCTACTGAGGAAGAGCCCTAAGACCACAGTGAAATTCTCTTCCAAAGGCCATAAAAGGATTGGAAAGATGAGTCCCAAGACACAACAAATCCAAGTATCAACTAAATTCTCTCTAATCAGGCACATTATAAAGAGTTTTGTTTTACAGATGGCTGTATCTGAAGCAGAGAGGTAGAGCAACCATCCAAACACAGAGAGAGCCTTGCTTGAGGATTAGACGCGTAACAAAGACACCCACAACTCCCAGCTGTATAAGCACATTACTGTTTTTAACATTTTACATCTCTGCTGGCAACACTGACATGCTATCTGCTTGTATGTATTGGATATCTGGTGAAATAGCTGCATAAACAAGTGCTAGTCCAAGTGTGATGGCAGGAAAAATGTACATTTTTCCATTTGTCTCAGTAGGCAAAACAGGAACACAGGAGGTCTAAGCCTAAAATCAACCCAGAGAGTGTTTAAACAAATATTTAAATGTCTATTAACCAATAGTTATTTGTCAGGTTGTGTTGAATTGCCTTTTTGGGGGAGAAATAACACCACAGGAAGACACAGAGGAAGAAAACAGTTTTAAAGCTAAACTTCAGTCACTAATCCGGTGAAGACATTCCTACTTATATAAATTTGAGAGGAACTACTCTGGAAAAAGCCAAGTATGGACAGGAAATTGGACACTTCAAAGATTTGCCTATGAAGACATTTTTAATAAATAGCCTTTAATAATGTTTTGCTTTCATATAAGGAAATGTTGAAAGAAAAGACTCCTACTTTATATGCATAAGAAAAGTATAATGTTAGCCCTGATAAACCCCTAACATCAGTGTCCACAGATACTGGAGCAAATGATTTTTTAAAAAGTCTGCTTTAAACATTTCTCATTAGCTCCTTTACATCAGATAGGAGGTGATGACAGAAGTGAAATCTAGTAGCAGTTAAAATGGCACTACAGTAATTATAGGATAGCTCTTTATCTACAGGCAGCTGCCAGCAGTCCATATTAATTTATCTAAAGGGGCTTCATACTGTAGCAAATAGCAATAGCAAATGAGATAAGGGAGAAAGAGAAAGCCTTGAGATAAATAACTTTAAATATTCCAGCTGCCTCGCCGTAGCCATTAAATGAGAATCCTTACTTAAAAAAATAAATCCTTTCTTCATTTATTCATAACTTTGTTTTAGTTTCATTTTTTCCCAGAGGGCCATTTCTTAACAAATAGCTTTTATGAAAAGAAAACTTAAATTCCAGAGACTTTTAAATAGCAACAGAACTTTGTTATGTTTAAAATTCTTAGAGAACTCTTTTTAAGTGTTTACACATATTTTTGATTGCAGGTCTATTTCTGAAAAACTGCTGAATGTTCATAATACTATAGTTCTCTTGAGGGAAGACAAATGCACATTTCAGATGAGTTGTTACAGAATGTAGAGGTTCCTCTACATTGCTCAGAGCTGATAGATAGTATATAGAGGGGAAGTTAGAGCATCTCTAGAGTTCAAGCTTAGCAGGAATGAAATGTAATTCCTGTTCCTGAAGGCACAGTGTGTCTTAAGAAATGCTTATTTTCCCAATTTACATTTTTTTGTCATTTTTCCACAGCTAATCTTAAAATGTGCTGAAGTAATAACATCTATATTTTAAGAGAGTCAGCACTTACTATTCTCCCTTCAGGTAAAGAGTTTTTCTACAGCCCTTCATGAAAATCATGTACATGTGTGCATGGATGTTCTCAGGAAGCTTCAGTGTGGGTACTATTTTTTGCCATGAGACACATGGCCATCATTTTTTACACAGTTTTATGATAAACTGACTGGCTGCTTAGTCCATTTCCTGAGACCATGAGCAAATGCTACATCTAATAAGCAGTGCTAAATCCAGCTCTTACCTGCTTCTGCAAAGACTGCTATTTTTTCCCAGCTAGCCACCCTAAGGAATGTGTAAATGGATTGATAGGGGAGAAGAACAAATACCTTGTGATAAAAGGAGCTGTGGTTCTTCAAAAGAGGAGAAAACAGACAGAATTTCCACACAGCGAGGTCTCCCTCAACTCCTCTTTCAGGCTACTTTACCTTTTCAATAGCACCCCAAAATGTCCCACAGAATAAAAACATATTAAATACATGATTTCTGCTTTTATTTATTTTTTCAGGAAGCTTTTTGTATCATCTCTATTCCCCCAGACTTGGAATACCATTATTCTGAAGTCCAAAGTTTATTTGGTATCATCAAATTTTTAGAGATGGCAGTGGTGGTGAAAACAGAGTAAGTTTTATGCATTTCAAAACCAACATTCATACAAAATTATTTAGAGATATTTTCTAGAATACTACAATAGCAATGATTAAACTCCTACAATATAGAACTGTTTTTTGTTCTGCTTCTACATAGTCCCTTCCTGGGATACTCCTGCAAGACAAGTAACAAATACCAACTCCAATGGTCCTAACACCAAGGTTAAAGAAAATCCACAACACACTGCCTGATATCCTAAGGATGCAAATTAATTTTCCAGTACTCGTGATTCCCCAGTACTACACAGTGATACATTCAAACCTTTCAGCTCCAATTTCACCAATCCAAACAATCACAGAAAGGACTGGGCTGCCTCCACAAGCTGGATTGGGACAAATACTAGAATGACCAGCAGCATCTCAATAGTTAACAGAGTTGCCAGACAAGTGATAATAATAGGCTTCAACACTAATCCTATCCTGAGCAGACTGGGAAAAGCTCATAGTTTCTTTGGGTCTCTTGTTCCAGTCTGGCTGTTAATTCAAAACATAGTTATAGATCAGTTTACTTTGTGAAGGTCATACCCTCAAGGTCAGGAACATTCCTTCTCTTAACAGGAGAAAAATCTGTTCAACGCAGACACAAATCTGAGCCATTACGGATGTCTGGATCTCACACTCCTACGGAGTGGTCACGAACAGAAGGCACCAGTGCTTTATGTCAGGTCAGAAGGGTGCTTTGTACTGACCCTTCTAACTGTCCCTACTTTGTCACCATGAGACTGTGCTGTAGTACAGCCATGAACTCGATTCTGTCCTGATGAAACTAAACTGAAAGATGCACTACAGCAACTCAAAGGCATTCATTTTGCCAGACTGAAACTGTTCTAAGGCAAGCCCTCAAAAGGCCTTCATCAGATGTTTGCTTCTACAGACCCATTCCTACTGGTTTGCCCTGCTTTGTAAATGTGGATACAGCCACAGTGCCAGCTACCTTTGTAGATTCTGAGTGTTTTCCGTGTCAAACAAACTCTAAAAGCCAAGTGATCTTCACAGTCTTCCATGTTCCTTAAAGGGAACCAAACCCAAAGCTCATATTACATGAGTTTTGCAGGGGTGGCAGGAGTGGGAACAGGGGAGGGGAAGAGAAAAAAGGAAATGAGGGATGCTGCTGCCTGCTAGTTCCTCAGCTGTTTAGAGTGCAAACCTAAGAGATTGAAGACAAAACACCTTCAAAGACATCAAGGATCAGCTATTGGTTTCTTGGGGATTGGACACAATATTCATTTTTCGTTTGGCAGCAGAGTTCATTGGAACGAGCCATTGACTACTGTCATGAACAACAGGCATTCAGCCAGCAGACCAAGGATACACTTCAAGATTTGCACCTATAATTTACTGGGGTGTCTGGGGTAATGTATCTGTTTGATATGGTAAATTAAGCAGGAGTATCAGGGCGTATTTTTATTTTGCCCAGTTAAACTTCTTTGTGCTCATGCTGCCTATCAAAAAAAAAAAAAAAAAAAAAATTTGGAGTGTGTCTTCATAGCCCTGGATGCAATGCCTGAGCTGTGAAACCTGGCTGAAGAAGTTCAGTCAGTGTGAAACAGCCCTATGCACTTTCTGTTGACTTCAGACCACCAGAAGGAATACTTTGCCTCTGTCCACTGAAGCAAGAATTATGAGTTGCCTGCACTACTTCAGAATAAGCATACAGTATTTCTTAGTGCCCAGTCCTGGGGGGTGCTATTTCTTCTCATCTATTCCAGCAAAACACTTAACTTCAAACTTAACTGTAAAAAAAAAAGCAATTTTCGGTTAAGGCCAGCAAACCAGGCTGTTTTCAAGGCATCTGTTTTAAATCCAGTCTCTGTTTCTTTCCTAAAAGATTTAAATTTCAGAAGCCTGTTTTTCTTTTCAAAGAAGGACATTTTATGAGATTACTCATGGGTACAAGTACTGCAGCTTGGCTTATGGTAACCTCCACTCCTTTCCCTCCAGGTCCTAAATAGCCACCCTTGTGTATCCCTTTTTATAGTCTCTTCAACACCCTGAACTTACTTTCCAATGCCTAACACCTTGCCACCATGGTTCCTCTACATGCTCAGACCCACTATCTACTACTTTCTCCCATATCCCCTGTGTCACCAACATTTATTTCCCAATATCATCAGTATGTGAAACCAAACCATTTGGTTTTATCCACTAAAGCACTTCAGCAACACCGTGGCTCCCTATAATGTCCCCTATGCCCAGTCAAAAAACTCATCTCACAGCATCATATGCTTTATCTGGTTTTGGTTCTCTGTCTGGCCAAGATGAAACAGTGCTATTAGAACTAAAATATCTGCTTAGTGCTAGGCATATCTTCTAAATAGACAAGGAAAGAAATTTATCAGCATTTCCTTCTATGGGGGCACCAATTCTTTACAAAGTCACTGGTTTTCAAGAAACATTTAAGAATGTCACATCTTTAAGACCCCTGATAAAAAGAGAAATGTGTCTGAAATGGATCCATCATTTTCAAAATTTACCAGAGAGCAGAGTTAACATAAACTCCAGTCTCAGCAGCAGGACTATTTCCATAGGAACCAAACCAGGTTTGAAAAAACTCATTAGAAAAGCTAATTTTATACTGGAGTAAAACAATCACGTAAAAGTGGATTGAAACCATTTCTTATTACTTTTATATGGGGCTGAATTTACTAGATGGAGTTGCCAAAAATATGCTAATGTACATGGCTCAATATAGCTTCCAATACACAATAAAAGGGAAAAAAAGCAAAATTTTCTGGGACAATTTCAGACTGTCTCAGTCTATAATTATTGTTCATATCAAAATACCCTGTGGCTACGGAGTAAAAGGCATTCTCACAAGGTTTTTAAATGATTCATATTCTTGGCTTGTAAAACCTCTCATCTGTCACAGATTACTCAAGGACTCTCAAGAGGAAACCCTGAAAATATTATACTGTCTTGATACAGGAGGTATTTTCCCAACATCCAAATGGCTTTAAAATGAATTTATCCTGAAATGTCAAGAAACCATCAACAGAAAGCCTTCTGGTAGCTTTGCTGAAGAAAAAGTGAGCGTAAGGACTGCAACCAGCAATTCAGAAAGGAGCAGAAAAAATTCTTGTCATATATAAACCCACTTTAAGACTACCCTTAAGAGAGCTATATCAGCTCACTACTATCATTAACCCACATTACCCTAATGCCTACAACTACAAAAAGCAGCAAGGAATCTGAAGAGGTAACAGGGCCTTACCTATGAGATACATGCCAATCCAGTCCCCTGCATCCACTTCCTCCTTTATATCCCAGTAGATCACTAGGTCCTGTGAATGCCCAATGGAGTAGTAGGAGCTGCTGACCATTAGGGTGGAGCGGCTGTCTGAGGTGACGAGGTCTGTGTCACTGGTAGACCTAGGAATGGTGACTGTCTCATGGGGGCTGTTCCTGATGTCCATGTTATGGAACTGGTCAGGGTTATAGCTGTATCTGAGAGGCTCTTTGCACCGGCGCCGATTTTGTGAGTTCCTAGATGGAGATGCCATGGCTGCCAGGCCCAGGAACCTGTTCTGGTACAGATTCTGTGAATAAAAAAGGAAAGGATAGTATTTACAGTGTTATTAATTTCTCTATGATATCAGAGCTCAGGAAAAGTAGTAAGTTACAGCAAGAAAGCAGCAGATCTTTTTCCATTTATCATTGCAAAAAGAAGGCATGAAAAGAGGCAGCAAGAACAGTGCTAACTCAACTCCTACCTGGTAACTCTTACTGTGAAAGCAAGTGTAAGAGCAAGCCTTGCACCACCAAGCTCAGCCTCAGCTGAGCTTGGCAGTGTAAGGAAATTAACAGGAGCTGGCATCTTCCATGTTAATGCACATATCCAGACACAAACACCACGACTATTGAACTGCCAGAGAGCCACCCTCTTTTGATGTCACGAGATATTCTCCTCACTTTTGACACCTGGAGATAAGTGATAGCCCCAGTAAATCTGCTATATTTGCAGAGGAATCCTGCTTAATGCACAGTCACTCTAGAGACCGTATTTCACCTGGAGAGACCAGCTAGCAGTGAATAAGAGCTGTTCCACTGGGAACCTGAAGCGTGAGTGCCATGAAAACAGAGTTAACCCTGCTACAAAAATAGACATGTCTTCACAGAAATATAAATACAAAGTAAGTGTTGCAATGTGCCTCTGTGCAGCTGATAGCTTCCAATGCTACAGATCTGATCTGGTTTTTGCAGCAGATTGTGAGATACTAAGCACTCCCCACTCAGGTAGGAATTTATGAATGCACCAGAGAATTAATGACAACTGAGAAGGTTACTGCAGAGTAGTCATCATCCTAGCAGCTAAAAAATATTTTCATTTCAACCTACCCTTCCTCAAGGCAAGTTGAGTGACTTGTACAAAATGTGTCTTGGTGCATGAGTTAAGAGCTTTTGTGAGATGGCAAACGGAGAATACTTAAGTTATGACTGGGTTAAAATCTGATGTGAAGACACACTCTGATACTGATCAAAATACTATTATTCCTGACTTCTGTACTGCTTGTTTTCCATTTTCCATCCCAGCTTTCCCTCTTCTCTCCCTGCAGCTCTGCTGTTTCAATCACTCAGCTTTTCATTATTCATTAGCTTTCCATTATCCGTCTGTTGCCAACCATGCTGTCAAGTCTGTTAGATGCAAAACCAGACAGCTTTCCAGTATGCAATGAAATGCTTTTCACATGATCAGAAGTCAAATCGTCCTTTTGAACTCAAACAAATTAAGTGGCAGAAAATCACAGCTCCTTTGTCCAGCCAAGCAGTTATTTAACACTAGCTTTAGTTAGGCTATGGTAGCACAGAAGAACAGTAAGTCCTGAAAAAACCCCAAATATTTTCTTTACTAATATTGTTTTGGGGGGAATAATTAAGCAACCTATTATTGTATCTTAGGATTCCATTGCATAAAAACTGTACAGAGAGCAAAAAATTCAACCAGCATGTTTGCACCCCTAGAATATGCTGTCACTTTGCAAACACTGCCCAACAACGCTCACAATCCGCTGACCCAAATCCTCACTTACTGCATTAAACAGGGTTTATGAGCAAAAATAGCTCTGGTGGGAATGCCACACATTATAGGAAGTGCTGCAAGACTGAAGCTAATAACGAAAAAGGTATTTTTTTCCTCTACTAGAGGCAGAGGAATAAGGGAAGGGGAAGGGGAAGGGGAAGGGGAAGGGGAAGGGGAAGGGGAAGGGGAAGGGGAAGGGGAAGGGGAAGGGGAAGGGGAAGGGGAAGGGTTCATTGTGTTGCATTTGTTGTGCATTCCATCCTGTATTTTTTTGCTGCTTCTTTTCTTGGATTTATTCACTGTTTGGAAAGAGAGTTCACAGTATAAAGACCAAAATACCTTGTAAACAGAAAATGCATCTTTTTTTATCAAGAAGCATGCTGTGAACATTTTCTAATCTGGGATGCACAAGCGGGCACACAAACTATCACGCTCTAGTCAGTAAATTGAAATTGCTGGTAGTTTCTGTCACTTAGCAAAGAAGGCACTGGCTGTCAAAACAGTATCTGACATAACTAGAATTAGTTTTATAATTGTGAGATATCAAGGTAACGAACTCGAAGCTCACTCTTCTGGATTAGTCTGTATCATTAACATGGGTTCCTCTGCTCACTGCGCTACCCAAAAGCTACTTCAGTTCAAAGGCAGACATTTTTTTTCTGGTGACAAATTACTCCAGGGAGTAGTGGTTCTGCAGATACTTTCATTTCTGAATGTTAATGAATGTAGAGTATTAATTAACTGCATACCTTAAAATTAAATTAGACTTAAACATTTTTTTCAGCTTCAGCATGACTTTAAGCAGTTTTAATAAAAATGGTATATTTATCACTCTGTTTGAATTCTATAAATTCCTGTTTTCCTCTATGTTGATGCCAATGCAACAAATGGCATAATTTTAAAGCAACCCAGAAGGCCAAATTCTCCATAAATCCAACTCTCTTGTATTTCTAGAAAATCCCCAAACCAAAAAAAAACCCAAAAAACCAAAAAAAAAAACAAAAACAAAACAAAACAAAAAAAAAAACACCAAAAAAAAACCAAAAAAAAAACCAAAACAAACCCAAAACCAAATTAATTACATAGTCACACATAATTATTTGGATTAAATAGTTATTCCACATTTTATTACCAGCTTTTCATGAATTTATGCAACTATCTAAAGGCCCCAAGCCCTGGTGACAGAGTCCCAGCCATGCTGAGACATCTTAAAAAACTGTAAAGACATCCTCCTGATGTCTTGTGAAAGCAATCTGTATATGTATCTGTATTATGGATACATACATATTAAAAAAAAATATCTTTTTTAGGGGTGTGAGATTAGTATTTACTCAATCCTCTTGCAGAGGTGTGTACACTACACTAAGCAATCATTTCTAACACAGAGTGTAAATTATAAAGCAAGAACAAAGAAAGGCCAAATGTTGGTTGTCAACAAACACCTCTTCATCCCTGCCTCAAAACAGTCATTCTACAGCTGCTTCTACAGTCAGTCCTTGCAGGGGAATTTCCACCTGTGACACTCCACACAAAATGACCCCAGGCTTCACTTTCCCACTCACTCCCCTCACCGCTGATTTTCAAAGAGCTCTGCAAAGCTTTGTCTCCAAAGACCTACCAGCTACATGAAAGTCCTACCCAAAATCAGATACTTTTATTTATCTCACTTAGTCCATCTAATGCAAACAAACACTAGAAAAATTAACTGAAGATTTTTTCCCCTCCTATATAAATCCAACGGCAATACTAACAGAGAAAGTGGGAAGGAGCAGCCTAAAGGAAATGACAGATGAGATCTGACAGTAACCTTTGAAAATATGAACATACAAAACCTGTAACCAGTAAAGACCAAGAAAATAAATTTCACAGTTTCTTTCCACATTTTTTTCCCCCTTTCTCATTCACACCTCTCTCCTTTCCCAATTGCTGTTTGGCAATTGGAAAGCACAAAGCTGTTGCCACTGATGCCTTTTCCTTTGCCACCTGAAAAAAATGTACCAGCAATGGTACTTTGAGACAAGAAGAATCCTCTGGCTGAGAGGCTTCACACCATTATTGCTTGCTGAATTTCACTACAGGATTTAGAGCTGCCATAGAAGTGTCCCCTGGAAGTCTGTAGGGTTTAATGTTAGGGATTTGTCTCTGTCTCTTTTTTCCTTTTTTTTAATTCATTGTTTGTTTGTTTGTTTGTTTTTTGGGATTACTTTAAATCATGCTAGAAAAGTCCATGATGCTTTAGCAAAAAGAGATAGATTTCAGCTAAACATCTGCAAGGATCCAGCTCTGTTCTGTGTTCAGACAATTAAGAGCTGTCTTCCAGAAACTTGGACTGATACCATTTACCTCTGATTGCTGGAAGATGGTTTTGTGCAGGTTAGGATGGTGGTACAATGGACTTTCACTGCTCATACCAAAGATAGAATATGATTGAGACATAACCCATCACTGGAGCCATGGCATGAAGAAATTGAAGAGAACAAGGCGACAATATTAGCCACCATGACAGTGGGCTCAAAGTAGTCACTCAGATGTCTGCAAGCATCACTACAACCCAAATTTCAAGGGTAGGAGCTTAGAAAGACGAGATAGCTTTCTGTGATGGGAAGCCTGGAACAGTGCAGTCCATCTGAAAATCAAGTCTGATATCATAGGCAAATCAGATATGGAGTCAGTCTCTTGGTTGCTCCACCAGAAATTAAGGCTCTCCTGATAAGTTTTTACCTATCATTTGCAAGTCTTATGTGTTTTTTTAAAGACAAGAAGGAGCTAACACTGATTTAAAAGTAAAAAAACTAGGGCAGTCTGGTGAAAGTGATAAATGACCTCAGAACTCTTCAGACCAGCTTTCAAGAAAGTAAGAGCATGTGTGTCAACAAGGATATTGTACTAACAGAACAGTAAGTAAGGTGGTAACAGCCTGTATGAAAGATTTGGTCAGCTAGAGGGGAGAAAACCTAAAAAGATGTAGAAAACCTAGTCATAGGCCAGGTATGAATACCCAGGACAAAATCCTGAGGCTGGGCCAGAAATACAAGCTGGAAAACAATGGTGCCTACAGTCATCAAAAGATGATGTGATGGGAATCTGCAAGCCAGAGCTTCGAGGAACTTGCAGGTGAAGCTGCTGAAAGGGCTTTCAGCATGTACAACTATTTTATTAGAGCTTAAATTAGAATTGGGTAAGTTCTGAAAGACACGGAACTCACTTCTATTGCATGGAAAAGTAAAAGAACTGGGTGAAAGCAAAAGTATATGATAATGAACCTTGCTGCTGCTCTTTACAGGAAGCCTTGCTCTTTCCCCTCCAGCCTTGCTCTCAACTCAGCAATGTGAAGTCTTTCCTCAGAGCAAACTCTCTCACTTGCCACAGCCCTGAATATTTATTGCACAATCTGCTTTTTGCTCTTCCCAAGAACCTTCTCATCTTCACCTCCACTGCAAGCCTGCTGTGGGGGCATCTCTTCCCCACCTGCTCTCCCCCCATCCATAGCCCTGAGGGACCCTGAGCTTTCACCACTCAGCTGCTTTCAGGGAAACTACACTATCCCTCCGTCAGACTCTGAGGCAGGAAAAGGCAAATAAAATATTCTGATTTTTTCCTTTCTACCTGGGGACAGTCCTCAACACAGCACACAGTACCTGCATAGCAAATTAAACCAGGAGAACATTTGCATTTTCCATCACTGCGGGCACAGTAACATTGACTATACAAAATGCAAGGCAATGCAGAGGTAAGAAAGAACACAGTTCAAAAGTAAGATGTAATCAAGGCTACACCTTCAGCTATCATAACCACCTCCCATCATCATACTGCCACCTATATCAACTATTTATTTATCATCCTGTGAGAAAAAAATCCCTTTGGACATCTAAATTTTGGAAGAATAGTTAATATAATGCTTAGAAAAAAATGGATTTTTAAAGCATAGCTTGTACTACAGCCAAATCCAGTAAACAAGGGCTTAGAGTGAAAAATGCTATGCAAAATCTTCTCCATACCATCCAGTATCTGACACTGTAAACATAAACCACAACATGAAAGTCATGAAGCGAGGAATTGGAGAATGCCATGAAGCCAAAGGATTTGGAGAACACAAAGAACATTTGTAGCAGCAGTCCATTTATTTTAGAGGCACAGGAATAGCTTCTTAGCACTCCAAAGGAATAGTTTAATAGCCCAAGGGAGTTGCAAGCTTACATGGTCTACTGACACCCTTCTCCCTGCAAGATATTACAGAGCACATAGACAAAACTGCTGCTCTTGGGAAAGCTGAAAACATTTCAGAGGACTGCAAGCCATAGAAACACTAGAGAACTTTGTCTCAATATTGCACATCTGTGGCACTACATATACATATACATATACATATACATATACATATACATATACATATACATATACATATACATATACATATACATATACATACATACACATATGTATATCTATATGTGTTTGTATGTATATATATGCCTGTAATGACCACTAATCAGAAATCAAAGCTATAACACATCAGCAGCAGGGAAAATGGATGTTATTAGGCAGTTCATTTTTCCATTTTCTGACCTTTGTGCATTTCCAGTCCAGCTGTACTGCTATGTTAATGTATCCTCTTACATTTAAGTTTGCTTCAGTGATGTGCAAATCAGTGCACAAATTAGAATCAAAATGAAAGAGCTGGCCTGAAGGTCAGCCTGGCAAGGTTTGGTGCTGGTGGGTGGGATTGATTCCTGATGCAGGCCCTATTAGCCATAAGGCAGAAAAAAGTGGTAGCACAGTAATGAGGGAGGGTACTCTTAACATCTACAGAGCAAAAGCACAATTAAGAGCAGTCCATATTTTCTGAGAGCACTTAAACAATGTCCTGGGGAGAAGAAGATAGAAGATGGAGCATGGGGCAATGATTAGAGTGAAATTCTTGGGGTTCAGATAAAAGAAGAAAATTAATAATGCTTTTTTTCTTCTCTTTGTGAAAGTACTACAAAAGACTAATGTCTGATGAACCCAAGAGAGTGTGCTAAAAGACTTACAGATCACATTAAGATTTGTACTCTTGTAAGTATATAAACCAAACAACTTTCTGAAAAACAACAACAAAAAAGACATTTTATCAGTTTTACATGAATTGACCCCAAATTTCTCCACTTTGCATCTAACTAAGAACAATTAAAAATCTTACATTCAAGACATTAGCACTGAGTCAGTGATAATCCACTCACAGTTCACTACATAAAGCACTAGGAAGTTTCTGCAATGGAATGCAACTAAGTACAAAATTAATTTCTTATTTTCTGTTCAATCGGTAGCAGCAAAAACAGTCTTGTCTCAGCAGTTTAGCACAGCAGGGGATGAGAAACAGCCATCAGACTTACCCATTACAGAAAAAAGATCTGAAAACACTGCCAACATTTTTAAAGGACATTCAAGAACACAAGAACAGGAAAATATGCAATATGGCCTGAATATAAAATCTCAAAAGGATAATTTTAAGAAAATTAGAAAAGGGTCAACACTGTATCTTTAAGATTGTATCTTTAATCAAGATAACATTACACAGCTTCATTCTGTTCTTTCCACACTACAAAATGCAAGAAATAAACTTAGGATTGCTCATATGCTACAGTCAAATAGTTCAAAGTCCACAATGCTCACCTTTGTTCATGCTTTATGATGCACATAATAGGAAATTTATATCTTTTACTTGGTTGGTTTTAAAATACCAGAAGCAGGCAGAGAACTCTACAGCAGTACCAGACAGAGGAAGGACAGTGGCTACCTCTCAACAGGTGCAAGGTGAAGCATTTGCACATAGCACACCACCACCCCTCTTACCAAGCATCCTAAGTGTCCACAAAGGCCAGTGGGGACTATGCCAGATTCACAGATACACAAGTCCTTGTGATTGTGGTGCCAAAGACTAAAAACCTCCATTCTTCATCATTTCATACCCAAGGACAATATTTATGGACAAGCATGGCAGGAAGAAAACCCAACATTCTGTAGCAGGCACTAGTAATGGTTTAATCCATCTTTTAAAGTAAAGAAGTATCACTGTAAGAATAGGGTTGTCTCAAAGAGCCTGTGTGTCCCACACTGATCTGTTTCAAAATCATTGCCACATTTATGATCCACTGCAAAACAGGACTCTGCTGGCCTCCCAGGAACAGTACTTAATCCAAAGGGCTTTCAAGAAGGAGGAGGTTAAGAATAGGGATGCTCTTCTCTGTTACACTGCTGCTCTTCTGTGAGGTGATCTACTGATACTCCTACTGAGAAAACCTGACCATGCTGGATGCTCTGTTTCAGGTTCTGCACACCACATAATAACAGACATTGCTTACCTGATGGATTTTTATAACCAGTAGCTTTGGTTCTTCAAGTACTTTGTGCATGAAAAAGATCAAGGTGTACAGAGGTCCATATTTCTTCAGCTGAAGTTCTGAGTACTTGAGCCACCCAATTTAGGAATGCAAGACTCCCTGAGTACTCAGAGGGAAGGCTCCTAAAATCCAGGTTAGGCTTTCCTAGAGAGAATTCAGCTTCACCTCTCTTTATTGCTTTTTAAGGAGTCGCTGACTGTTGGCATCCTAGGTCAGGCATGCTAGGTTATGAAGGAGTCAGACTTCTCATGCAGTAGAATTTTGTAATATATAAAGGTAAGTGGGCAAAGCACCCCTGAGGGCAACAGAAAATGTGTATTTAATTACATTACTGAATGTAAAATAGAATCATAATGGAAATTTTTAAAACATACTAAACTACTACCTGATTACCTAAGAATAGTCTAATTTTCTAGACAACTATAAAATGGCAAACTAGAGGGTATAATATAACCAGAAAACAAGCACAGAAAATGAAATACTTAGTATAGTATATGCACTCTATGCAGCTCTTTTTAAAAAATGTAATACCAGTAAACGTAGCAGAGGTTTACAGGAAAAGCTATGAAGACATTCTGCACAATTTAAGAGACTAACAGTGAAATGATGTAGAGTAAATATGAGTTGCAGAAAGATATCCAGTAATGTACACCATTTCCCAGAACTGTCAGGTATAGTAATTTCTCAGTCATTGCTCAGAAGCAGTCCAAGATTTCCTACATCTCTTCCCCAAAGTTCAGTGACTGGAGGAGTAATTTTTTGTGGAAAGCACTCTTAATTTCTTATGCTACATGAGAGTTATAAAAATCCTACCATTCTCTACCTTGAAGAATGCATTACACCTTCCACTAAGACAACTGTTTTGCTAGAAAACAAGCCTTGTGTGATGTCTGCAGTGTATATTGCTGCCAGACACAAGAAGAAAAGACTTGTCTAATGTATTACACAGGTATCAGGCATAGCTTATTATGCATAAAATACACACACAAAAATGAGGCAACTGAAAGCAACTAAGCACACATATCAAAAGATAATTTTTTAATATTAGCCTTCTTTCAGACACAAATATAAATCTTTGCAAATGAAAGGTTCATGTGCATATGTATCAAAGGATTTATCCTGCAGATCTATGCAAGTAGCACTCCCAGCACCCATGCTTCTCTTTTTGCCTAGACATTCCTGTGCAGCACAGGTGGATCCATACACACCACAAGATATTTATCACCATGACCTGTAAAACTTCGGTTGACTCTGTGACTGCCATCCCCTGAAAGAGCTGTGTGCACTTTCCCTTCCTCTTCCCTCTATTCCAAGCTGTTGGCAATGACCCTGTTCCTCTGTGCCATGTCTCTCACATCACAGCCCATGCCATAGCCATATTCCAGTGCACCTTCTTCTCCTCCCCATCCCTATTTATTCTCAAGGCCTATATATCCTTTTTCACTTGTCAATACCACTGTCCCAACACTTGTAGGTAGGAAGGGACAGGACACAGCATCACTTGCTGTACCAGCTATAAGACAGGCACTGGATTAACTCGTGAGGACAGTAAACATACAAAACCCAGGAAGGCTGGAAGGAGGCTCTTTTCATTCATGGTTCTTTGCAGCTGCCCATGGTGGCTGAGCCCCACTCCCCAGCAAAGAGAACATTTAAAATGTTCTGTTTCATTCACTGCTGCTAGACCCTGTCATGCTTCTTACCTCCATCTGTGTTTCTTTAAGAGTGTAAGTGTTTTGAAGTGTCAGTCTCTCAGGCTCCTCAGGCAGTGAGGCAGGTAGGTACCATTAGCAGTCTATCGAGTATTAATGCCTGTATCAACCACTCCTTTGATTTATGAACAACAACAAACCACTGCAATAAACCAGTCTCTCAACCAGATTCCAGCTTCAGAGCATGCCCTCAGCTCCATCGTCTCCCTTTCAATGAGGCCTGAAATATTCCCTGACAACTTACAATTAATTGGCTACAGAGCTCCTGTTATTACCATATTACCTCCAGACAAATACAGAAATGCCATCCAGTTGAGTGTGCTTGATCCTGCTTACAAGAAAGGAAAAACTCCCCTTGGTTTCAATGGGGAACAAAGTGACTTTGTAAAGCAAAGGAAAACCCATATAGCTGTCAACTGCTGCAGCTAACAAGGACTAATCCAGACCTGGAAAATAAAAAGAGTTCATATTTTAACTAAAACAGTTCAAATGCTTTCATCCATCTACAACCTATTATTTTGGAAAAAACATCACAAAACATGTAGAGCAGCAAGCTGCATTTTGGAATACAGATCAGAGCAATTACTCTTAGAATGAGATCTCAAAACCTAAAAACAAACATGTGATTTGATGGGTTAGGATTAATTTAAGATATAATTAGTTTTAGACCATGATACCTGAATGTTTTTTTACCTTTGCAATTATAAGAATAGGAATCAACACATTTTCATTTTTTCTAAAAAAAAGCCTGGAACATAAGACAGTGAAGCATAGTCACCATTACTGCATTTTCTGTCGGATGTCACTGGATATCAGTGAAAATGACAGGATGAAAACTTCTTGCACATACTAAAAGTTTGAATTCCATGTTTATATATGTTTATTTTTAATAGATTGTCTCCTCATGTATGTACACTTTTGGGGAGACTGACAACAAAATACCAAAGTTTGTTGTTTTTAAAGAAACCTCAATAGATGTATCTTCATAATAATGACCAACATTTAGGATCAAAAGTTCCTGCTTTGCACTGAAGAATGGTAAAGAAAAACTGACTTATGCTAAATAAGGTACAGATTCAATATTTTATTCTTAAAAATAATTCTGATACAACTAAAAACTTAATACTAGTGATTTTGAACCCAAAAGGCATAGTTTAAAGGGTGAGATGTCTCTGTTGCTGCACAGGTAAAACTAAGAAGTATTTTCAAACCAGACTGATAATTAGTGTTTTGTCCTTATTAAAAGTTGTTTCTAAGGTTTCCTGGGGAAATGCTAGCCAAGGCTAGATGAAATGCAGCCTGGTAGTTTCCCCCTGGAAAACAATTACAGGCATAAAGCAGATTTTCAAAGCAGAAACCACCCATAACAACTGGAGCAGTCTAGTTCAAGCAGATGAAGAGGAGCAAACAGGTCCAGGTTCCACTAATCAGAAACACAGAAGAGAGACAAGCCC
Source organism: Oenanthe melanoleuca (assembly GCF_029582105.1). NCBI lineage: Eukaryota > Metazoa > Chordata > Aves > Passeriformes > Muscicapidae > Oenanthe > Oenanthe melanoleuca. The sequence continues at coordinate 97,219,443 of NC_079335.1, read as the reverse complement.
TGCGACTTCAATCTCCAAAACATCCTGGAGTTGCACATAGAGATGGGCAAGCCCCATGGTGACTGTATGATTTCTGAACTCCATCCATACTGAGCTGGCTGCCAGTACACCTCCAACACAATAATTAAATACTACTATGGGGTATCACACAACCATATGTAGAGGCCTGTACATCTGCTTATGTTACTGCATGAGGTTTTAATTTATTTTTTTTTCTCTTTTACTCCAGTCCCTTGTTCAAAAGGTCTTGTGACAGTTTTCAAAGAAGAACATCTGCAAAGGTGATGGGAAATACTCTATTTCACTCATTCATGGACAAAAGCATGAGAATGGGTTCTGGATGAAAGTTTAAACAATAGTTTCATTTAATTTTAATGAGGGCTATTAGTTAAATTTAACACTTTTTTGCTGCCATTGGATCCTCACAGAAGAAAAGTAATTACAGTTTTTAATACTACATTTGAAGTAAGGCCCAAAGGAGAAATTTTTAAACCTGTTTTTCTGGAAACAAATCCTCTGTCAAGGAAGTGTCCTAAATTCATCAAGGATTAGGTTTTAGGGGATTGTAATGAAAGTCTAAGTTTTCATTTATTAGTATTTATAGAAGACTGCACAAGTAAGCAAGTTGGAAAACTGTTCAGTTCTGCAGGCCTTAAACCTGAGTTCTGGAAGAAAGGCAGACACACACATCACCCTGCAACGAGGCTGTGGCCACTCGAGCAGCCGTGGCCTGCTTGGGCATCTTGGCATGGCACTCAGCTCTCTTCTCCTAAGGACAGCAAGAACTTCCTGCTGTCCACAATTCAGTGAAATATGCTTTGGACCACAGATGCTACTTTAAATTGATGATATTACTTGCTAGATGAAATGCTATTCAACTTAACCCTAGGCAGTAAAACTGGAACTCAGCAATGTTAAAACTTGACTTGTGAGCAGGCCTTTCCATTAGGGGTTCCAAAGCAGTGTTGGAATTCATTTCTGTGTATACACTGGGTTTGTGCAACCAAGTTTTGGTAGCGGGGGACACAGGGGCAACTTCTGTGAGCAGCTGCCAGAGGCTTTCCCAATGTCCCATGGAGACAGTGCCAGCTGGCTCCTAGAGGGGTCCACCTCTGGCCAGGGCCAAGCCCACCAACGACGGTGGCACCTCTGGGATAACATGGTGAACACAGGTAAGAAGTTTCAGCACAAGACAAGACAACAAGAGGGTGAAAGAATAGTGTGGCAATTATGGAAACCCCAAGATCACTGAAAGAGGGGAAGGAAGTGCTTCGAGCATCAGAGCAGAGACTCCCCTGAAGCCTGGGATGCAGACCATGGTGAGGCAGCTGTGTCCCAGAAAATCCTGGAGGCCCACAGTGAAGAACAGATCTACCTGCAGCCCAGGGAGGACCCCAAGCCAAAGCAGTGGATGCCTGAAGGAAGCTGTGACCCTATGGAAAGGCCACAATGGAGCAGGCTCCTGGCAGGAACCGAAGATCCATGGAGACAAGAGCCCACCACTGGAGCAGGTTTGCTGGCAGGACCTGTGACCCTGCAGGGAACCCACACTGGAGCAGTTTGTAAACTGCAAATTGTGGCAAGAACTCACACTGGAGAAGTTTGGAGAGCTGTCTCCTGAGGGAGGGACCCCACAGGAGACCCCTAGCTGGAGCAAGTTAAGGAGTCCTCCCCCCCTGGAGAAGAAGGAGTGGCAAAAAAACACGTGAAGAATGGCCACAACCCCAGGGGGAGAAGGTGTTTCTTAATATTTGGTTTTATTTCTCATTACTGTACTATGATTTGATTGCTAATAATTTAATTTGTCTGAGTCAAATCTGATTTTCCCTTGACAGTAATGGGTGAGTGATCTCTCCCTGTTCTTATTTTAACACACAAGCCTTTTGTTATGTTTTCTCTCCCCTTGTCCAGTTGAGGAGGGGCAGCTCTGGTGGGCACCTGATGTCCAGTCAGGGTCAGCCAACCACAGTATGAGACCTGCAATCAGACACTAGTTTAACAAATTTATCATTTGTAACACATTAGCTCAATAGCCACATACTAATGTTTCTGGTACTTTTTCTCTCAGTATTAGCGATAAATTGATTGTTGTATTTTTCTAACCTTTAACCAGAAGCTAAATGTTTGCATTAAAGAAATTCAGGTCTGATTCCAAAAGTATTCCTGGAAATAAAAACAAATAGCCCTGTTAGCAGTCGAATTAATTCAGCTGTTTTCCTGCAGAGCTCGATCCTTCATCATCACCAGCCTTTCCTGAAATCCCACATTTTCCTGTCCATTTCAACACAAAAAACCCAACTAAGTCAAAGGAAATTATAAAAAATCCCAGAGACTTTGCCAGCTGCTTAAGCAGGTGACAAATGACTTTACCTGTCTTTCCTCCAGTCCCAACCTTGGTTCTCTCTGCTCTCCCCAGCCCCTGAGGCCTGGAGAAACCTAATTATCTCAAAGACTCCTTTCTGTTTCCCTTGAAATCAGCCACTGGCTTCAGAAGTAATTAGGTAAGAGACTGACAGACAGAAAGGGCAACCAGAAGTCTGATCATCCCAGGAAGGTAGGCTATAAAAAAAAAATTATATATAGCTTCCATTGATTGAATTGATTACTCACACGAGGGAATTTCCTTCTGTGTAGAAGTCTGCAGAAATAGTTGTTATGGTATTTCAAAGGCCATTAGAAACACTCAACATAAATCTAACCAAAGTGACTTCAGTGGGAACAGGACCTGATCAAATACCCAACACAACACTACTCCCTTTCCAGCTCCCTTCTTTTTAATTAGTATTTTGTCACACGGAGTTCAGTGTGTTCTCATCCTGGTGGATAATTTTAACTATAAATTAAACAAAACATGCTTATGTTTTCTGTATGGATTTTGTGACAGATTTCCAGCTTACTAGTAAAACTAGTGTGAATTTTTTCTCCTATGTTGAATGAGGCATCAAGTGCATAATTTTTCTTCAAGAAGAAAAGAAATTAATAGAGGTGAAATAAAATTGCAGTGTCATGAAAAATGGACTAATTTAAAATGCAAAGTACAAAAAAAAAATCTCATTTGTATTTTTCATTTTTAAATTCCCAATTCAATTAAAGTATATATTCACGTAGAGAGTCAGAGATAATGTATTTGACAGAGCTTTCTTGGTGTATTGTAGAATAATTTTTTCACTATGAAACCAGTTCTGTAAATGGTATAATATTAATAAAATTAAACATTAATTGACTTTAATTAGAATTTTATCATATAGAGGCTCAAAAAAGAATACATTTTTTCAGCCAGTTTTTCTGCTTTAAAGAGATGGGCCACATTTTGAGAACGTATTTGAATTTTCCAGTAAAATCAAAATATTTGTGCATGTTGAAACCAAAGTATATCCATAAATAATGCAAGAGCAAAGCTGCAAAACACTATGGAAACAATGTAGATTCTCAATATGGAAAACCTGAAAGTTATAAGCATATATACATTTTACCAAAAGAAATTATAATGCCTTTTATTTCAGATTTTTTAAAAGTTCATGAGTTTTTAGCTGACAACAGCCAGTACAGCAGCCAAAAATTTTGAAGTGGCATCAAAACTCCAAAGGCACACATTGTTTCCAATGTCCTCAATTTTATCCAGTATGGACAATGGCTTGTGCACATAGGTATGGATCAGTGCAAGAGTGAATGGAGCCTAGGCCTCATCATGTCTTGGATGCAATGGAAGATTAGGCCTAGGTTGTTTCAAGGTCTGTTGAATTCAAAAGGCCTTGAAACAACTTCTGTCCATACTCCTGTCCCCCTAAATACTTGAAGTTAGATGGAAAGTACCATCTTCATAACCTTTCAGTTAGGTGATATAGTGGGCAGAATGGCAATCATCATCTAATTTCCTACTAAGTGCTCCCTTCCTAATAACTTGGATGATAATATTGGTCAGTTGTGCTGTTTTTTAAAGCATGTCTTAATTTCTGCTTAACCTTAAGCATCTTTGTATTTTTCCAAATGTATAGTTATTTCCTTACATGTCTGGCAGATAATAAGCAAATACAGAGAATTGTTCCTTCAATTAAACTGGTGCTGGAAATAAAGGCCAATGTAAGCAGGAAAAGGGAATCATGCCAAAAATTAATCTGTTTCTTAATTTCTCCATTAAGATGTAACTGCAATCCCAGCCAATATTTATGTAGTCTAATTAAAAAGATATTAGAATAGCAAGGGCTCTGATTCACAGCTCCACCTCTCCTCCAACCACTCTCCCATATCTTGCAGCCATTGCTGGGACCACCAGCACTCAGCTGAGAGCCTACAGGAAGAGCCAGAGTTTCCTTCATCCTTGCAGGCTGGTTAACCACCATCCCTTTTGCACTCAATGGATTTTGGTGGATCTGCTGACTCTTCTGCCTATCAGACAAACATATAAGAAAAGTTGAAGTGTTCAAAGCACACTCTTCACATACTTTGGTTATCACTAGCACCAAAAAAGGCAATGCAAATATATAAGGCACAACTTAAAACTAAGGGATTGCAAAATGCTTTATTTTGGATATTATATATATATATATAATATTTTTGGAAAAATGCTTTTGTCTGGGAAATAGCCTTCAGTACAGGTTCTTCCAATGTGTGCTGTTTTATAAAATGTAATTCCTATAGCTTATTCATTGTTGCTGTTTATTGTGCTCAAGAATTACACTGCAAAAGGATATCTGAAAAGTTTCTGTCTGTTGAGTCCTAAATAAACCCCAGGTAACAACTGCAGAGTAACAACATTTGACATAGAAAAACCATTGGATCTTTTTCCCATAAAAAGCTCCTTTTATTGAAAGTATAAACTCCACATGTGATAAACTCCAATTAAAGAATAAAATATTGCTATGTGTCTTAATGTAAATACACAGCATACCATAAAGAGCACATGTGCTATAGTGGTCCCTGATAGACCAAACATAATGTAAAACTCACACTGGAGATGATTTTTTTTACTGGCTTCTTCCCTAATGAAGGACTAAATCCAAAGCAAAAGATTAATATGCTGTTCTGTGTCTCATCTAAAAAAGACTTTTTCAAAGGCAGAAATTACTTGCAGAGGAGCCACCATGTACTAGAGCACCAACAGCTTTAGTATTAGTTTGATTGTGTAATAACATTATTTTTTTTGGCTGTGTTTCTATATTTTCCTTCCAGTTTTTATAGCCTGCATTGAGATTTGAGCATTTGAATGAGGGTAACTTTTCTATATTGGTTGTAGAGTTAAGAGAGAGAAAAGGGTGCTCTGAAATACCAACAGGATCATGATTTCACTGTTGACTATACAAGGCATGAGTAGGGAAACTAATTTAAGACATTAAATTAGATATTAAACACTTCTAAATAGTGCTCAGGCCTCCACAAGGATTTGGAAGAGTCTTACACTCCTTGTACCCATCAAGTTTTCAAACTGCTTAGAAACACTGGCACTTATCTCCAATGCCTACATTGCAACTCAAAAGCCTTATCTGGAAGGACAAGTAAATGCCCTTGCAGGTTGATTGCCATACACTAAATTGTACATCTGGTTTGATTTTCCTGAAGTAATCCATGCTGAGATTAAAACAGAAACTAATTTTTTTTTTTTCTAATAATGGCAATAAAGGAGAAAAAACAGTCCAGCTGGAAATTTTGTTATAAACTTAGTTTAAAATGCTTTCCATACAGGATGAGGAGAGGGGATGTGGGGCAAGGAACTGAGGAAAGACTTTTTTCAATTTCAGAAATGCTTTTTTCTTTCCATACATAGAGTGGTAGAAACTGAACCAAAGCTGCAGTTAAGGAATTTTTTCAATAAAAGATAGATGATATATCTAACAGACAGCACTTTATGACAGGTGATTGATATCACTTTGGTACATCTGAATACAGCTGTCCACATAGACTGAGGACCAAGACTCCCCTATCTTAACCACAAGGCCACCCTGAGGAGACAAAGCATCACAGTCAGTTGAATATGCTGCAGCAAGTAAGTAATTTGTTTTCTTCCTGCTGCTGCATCAGCTACTTATTCCTGCCAGGATTCTTGGTGGAATGTATTTATTAACACCACCTCCAGGATCTCCTGAGGTACTGTATGTAAGGGCCCAGATTTGTTAAAGACACTTAGCTAGCAGTGAGAGATCCATTCATTTAAAATCTAGGAAAATCATCACCACAGATGATTTTGAAAATTCTGCAAATGCATTCCTTCTGATGCCCAAGGAAAGAACAGTTTTGCTCATAAATTAAACAGGTATTATGCACTCTGCTTTACTAAAACAAACCATATTCCTAACCTTTTTCACAGCCCTTCTGCTATGATGTATGCCCTTCCTTTTAAGCCTTTTCACTTGAGCAAAAGATGCAATCCTACCATGACCTACATCATCTTTGGGGGTGGGGGTATTCAATTTAGTTTGCTGGTTTTCTTGGTTTTTTCCAGAGTAATAAAGACTGCCAAATACTTTTTATGATGTACTTACCTGATGCAATAGCTGCAAAATTCAAATGATTGTCATATGAAATGTCAGCTTGTGAACAGTTTTCATAAACTAGGACATTCAAGGATTAGTCTTCATCAGAGTCTTTCTGTGATTCTTCATCACATTTGTGAGTCTATATGCCTGTAGAATACCACTGAGCTTGCAGCTAGACAGAAGTGGAAGGAGGAGTGCTGTTGGACATGTCCACAAAGATTCTCAGTTGTCATCATCAAGAGACTTCATGTATTTCCTCAGCAATTACAGCACTGCTTAATTTGCACAGAGGCTTAAATGCCTCCCCAGCAGAACTGCTCATGCCTGAGGCTCTCACTGGCTACTGTGAAGTACAGAATTTAAACAGAAAGGATACATCCTCATGAAACTGGAAAAATATAATGCCCTATGACATACATGGCTGTTCACTGAACTCTTCCTCTTCACAGAATTCAAGTTATTTGGATGATTAATAAGAAAGAAAAATGGAGAAGCAAACACTCAAACAAAAGCCCAAATCATATCAACATTTCAGTGACAGAAATAACACTAGATAAGCTTCAATGCACATTCTGGCTCTCCTTGATAACACATAACAATTGAGAAGACTAAGCTGTGCAGGAAGATGCATACAGCAGCAGTGTGTTACGCATGCACACAATCTCACAGGTTCCTCTCGTCAGTGATTAGTGCCATAGTCATACATCCCTGCATCTCACACATTAGTGTCTACCGTGATGGCTGGTTTGTGTGTCGTGATGACTCAGAATTATTCACAGTTAGAAGCTGCAGGTTTCAGAAAATGCCTTGTGAAGGTGAGTGGTTGATGCATTCTGTGCTTTGCCTAGGCATGGATACGTGCAACTGCAGTGTTACAGTTGTCTGCTGCTCCCAGGACCTCCTTGCTACCATCTAAGAATTCTTGGGCTGGCCACACAAAACAAACCCAACACCGACATCAGATGGATGCTTAGCAGGTTACAAAAAAAGGAAAAAAAAACCCATAAACAATGAAAGATCACTTCAAATGAAGCTTGATTGGGCATATTCTTGAAAAGGTGCTCAAATTACCTGAACCTTGTTTGATCTTAAACATGGACCGGGGGCAGCTGCAACGAGCTCCGAGCTTTGGCACATTCCATTATATGAATGGTAGTGAATTTATAATGGAATGGTATGGATGGTTTTTATAATCAGAAAAACACACTGACCTTAACACTACACAGGTGGAGCAGCATAATGACCCGCCAATTGTAAGCGCATCAATTCCTGGGGAAAAGTTCAATGAGGTTAACTCAGCATGTATCCCATAACCAGCATAAGCGACATTTTAAAATGTTTTTTCCACCAAAGCCTGTCTTTGACAACATTTTATTAACTGATTTGTTCCACTGTTCAGTACCAAGTGTACCTTACCCATGTTAACATTACATTCCAGTAGAGCTGGACATTGTCATGCACTTCAATCCTGAAATAGATGTGTTTCAGAAACTAAGAACAGTGTTAAGTACAATAAACTTTTCAGAATGTGTAAAATTAAGCATAATATCCATTTAACTTAGGAAAAAACTGAAAGAAAACAAAAGACTCCTCCAGTGGAGTTTCATTGCAAAATCCTCACACAAAATGAACTTAGATGGGCGCCAGCTGAACAGGATTTCCTCTTCCCATCAATTTATTGACAAACACGGATATTGCAGGGACCAGCCACAAAGAAAGTAAATTTCAGTGTACCATAGTGGAGCTGACCAGATAACCAGTTTGAGTAGTCCAATATATAATTTGAATAGTCCAAGGTGAGATGGCAAAATACTGTGAACAAGATCCTGCTTCTTCTGTTTAAAACTGATTTGAAACATTTGCATGCTACAAAACTATGCCCAGAGAAACAAGGAAACAAAGAGAGAAACTTAAATCTGAATCAGGAAGAACCAAACAGCAAGGACAGGAGGCTCTTCAAATATGAAGCAATAAAACTTTAAAATACAAATAAAAAACCGAAAGACATCCACAATTCAGCCACATCAGTGACATTTATGATGCCTATACTTCAGCTCATTCTCCCTCCTGTTTTGTGATCTGGGCACACTGACACTATAGCTTCCCTACAGCACTAGCAGGGAAAGCCCCACAGAAACCAGAGAGTTTGATATCCCCATTTCCTCACATCACACACCTCTGGAGACTGTTGGCCCACCCTACTATTCATCCCCACCATCAGTTTCTGCTGTGCACTCAACAACAGCTGAGAAGCCTTAAAACAACATGATTGACACCATTACTAAAATTGTCAATTCATCAAGAGCACTAAAATGAAGAAGAGAACCAAAAGCTTTAGATTCAGGAAGACCCTCAACTGTTCAGAAATGTTCAGCTGAAAAAAAAGAAAACAAACAAAACAAAACAATGCCATTTGAATATACTCTCCCCTTATTAAAAACTTTCAAAACATGTAATAGCCATGAAATTAGACAAAATAAAACTACACATTGCTTTGTCATCTCCCTCTGTCTTTCACAAGCCACTAAATCTCATGAACATAATCCATTTTAGTTCCAAATTTACCAGCTGTCTATAGTCTGGTGGCCCTTTGCTTTTATTGAAAAAGTGCATTTACACTGGAAATAAAGGAGGGTAATCCCAAAGTTGGGCAAGGAGCCACATTATTTTTAAAGGCAATCTCAAAGAATTTAATCCACACTTTTTTCAGCTGTCTGTTAGAAGCACACAGCAAAACTCTTCCAAACAGCTGAACTGTAAATCCTCTTCTCACAACCAGTCACCATGAATTTTCTACAGCCACACAGAAGCTGGTTTCAGACTTAGTAGCTTTGCACATAACAAAAAGTAATAAAATACATTATGCCACATACAGTGGAGACATTCCATTCTCTACTTTCTGTGATTTGTGATAAAAGCACAGGCACAGGTCTCTTCTTAAGCCAGTTCTAATGCAGCTTTTGTAGAAAGTTTCATTCTCACAGGCAATGTGAAAGCCCCACAGCTTCACTCCTGCCTCCAGAGCCATCCACAATACACCAGCAGGTTGTGCAGAACAGGGATGCTGCAACACCACTCTGAAAGGAGAAAGAACTCCCAGACTTGCACCCCATCTGCCTCCTGCTGTGCCAGACAACACAACTCCAAGGTACTGCAATACATTTTCTCACTCCTCCTTCCTCAAAGCATCTCAGCATTACAAACCTCAATTCAAGTCACTCAGTTTGCAAATGGCAAGCAAAAATAAACCAGTGTGCTTATCTACCTAAACTGTCTGGCTCATATATCATGCAAAACCTATACTGAGTCACAGAAATCATTTTTTGCACAGAGGCAGAATGTGCTGTGATCCCTTCACACATTTAATCCAGAAAGAATGATGTTGCTCAGGGTTTATGGCAAACCTGACAGAAAGTCCTGCTGCCATCAGCCCAGCCAGCCAGGAACACCCCACGGGCAGCAAAGCTCCAGTGCTGTGGCCCAGCTCTATCCCCTGTGCTGTGTTCATCCCCTCCTCCAGGACAGGCAGGTGTGCCTGTACGCATTCAGACTTTAACAGCAATAGATAGGAGCAGCACTATCTTACATATGGATAGATTTACTCAGGGGTACATTTACATTAAATGGTGTGCTTCAGAATCATAATTGTAATTGAAGTGCACTTCAGGTAAATTGGAGAGGTTAAGATCAGAAAGACTATCATTGCTCAGAGGAACACTGTTTTCTGGATTTCTGGTCACCTCTGAAATCCTATCTTTACATTCAGATTGCACATTTCCTGGAACTTTAGTTCAGGTCTCACATGGCTCTCGTACAGCATTTGTGCATCTCAGCCCATGACTGGGTCTGCCAGTTGCTATTGCAATGAAAGTCTAAGCAGCACTTATTTCAATAAATGCATATGCAAACATATGCTCTCAAGGGCCAGGAAAATCAGAAGTATTATGTTTAGAACCTGTGTAATAAAGAGGTGAGAGAAACAGACTAAGGAATACAGGAGTTGTGCTAGTATTTTGAGACTACTACAGCCTATGTACACATTCATTTTCTGTCTGGGAACAAGAGTTTGTCAACAAAACCAGCTCTGCTCAGAGGATGAGTGGTTTCTTCTTAGATCTCCATATGAGATTATCATGACTCATAAGAAAAGTAGGGAGAAGAGTCCACTCAGCAGTGGAGTTCTTAAGCTATTTATCCTTCTGGAAACAAAGCAAATGATGTTTACTACCTCCCTGATTTCTGTTTTTATCTCTCTCACCTTACCTAACACCTCTTTCCTCACCTGTCATTTAACACTAAGGTTTCTTGTTCGCTGTTCAGCCCTGATAAGCCCAGCTATACCTCAATCCCTTTCCCTTCAGTTTTCTTATTAATTTCCTTAGTTTCTGCTATTATTCTCTCTTTTCCTTCTCCCCCTCCACTTTTAATTTCCTTCAGGTTTGTCTCCCTCTCTGCAGAAGCCATTGCTGGTCTCTGCAGCTAATGCTTGATCCTCCTATCCTGCCTTTTAAGTAGTCTCTGTGTACCTTTGGTTATTTTTCAGTTTATCATACTAGAATATTAACATAATCTTTATGCATGCCATGTCCTGCCTGAAGCAATCTTGAGACTCATATCCTGCTGGTAGCTTCCATCTCACTTCAAATCCCTTTCTAAAAAACATTTTTTTGTAAAGAAAACTCTGATCACAGTAAAGCTGGAATGCAAACAGCTAAAAACAGTATCTCTTTTATATCTCCACATATTTATGCACACATCTGCTTGTACATGTTTACAATTCTACTGTATCCTGGCCTCTGGCTGCAGCCCATCCTTCCTACACTTCTTCCTCCTAATCCATGGGACAGTTTGTATAGCAATTAGACTGAAAGGTCTCCAGCCATGATGTGCAGTACAGGCTAGTAAAAGCAAGAAAATCCATTCAAGCTTGAAAAATTATTTAATTCAGTGCTCAACAGTTTGTTTCCAGAGCCAGCAAATACCTGTGCTCAACATATGACACCACTTGCAACAGGGGCTGATCTGGCATCTGAGAACAGACATCGGCCCAAACTCCTGAGCCACTTCGGACGAGAGGGAGCTCCACACACAGCCATGCTAACAGAGCACAGAGCATGCTTTTCTGTCCATAAACAATCCTGCTAACAATGACAGAATAGGTATGTTTGTACAGCAGATATGCCTTTCTGTCCGTCTGTTGCTTTGCTTCATTTGCCCCTGCCACCATCAGCCTCAATTAAGAGCTACCTGCTGCGTAGTTTAAGCACTGTCTTTGCATTGAATTGATTGGAACACCATCAAAGAGATCAGAATAACTTTTTCTTTTAAACTTCCACAGACTGATATTTGGAAGGTTTTTTAGGTTTTATAAATATCAGAGAAAGACAGGTAGCACCAGTTATTTATGTCAACAAGTACAAACACACAAAACAAACTCCTGCATTTTTCAGGTCTGGTAATTACACCTGCCAGCTGAAGCTACTTGAGCAGGAAATATATAAAATCCCTTAAAATAAATGCATGGTTTTATGACTGCAAGATAAATACTAGCAAATTCTCATGTGTAAATTAGCTAAATAACTCACAAACCAGTATACAAATTAAACATTTTCTTTTCCCTTCAGAAGACAAAAAGAATGCAATATCATTAGAAAAATAATTAATATGTTAATTGAGGATTTTAATTGCCCAGAGACAAACCTCAGTTGCGTTGAAATCTGGCTCAAAATCAGAGTTACATCTGTTGTGGAAAGCACTCCAGCTTTTTCAAGCAAAGGCACAAAATCCTATACATATTAATATAAAATGAAAACTGATTGTTTTACACCAAAGGCAAATTAAAAAGATAGCAACATCTTCATGCCATTTTTAGGTGGGATCTTCCGTTTGCTAATTTGCAAATTTAACACATTGTTTTCAATCCCAGTTTTGGAAGTCATCAGATAGTAATTGTCTTCCCTTCATGCCTAAGCTGGAGGGGAGGGTGAGGGCTATAGGATGGGATAGTTTCAGCCTCATGGGTTTCATGGAATCCAGAATATGAGGTGGACAAGCAAACCTAAATTTTGAACAACGTTTTTTGCAGTCAAAAGACCTGACCATGAACTCCCCTGTTTGCTGCACTTGATGCCAGCAAAGTGTGAGGGGTGGAGCCTGAGAGAAGTGTCAGGGGGCTCCAGCCATGAGTGACCTGCTGGAGCCCAGCTCCTGCAGTCACAGCCAGGTCCCATCGCCAGCTGAGCCATGGACGAGCTGTGGGTGGGCTCTGAACACGGGGCTGCTGCTGTCAGTCCTGCTCCTCTCAGAACTGGTGTCTGCCTCTTTAAAGAGGAAATATCAATGGCTGGCATTAACTGAGCTTCCACTGGGAACTTTCATGGGACAAAGTGCCCAGGCACTGAGAAACTGTAGGAACAGACTGTGGTGGGTCTGTGCCATGCAGTTCATGTCCCTGCTGTCTGTGGGGACACACTTTACTCTCCAGGAGTGTGAATAAAGCTTGCTGATGAACTTTTAAATGAATTCTCCAGCCAGTTAGTGAAGAGGAAGGTTGCTGCTGGTAATGCTGACATGGATAAGGAGGGCATCAGACACTAAAAGGCAACTGCCAGTCTTTAGAGGCCCTACGTGCCTGGAGGAAAGAGGCCAAAAAGGAATGAAGAGTTTCCCTCTTCTTGCCTACTTGAACCATCTGAGACTGCCAGTGTGACTCATTACATCAGTCAAATACAGAATTCTTGTAATTAAGTAAAGAAACTATGTAAAACAGTCTTCTAGCACAGGGTAGGTAGTTTACAAAACTGGTGCAATGGGTATATAATGACACAATATATCCATTCAGTTACAGAATTTTAGCATTTTGATGGAAGCTCAGTGTGACAAGAGAGGCCCTTGCATGTGTCCAAATGTCACTGGATAGATCATCAGGCAGACTAAGGCTAGAGACAAATCTCCTATCATTGCTCCTGTCCAGTCGACTTTGAGAAAAAGAAATCTGTACATCCCATATAACATGGGATTTTATGAGCTAAAATTTTAGGTTTGCATTATGCTTGAAAACTAGATGGTAGTGAATTTCAAAACCAACTGAGTTCTTCTCTCATAAATAACTTTCAGAAAGGATAAAGTGGTAAACAAGCTATGAAAATTTTACATGTGGCTGAAGGATGTTTGGTATCCCATATGAACACAGCCAGTGAGTGTATTTAATAGAGGATTCGTGAAGCAAGGTTTCAGTGGAACAAGGGGACATGACAGCAAAAGCAGCAATGAGCTATTTTCCTGGTTTGGAAGAGTTCTTATTTTCATGACTGTGCTTTGGGCTCAGATCCAAATTATCTAGGTCACCACACTAATGTTATGTCCACTTACTGGTTTCACAAAGTCTGTATTATTCCCATGGTGATCTGCTGGCTCTGTCCATCTCAGCCTATGGCTCTGGTTTCACTTGTCCTTTCCTCCAGGCTGCAGTTACTGAAATCAGCCCCCTTATACCCCAGGGAAAGGGTTTGTAACCAGATAGATCAAGTCCCTGGTCCTCCTCCCTGCAGGACCTCTTAGACATTAGCTCTGGCACAGAAGGGGATGGCTGATAGGAGTGGTCTCTGAGCTGTGGGGATGGGTTCTGTGATGGTCTGAGAGAGGAGTAACAGCATGAGGTTGGTCCTTAGGAGTAGCAAAGGATGTGTGGGGGACGCCCAGCATCTGTGCCCAATGCATGGTCACCAAGGGCAAGGACAGCCACCTGTGCCTCTGGGCACAGAGACTGCCTTGGGGCCAGCACCCAAAAGCCTTCCTATGAAGGATGCTAGGTGGAGGATGACACTGCACATGAGGGATCCATGTCAGAGTGCCATCAACCCAGCAATGCAGCACCCACAGGGCCCTGGGGCACGATAAAATGGAGCATCCTCCTGTGTCCTGCTGCCAGAACTGGCCCAGGGCCAGCCCAAAGACATCCAGGAGGAAATCCCTGCAGAGCTGCTGAAATTACTTGGAGGGAGTTGACAAAAGGAGACCAGGTGATGGACAAGGCTGGTGGAGGTTTTCTGTTCCAAGACCACTCTCAGAGTTCATTGGAAGGATGAAAATGTCTTTCAGCTACATAGCTGTGACTAGACCAACTAAATACCTTCTTGAGGAGCACTGCAGAGCTCCCTGTCTGCATTCCCAGTGGAGCCAGGAGCAGCAGCCATAAGAAAAGAAGTGCAGAGTTGTTTCCAGGGCTCCCAGGACTTTGGATCACCCACTGGTACAGGAAAGAGCTGCAGGAAGGATTCTTGCCCTCAAGGCAGATCAGTCCAGAGGCATGAGATCAGTCTCAGAAGCTCCTGAAATGACTCTAGGTAGGGCAGATTAGGGCTTGGGCATCTCCTGGGAGGTGTGATCAGCCTGTGACAGGAGGAGCTATGCCTTGCTCCTGCACTCAGGGAATAGCCTGATTGCCCCCACCCAGGTCAGGAAGGAACTCTCCCCCAGGGCAGATTGGCACTGGTCCCCACGAGTGTTTGCCTTCCTCTGCAGCATTGAGCCTGACCACTGGTGAGGACAAGAAGCGCAGGAACAGAGTGAGCTTTGGAAGGCAAAAGTGTGCTTGGCATCAATATGTGTCATGTTTCAGAAATTCACTACAGTTTAACACACCTCCTCTTCTTTTTCTTTTGTGTGTGGTTGGTCCTGATCATTCTTCACATTCTCTTCAGGAAACAGGAGCTGCTTGGCATGCATGCATGCTGCTATTTTCTGTAGCTCTGTCACTTGCCTTTGCCAGACTGCAAAGGATGTATTTTCAAGCTAAACTGAAGAACACATCAGCCTGCTCCCAGCTACACATGCCCACTGTGGTAATGGTTGTGAGCATCAGCTCTGAAACTGATTCAGAAAAACAACAAGAAAATTCTGTTTCCAGTTGTAAATTTTGTGCTATGTGTCCTCTTAAGTTTTTGGAGCTGAGAAGTCCATGTCAAGGCAGGAAAATAACAGCCTCTGTTATTTACCTAATTTATGGTGAGCACAGGAAATTGAACAGAACAGTTATGCCACATTAAACCCAGAGCTCTGCATGACAAGGTTTGACCCAGGTCTCAGGGCTCCATCCTGCAGTGCAGGTCCCAGCTCACCCAGGAGAAATGGGCAGAGATGGGCACAGCCACAGCAGGGCTCAGGCAGGGACTGAGCTGAGCTGGGACACCTCCCCTGGGCCCTTGGCAGGAGATGGTGGGGCTGGAGGTCCCAGGGGAGGCCAGTCCTGCACTGAGGCTGTGAGCACCCCTGGACCCTGTCAGGACTGCACTTCAGTGCTCTTCTTCAGACACTGGTGGCTGGACACTTTGGAGACAGAGTATTGGGGCCAGATGGACCTTCCCCCTGAGGGAGTGCTGGTGTCCTCAGGCACTTGTGTTTTACTATGTTTTTCAAATGAAAACAGGTTAAAGAATTTCTGAAAATGAGTACAAGGAGTAAAAATAAAAACTCCAGAATATTTGAAACCATTAGATGAGAAGCACACCCTGCATCAGACTGAGGGCTTGATCTCCAGGTCTCGCTCATGTCAGAGGTTTTGTCATCCTGTGAAAACCCTACGCAGCTGGATGAAATGACTTTCAAAAACCACATATCACACATACTTTTTGTACATTTGTGCAAATTGTCACATTATCTTGAGGTTACCTAGAGGGTGACAGAGCCAGTGGCTAGGCCGGGGCACTGTTATGGATATTCAATCCCTTTTGCTAGTGCAGGGCTGGGAAGAAATATCATCAGAGATTACCTTAGCATGTATTGGCAGGGAAAGTAGGCAGTAGGAAGAAGTATAGAAGAAGGGAAGGAATAGCTTATCTGGAAAGGATCTGCAATAGTCACATAGTCAAACTGTCAGGCTACTTCAGGTATTATCAAAAATTTAAATATTGTATTAAAGGCACTTTCCCAAGCATCAAAAGACATTCACAGGCTGGAAGCATCAACCACCTGTAATCTTCCTGTAAAGCCTGACCTCATTTCCAGAGAACATATGATTTATTTTTCCTCTTGACTTCCAATTTGAGTACTTGTTCAGACAAGTAATATTAATAACAAATAGATGACATTATTATAAATGCTATATTATGTTCATTATTTGGGAGTTGGACCACATGATCTTTAAATTTCCTTTCCAACACAAGCCATTCTGTGAATAAATGCTGACACATTAAGTTTAGAATACAGGTTCTGAACCAACATCCTTCATGAAGCAAGGAGACATGAGCATAAAGCAAATCCCATTATTTCTGTCCCTAAGAAGGTGACATCCTACACTTGCCCACTAAGACCCTGAGAGACTGAAGAGAAAATGAGACAATATTCAATACTGTAGTAAGTTGTGGTCTCAGGACAGAGTCTCACCGTTTATCAAATTTCCTTCAGAACAGAAAGTAGGAGTTTTAAAGAGGGAACAAGATGTTTCTTTGCCTAACAAGCAGGAAGAATAGAAAGGAAGAGCCTGTGAAGATTATCTGAAAAGGGGGGCAAACATTCCAGGAATGTTGGCAATGAGGACTGACCAACAGCAGCGCCGAATTCTCGGTCTGGAAGGAAAGATGGTAGGAAGGGTATCCACAGGTCATGAATTCCCCTGAAGATGAGCAGCTGTTTGATATGCTGCACAAAGGCAGAAGCCAACAAAGCAAAAAAGGAGCATAGAGAAAGAAAAATACAGTCGGAGGAAAACTCTCTGTAAGCAGAGGATACTTCCAGCAGTACCGCAGCTAGAAAGAAAGGGAGAATTGTCCATTCCTACACAGGATATTGCAATAACTGAAGCCCTGGGAAAGAAACACCGGACAATAACATGCTGGACAGCTCCCAAAAGCTCCTCCTCCAGAGCCCACTCAACTCATTATCTCTAGCATCACTTCCTACCCTCAATGGAGGGATCAAAGTCTGAAAGAGTCAAATTTCTTCTTGCCTTGGCAAGCCTATGGAAATTAGGCTTTCTACAACCTCTTCTTTCACCTCTGGATTTTGTCAGGCTATTCACCGACATTCTTGGCTGTATGCATAACATTACAGCTACTGACAGCACACAATGAAAGCTAAAGCAAGTTGGCATTATTGCACCAACAACAATAGGAAAGGTTTCAGTTAGGGCTCATATTTTTGTATCCCAAATTAGTTATCCACTTTTTATATGTGGTGAAATGATGTGTATGTCCATTTTCACCTAATAGCTTGGTTAGCGATGACATTTTCCAGGAGAACTGCTCTATAGGTATTTTTGATTACTTATTTCATTTTTTTCCTTACTGATAAATTTCATGCATCAGCACAGGCATCAGCAGTTCAACTACTGGGTTCAAAAGACTTCAGCAAGTTCTGGGACAGCTGCAGGAACAGCAGTTGCCAAACTCCTTCTAGAGTCATGCCAATGGGACTCAGCACTGGCCAGAGTAGAAAACATTTTGCTTGTTGATGAAGTGGAACTGTGTGTACCACCACATCTTCAGATGGAGTAATTTCTCATCACTCCACTGGCTCCAGCATACTATAATCAACAACTGGCTGGAGGGACTGGCTTCAAATCTTCAGTTTCTCCCTGACAATCACGACTTTCCTAGTGATGTGGATACTTGGCAGTACATTGACTTAAGTAGAAAAAACTATGCATCAGCCACTTATGAAATGAACTTGGATCTGAACTGCAGTCCTAGATCAGTGGAACACTAACATCTGGAAATGAATTAATGCTTACCAAATGAAGTTTACTACTGAATGGGCTGTAAATGTTGAGCACAAGGAAACCACAACAACTAAAGAAACAGGCATAAGTGAATAGTCAGCATATGTATCTCTTTCTTATCCTGTTTCTATAACCCTATAGCTGCAAATGCATTTTCAGGGCCTATTTAGAATCATCATTTGGCTAGGGCAGAAAGAGATGGGGGAATAGAGATGATTTGAACAAACAGCACATATGACAGTCGTGCCATAAACCATTATGGCATTTTGTATCCAGCAGCATGTTTAAGTCATTAGACCTACAGTGGGACAAGGTGTAAGAGAGAAAACTTTGTTTAGCACTGCCATTACTCCCCTCTGACTGCAACAAACCACTAAAGCCTTTATCTGCAAAGCAGCATGCTTCAAGTATAACAAATTGCTGCTGGACCTCTCTGGAGCTGGCAATCTCCTCAACTTATCTGATGAATTGTGACACAGAGACAGCCAACTATCTATTAGCAGCACCAGCAAGATCTTCACCCAATTGCTCAGTGCAATGAACAGTATCTACAAATCAGAGCTTACATTTAATTGGCACAAAAATATGGGGGGTGAAGGGGAAACAAGCAGCACACCCAGCAATAACAAGCTTCTATTGTAAATGATAAACACCAGACTTTTTCACTTCTGTTTCTAAACCACCACCAAAAACCTTAGGGCTACACTGCCACAACACTAGTCCTCCCAACAGCTGTTCAGGCAGCAGACAAGATTCAGCATCCTTATATTTTGATGAAATTATCCTGCACTCCATTTTCATCCTCTTTTTACTACACATGCTATAAAACAACAAACTGGCACTATCTATACCACTGTCATGCATATATTACCTTATTAAAAGCTGGATTTCAATAGTTTACTAAATATTGACATTATGGGAAAGGGATGTTTGATAGGTGGATCTACAATATAAATTGGTTTTGCATCTCTGTGCCAGGCTATGATACACTAGACTTTCATTTGCTTTCCCATAAACACTCAGGCAAAGGTTAACACAATAGGATCTAGTAGTCATATTTAGCATTGCACTGCTCACTTTTTTTAAAGTAATATTGAAAGACCAAGTTATTAATGGAAGATAGAAAAAGGAAGATCATTTTTTTTCTCCTTGAAAAAAAACCCAAAAACAAATCAGAAGCATTACTTCTGCTAATTTGATAGCTCCAGCTCACTTGGCATGAAACTTCTCGGAGTACACCAGCAGCAAGTCTCAACAGGCTTATTCCTGGGAACCCTAAAAGTAGATAAGCAGTGCCATCTCTGAAGCTACAAGCAAACTAAGTGTCTAGACAAGCTGAAATGTAAAGCCCTGATGATTACTGGATACTACTAATCACTGATTATCTCGCAGTCCATTTTCACGGTATTTCAAGCTGGCTATAAGGAATATATCTTTATACTTAGTGAAAGTGATATATAGGATAATGAATCAGGAAGAAAAGACATGACACTAGGCTTTATAAAGGACCACTGAAGAAGCCAAGAGCTGTATCTCAAAAAGACAGACTTGAGGACATGTCAGATCACCTTCACAGAAATCTGCCCACAGGTACAACAACCCAGTGAGTCCTGCCTAGACCACCAACTTCCCACTACTTGCTATGCACCATCTTCTAAATGGAAAGAGCAAGATGAAACACATTTTTAAATATAGGCCACCTAAATAATTCCCATCCCGACAGGGTCAGACCCGCAATGTTCCATCTTCTCCTCGAGTATCCCAGACAGTCTTCAATTGATGACCTGGATGAAAGTTACTTTGCAATTGATTATGCTTCTCTATTTTTAATAAGATATAGGAAATAATAGGGTGACATTCCTTAGTACTGATGAGGATTATAATTTGCTACTTAAGTTCTAGATGGTGAAAGATTAGCCCCATTAATAATACCTTGCTTCCTTATTACTTTTAGCCTATAAAAAGGGGCAACAGATGAAATTATAACAAAAATAAATCAAAGCAAGGTCTTATTTGCATATAAGACAAATATAGTGTAATATAATATAATATAATATGTCACCTAACTGTGACAGTCAATATTTTTTTCTTTTAAGAATTGAAATTAAGTGACTAAAATTTTCTCAGAAATACAGGTATCAAAGATAAGAGTAAAATAATGTATCTATCTCTGCCTTCATGACTGTTATTTCCCATAAGGGACAAAGTCAAAATAACTTCTGAGTATAATCTCTTCCACAACAGTAGTTATTTACTTGACTACATTTCATCATTTCTGTAACCCTGAGAATTTAAAGGATATTCTTACCTAAAAAAGTTTAGCAAATACACATTTTTTTTTTTCCCCCGAGGAACTGACTTATTTTCTCTTCTGTGCAAGATCACTTCTCTATATAAAAACCTGCAGTGCCATGAAGAAGTCGGTAAGGTTTTCTTATAAATCTATTGTTTACATGACCCCTGTGGACTACAAGTTCTCTGAGAGTTCACCATGGTCCCTGAATTGATTGCAGCTGAGCTACAGATTTCAGGAGTATATATCTCAGTTTTAGAACAATCTAAAAAACCTCAGGCAAAGCACGGGGGGAGAAGGGGAAAGCATCTTTTCAGACAGAAGAATTCTGAAACCAATAAGAGAGAAGGAATCCTTACCAGCTCTTAAATAACAACATTGTCAGGTGAAACTAACACTGCAAGTGAAAAAGGTCCCCTTAAGAATAATGGAAGGTTACGTTTTGAATTTGAACATCATTTTGTGTACATGTTTTCAGAGTACAGAGATCTCTGTATCAAAGAATCTCCCTTGTATCATTAAATTAGCATTTCCTGTCATTAGTTCTCTGTGTAGTTTTTTCCTAACCGGCATATGCACTCACATGCACAACCTCTGCCTGCTCATGTCCCTGCTCTCTACAATTGGTGCTTAGAGACTTAAAAGACTTGTTTTCCTGTGCAGCACTTTCTCTCTGCTTGCCTCAGGCTGTGCCTCAAATCATTCAACCTCAGTTGCATGGACATGATCTCAAAACACAGGTTTATAGGCCCTGTTAGACAGCCTACTTATTTATAGTACTGTTCTATTACCTAGAAAACAAGATTCCTCCACAATATAGCGAAGGAAAAACTTAACGTAATAATCAGTGGTAGGCAGCAAACAAGCCATCATCTGATACTTGTCTCATGACACAGATTTGACTGTATCTACAGTTTAAGCAATGTACTACTAAGATATCTTTATTGGATGCCATAGGCATAAAAAACTTTATGTTTGGCTTATTCATAATTGAAGACAATGCGTGAACAACTATCTTATTTATACAATCTGATTTAAAAAACCTTCCAGTACACTTATTTTTGTATTAGGTTTGCAGCTAAGATGAAAGTATCAGCATTCCATCTGATGCCAAGATTTTCACAGTCATCTGACCCTAAACAACACTAAAATGTAAAAATCAATTTAAAATAAAAACCAGAGTAGCAATTCTCATTCCCTTGATTCAAAACAACAAGTTAACTCCCTCTTTCTGAATAGAATTTATTATGCACAATAATTTCCTTGTTATGGTTTATTCTTCAATTCTTTTGGCACTCCTTAGCTGTCCTAAATAGGATGATATGTACAACAAGTTCTTTCCACTTCTGACATTAAAACCTCTCAAAATGTACATGGTTGGAACTATCTTCCAGTAATAGAAAATGAAATTACATCACTGTCTTGTTTAGGCTAGTCTGAGCCTAATCACCAGGTTTGTTAAAACTAAGACTAACTCCCTCTCTAGAGACCACATTACTGTCTGACCACAAAAAATAGGGGCAGACAGAGGGTTCTGCTGATTCTTCCTGTGGCCCGTGACAGGAGACCACACTTGGGGTGTATCAGTCTCAGTCTATTCTCAGCACTTAGGAGAACACAGTAGATGACCCTCTAATATCAGTGTAGATCAGTTAGAGAATGGGAAACTCGAGTGGGAATAGGGGATGGCAGACAGCACTATGCTGGGCTTTTTTAGGAGCCTAGGTCCTGTAGCAGCCACTGTGTGGAGTGGGAGCATAGAGGGAGAGACAGGGCAGCAGATGAAAAACTGTCTAACCCTTTGTCCACCAGATAGTCTGGGGTGCCTCAGCTGCAGAAGATGCTAAGAATGAGAATGATGCAATATCCAATTTAAATCAAGAGACAAGTTTTTTGCCCCTACTTCCTCCAGCACTGCACTTCAAGCCTGGGCATTCAACTTGACACAAAACATCAGGCAGGCTTCTTAAATGTCATGCAGCATGTCAAGATCCCATCCCCTGGGGCCCTCAATGGCTGGCAGCTATTATTATTCTTAAAAGGCATGCTATCGTCTCCAGGCTTGAACTGAAGTGGCTGTCTCCTGGAAATAGCCCATCTCCTCATCTGCTCAAGCAGTGTGGAGTGGAGAAGCTTGAAAAAGAAGATGCTTGGGGCAGTCTTATCTACAGCCTCTTACACAGCCTGTTTCTAAACATTACATATGCACCAGATTTGTGTGGATGACAGTTCTACCCGATGTAGCAGCCCCTTATTTCCACCGTGCATGTTTACCTGATGGTGCCCGGCTGTTGCAGCTACACTGGTTTGCAGCCAGAACAGTGACTGCAGAATGCAGTCTGCAGAGGTGAGTATTTTTAATGTATATTGCATCATTATAAACAGACATGAAAACTAAATCCTGGAACTAGCCCCTGGCATTAATCCTAATTTAGTTTGGGCCCAGTTCCAAATGGGTGACTACATATGCAAACACTCATCTGAGTGTACAATTGGCTGTTATGAACACAAAATTAATTCTTGTGCTCATGCATGCATAATTTACACACCCTGATTTAGATCCCAAAGTAATTCCCTAGCAGAATTCCAGTGATCAGATTTAACTTGAAGACTGGTGTTAAAAAAACACCACCACAGTAATATATTCTTAAGCTACATGAAAAGAAAGAAAGTGAGAAAATAATTTCTGTTTCTATAACTAAAAAAAAAAAAAAAAAACCAACAAAAAACCCAAAACCAAAAACTTTCAGCATAAAACTATTATTTTACAGTTGACTGCTGGGTTTTTTCCTTTCCCACATCCCCCAGTTAATTTCCCCCCTATGATTTAATTTCTACTAATATGTATCTTATATTGTGGCACATAAGCATAGCGTCATCTATTAAAAAGAATCAGTGGGAGGAGAATGCTGTTAAAGAATGTTTTCTACCAGGTACATCCAAATTTCATGTTTTAATGCACAAAACCTAAATGCCTCTCAGGAACCAATACTTGGCTTCTCAGATTTGAAGTGAAATGCCAAACAAGCAAGCCCAGTGAAGCAAAAGTGAGCTGTGGATCATAATCTAAGAAAGACTTAACTGGAATTAAGAAAATCAAGAAACGGAGGTTAAGCAGATTGTGATGATGAAAAAACAGGGTGGAATTATTTCTCTCCAGGTAATTTTCATGATAAATTTGTGTCCTTTCCAAAATAAAGTAGTGAACATAGATTAAACATATGCCAGATCTGTCTGGAATATTGCATTCTGTAGCAAGAACACATAGAAATCATGCAGAATCATCAGCAAGCAGGCAATTAGCACAGAAGTACCCTGGAACCAGGATCTCTGCAATCTAAGACAGCCTGATTTTTCTATACAATTCTCTCACTGATTTACCCTTTGTTTCACCCTGATTTAAATAGAAAAAGGAGTATTGTTTAAGCTACAAGAGATTCTTAAGGGAATCCTATATTTTGGAAGGTGTGAGATTTGTATTTGGAAAACTGACTTTACAGAATCAAAGGCTCAGGCTGGTGAAAAAACCTTTGGAAAATTAGTAATTTTTTAAAGTAACATACTCGGGATATTAAATTGTAAAGTAGAATTCAAAGATTGGTCTACACTCCGGTCAGTTTGTTCTTGACTTTAACTCAGGTAGAAACAGGTCTTGTACGTGACAAGAGACATGTATGGGGAATACATTTAAAATAACCTTGCATGAAAAAAGGCTTCCCAGAGCTACTGATGCTGCATGCAAGCTGCAAAATATAATCTGGAATTTCCCATGCCTGTTCCACTATCCTTCATTCCTGATCACTGTGATGAGAACACATTTGCAAATGTGCTAACATACTTCATATTCATTTAAAAGAGATGAAAATTACCTTACCAAAACCAAAGATGTATAGATTTCAATTCCTCAAATTATGGCACATTATTAACTACAGGAAGAAAACTATCAAAGGTAGTAAAAGAAATCATATATGTGTTTGTAATCAAGCTGGTATTTAAAAATACATTAAATATACTTGTTGCATTTTTGTTACTTGTAAGGATTTAGGAAAATCGGTGCTGGAAGAATTCTTCTGCATTTTGGCCTTTTTAATGTAACAGAGTCCAGCAGTAAGTAATTTTGAAATTAGAAGTATTTATATCAGCATGTTGCATGACTCTTGATTTATTTTTATAAATAAAAACATGTGTACCATATGAGTGTGCATGTATGTGCATATTTATTCTTATTTGTCAGCATAATTTATATATGACATATTTCAAAAGATTGATTTTTTAAAAATAAAAAGCACTGCATACCATGAGACAAGCTTAAAGTGAGATTGTATTTACGGTAACTTAAAGAATCAGACACTTTTTCTTAAATGAATTTAAATGGTGCATTTTTCCATTACCAGACACATCTGAACATTTCACCTTGCCTTGACTGATAGGCTGCATCTGGCAGTTTCTCCAGACAACATGGTGTTTTTCAGTCTAGTGGAAATATGCTCTTTAGGTCTTATTTAGAGGCAACAAAGGAAAATATCTGAGTTGTAAGCAAGAGCGTTGTAAATATTTAGCAAAAAAATCCCACCTATTTTCAGAATGTTCAAGGGGGCTTGGGGTGTGAGAATATATAAAGTTAGTAACTAAGATTTAATTACAGCTTTTACAATATTTGGTATTTTTAAAACTCCCAGCCTTAGAGCTGTATGAACAAGTAAAAATCTTTCCTTTCTATAGTGTGAGTTTTTAGCTTTCATTTTTCAGAGTACCTGAAAAAGGTCAGCCCCAAATGCCTAAATATCACAAGACAAATTTAAAACAGGTTTTCCTTCCCACAAACCTTTTTTTCATAGATCAATTTCTTGGCTTCTGGTATTAGCTTTTAAGCATTTGGGATCAGCAATAAAAAATTAGAGATAAAAGATATCAATAGGCAAATGAGGAACCTGCAGAGAGACAATGCTTGTGTGCTGGTGTGATGAAAAACTACACCTCAGCCTCACTGGAGTTGCCTTGGCTGCCACCTTTCCATCTCATAGCAAAGGAATAATGTGGGCATATCCAGAGGAGACTGAATGGGGCACAGAGTAAACCTTAAGACATTTGTCATTCACAGAAATGCCCTTACCCTAACCAATTCTAAAGGTTTCCATAACATTGCTACAATGGAATGTTTTAATAAAATAATTACAGAGATCACACATCCAGCTCCTAGAATTCTTTCTTCTTCAGTAAACACATTACAAAAGCATTTACTTTAACTGAAGAAAACTACCAGCCATTTTATCAACTTTGCCCCACCTGTTTTTTACATCCACCTGCAGATGTGAAATCACAGCAACTGCATCTGGTTAGCAGTGAAGTAATGAAGATCCCTAATCAGACCCTTCATATTTATGCATGTTCCACTGTAGCAGAAAGTGAAGTAAGGACTACATTTTCCAAAGGCTACAAGTCTATGGTTTTTCCTAATAACAGTTTCAATTATTAATTTATTTATTATGAATAGCTATAAGCAGTGAAATTCTAAGAGATTCATTTGGCATACAGAGATCAAAAAGAGCCCTTTTGGCAAAAAGTATCCAAACTTGCTCATTATGCATCTTTTGCATTTTCCCCACCAGTAGCTGTATTTTAAGCAATATGTGTCCCTATATGAACCAGGTTTAAGAATGGAAAGTATCTAAAGAAAGCTGGAAAAGTTTCCCATCAGATTTATCTTGGGCTTCTGATAATCTTGGACTCCTTAATTTGAAAACCAGAATACTGGAGCAGTACCAGAAGCAATGGATAGGATCAAGACCCCACGGTTGCAGCAGTCATAAAAACATAGGGAAGGAGAAAAGTAATTGTTTGAAAGTGCTTAATTTAAAAGGAAAAGGCAGAGAATGGAAATATTAATTATCCTTACTTGGTAAATGGTGAAGTACAGCATCCCATTGCACACCATGTGGCATTCTGCAAGCATTCAGAAATAGACCCCTTGCCACTTAAGCATTGATTCCCTGCCTTTGCTTTAAGGTCATCTTTCATATCTTTTTAAATACTTCTACCCTCTGAATTAGGAGAGCTCTGACTGCTGAAGATAGTAACAGGAAGCCTGTCAAAATCCATAATCCATATATTCAAAAGACTATGTGATAAGTTGTGACATAAATCCACAATTCTCCTTGAAAAAAACAAATCTGGTCATGTAAGTCATGGAAATTTTTGTGATCTTCTAAGTATTTTTGTATTTGGAATGAAAAAAACCTTGAAGTGTTTTCAAGACATTGACTCATACTCTTCTGAAAAGTCTTTTATTCGTAAGTGCTGTAAGCCAGTAATGATGAAAAATGGTTGTTTGCCCACGCTTACGCCAGAATTTCTTCTGATCACTTAGCAGTTGACCACCACTGATGTACAGCTTTAATTATGCCATCACACAGTTATCACTTCACATCTCACTCCTGTTTGCTCTTGCTTTGCCAATAAACAAAGCGGATTACAGCTCACAGTATTCCATGTGAGAATCCTCTCTATTTCACAACTGGCTAACTGAAGCCATGGCAGATCTTTATATGTTGTGCACTATCATGAACTACAGCTAAGCAAGATAGTTTGAAAACTTACTACTGGTAGATCCCAACTCAGATACAGAAATGTCCTAGTTATGTCTTGGTACAATCCACTAAGTAAGCAGATTTTCTTTGAAAAGTCACCTACAAGTACCTTGGCACCAGTCGTCCACCAGGGACTGGGGAAATAGCTTGCTTTTTTTATTTTTTATAAAATTTTAATGGTTCTTTCTTTGTAATATTAAATGGATCTTACAAAACATATTACATGTCACCATCCTCGGCCTACTGCCCAAATTACTACACATCAGGTAGACATTGTTAACGCCATACTGAGCCAGATACAACATGCCCTGCAATGAACTGTGTCCATTCTGCCTACTGAAGAGTCATAGTGCTACAGAAAAGCCCCATAAATAATGCATTCCATCTACCAACTTTTTTATGAACTGAGCACCAAGCACGTGGAATAAATGCACATCTTTCCTAGAGATTCTCCAGAACTGAAGGCAGCCTTTGATCAGCAGCAGTGGCAGATTGCCCTTGTGTTATTCAACAATGCAAAGGTGCTTGACTTATACAGGAAGCCTCCTCTCTGAGTGTAGTGTATTAATGTGGGGCTGGTTTTATTTAATTTCATGTTGAATTTCACTAATGTTTGGGTTTTTCTGTTTTGTGTGCCAGACCTTTTCTCATTGCTCAGGCAGATCTGGAGAGTGCACTTGGGCTGGCAGCTCTTGTCAAAGCTCCCAACTAAATGCTCACCTCTCAAATAGTCTTTGACAAAACCAGTCTCTACCTGTGGTGCCCTAAGAACCACCGTTTGTGAAGGGAAAGCAGCCAATGTGAAAGGAAACCAGGATTTCCACAAGTTTTTTCTATCCTGATATAGAGGTTACCAAGTTCCCAAAAACTTCCTGAGTCTACAGAATAACACAAACTGAATATATTTCTGCTTTATAAACAACAACACGTACAAGTTAAAAATTAAAATACAATGGTCAAAAAGAAAAGAAGGCAAGGATGTCTCCTTGTAATTGCTGTGAGTTCACTGAAGCTATAGAAATTAATTTGGCCCAAATTCACATTTAAAGCTGATTAGATAAATTAGGTTACCATCAATTTAAATGTCAGTTGTTACAAATACTAAGCTCTCCTTTTTCTTAAAATTACAACATGCAGACACCATAAAATTACTTTCTCAGCTATATAAAACACGACTAGCTTCGTAACTGTCTTTTTTTCTTTAAAACTTAAGGCAGCAATTTGTGTATCTCCATGGAAAGCAGTAGCCCAAAAGTGAAAATATAAGCTGGTGATTTTAAAAAATTTCTCAAAGTTCTTCAAGTTCTACAAGGCAATTCCAAATAGGACCCACAATTTAGAAAGATATTAATAAGGAGTGATAAAATCTTCTGACTTGCTTTTTATAGAGTCATAGAATCACCAGGCATGGAAGATATCTTTAAGATCACCAAGGCCAATTGTCCAACCAGTTCTACCATAACCCCTAAACCATATCACCCAGATCCAGACTCCACCATTTCCCCAGGCAACCTATTCCAATGCCTGACCACCCTATCACTGAATTTTTCTTTCCTAATACCTGAATCTGCCTTGTCTCATCTTAAGACCATGTGCTCTGGTCCTCTCACTGCAGGCACAGTAGAAGAGACTGGCCCTCACCTCACTACAATCTCCTTTCAGGTAGTTTTAGAGGGCAATGAGGCCCCTCCTGAGCCCCCTCTTCTTGAGAACAAACAACTCCAGTCCCTCAGCCATTCCTCATGAAACAGGTTTCCAGACCTTTCACAAGCCTTGCTGCCCTTCTTTGGCCATGCTCCAGCACCTCAATGTCCTTTCTGAAGTGAGAGGCCCAGAACTGAGCCACAGTACTCGAGGTGTGGCCTCACCAGTGCCAGGTACAGGAGGGGGATCTCTGCCCTGCTCCTGCTGGCCACGCTGCACTTCATGCAGGCCAGGATGCCACTGATCTTCTTGGTCATCTGGGCATGCTGCTGGCTCATACCAGGTCCCTTTCTGCTCAACAGCTCTTGAGCCACTCCTCCCCAGGCTTGTCAGGCTCCATGGGGTTGCTGGGACTCGAGTGCAGCTCCCAGCACTTCCCCTTTGTCCTCATGATGTTGTCCTCAGCCCATGGATTGAGTCTGTCCAGGTTTCCCTGCAGAGCCTTCCTACTCTTGAGCAGGTCCATGCTCCCACCCAACTCAATGTTTTCTGCAAAATTACTGAGGGTGCCCTGAATCCTCAGGTTCAGATCATCAAAAAAGATGTTAAACAGGGACCAGCCCCAAAACTGAGCCTTGGGGAACACCACTAGAGACCCACCACCACATGGATTTAGTTCCATTCACCGTAACACTCCAAGCCTGGCCATCCAGCCTGGTTTCTACCTACTGAAGTGTTCACCCATTCAAATCATGAACAGCCAGGTTTTCTAGGAGGATGCTGTGGGAGACTATGTCAAGTGCTTTACTGAAGTCTAGACAGAGTATACCCCCAGTCTTTCCCCCATCTAAGTGGGTCACTTGGTCATAGAAGAAGGTCAGGTTAACCAAGCAGGACCAGCCTTTCCTAAATCCATGTTGGCTGGGCTTGATCCCCTAATTGTCCTAATATGCCCTAATATGCCATGTAATGGCACTCAGGATGAAGTCCTGGCACTCAGGACCCTCCTGTTTGTTGCTACCAAAATGGCATTGGACTAAGACAGAAATAGAAGGCTTTGCAAGTTGACCCTAACCCTGCAGTGTAGGCTGGTTAAAAAGCAGCCCCAGGAAACTACTGAAGAAACAGCTCTGTGTCTCACAGTAAATATAGGAGATCTGAGTGCTGTTAAGACACCACTCCTGCTAAAGTTATTAATGTATGATCCTTACAGAATCACTGAAGCCTGGAGTTACAGTGTGTAGCATCAAGCACCTTTAGCTTTACTCCTGTCCCAGGCATGCAGCCAAGACTCAGCTTTATGGGTCATCCAAAATCAAGTGGATACATGTCTTCAGGGTTGATTTAAAGCCTTCAAAAATAAAATAAGCAAACCAACAACTCAGGCCTATAGAAACAGTATGTGCCCTATGACACTGCTCAGTTTCAATTAGCTTCATGTCAAAATGCAGCACAGTGGCTTGGGTTCAGCTTTTTTCATTTCTACTCACAGCACCCATCAATCCAAACAGTAATTTGTTCCCACACTATTTTATCAGACTGAAGAAATACCTGGTGCAGATTGCTCTCCTCATCAGATAGTGGGAATAAAGGAATTATTTAACTGGTAATTGAGCCCTAAAGAATGGAGCTAAAAGAAGGCTAGGCAAAATTTAATTCAGTCTCGAAACTAGAGAAAACTTCGCTGATTATAATACTCCAGACACTGAACTCACCTTCCACAACAATAAAATATTTTTGCACAAATCTCATCAGAGAATTAACTCTGAGAGACACAGACAAGTCATTATGTTGAGGAATTGCCATAACAGGGGGCAAAAAAGTAATTTGAGAACACTAATGTGAGCCTTTTTTATGTGCCTCCAACAAATCATAGAGGCGGAAGAAATAGCAGTAGAAAAAGATAAACCTAGGTTTTATTTTGAATTTGGGTTTGAAAGCCATTCATGTTGGGATCCAGGCAATTATTTGGTAAGTGATATGAAAGAAAGGAGCTATTTGTCCCCTTTAGCCATCCCGTTGTTCTTCTTTCCCCCGACACACACAGTTTGACACCACCCAAGCTATGCCTGTGCTCCGAGAACCGTAACTCCAGTGTGACCTTCAACAAGCGTGCCTAAGAAATGCAGCAGCTCTGGGCACACATGGAGTAGAGACCCCTGTGCTATTTCCCACCCTTCCAGAGAGGATCATGTTCTCTGCACCCCATTACCAGCCAGATCAGATTGCTGGTGACAAAAGAGGACTAGAACATAGCTTTGCACTGTACCAGCATTTGCCCAGTCCTCAAGTCTAAGAAGTCTGCAGAAGAATAGATGAAATATGCTCTGCACCTTTCTGTAATTATCTTCCTTCCTGCTTTTTTCATTGGAAAAGTTATTTTCAGAGCAACTTGAAAGGATCTGAGGAACAGGCACTGTAGCAGCAGGCTGTAACACCTTTCCTGTCCTACGTCCTCCCCAACTTAGTCTATGTCCTTTGGACTTCCACTCAGAAAGGTATAGCTTGGACATGACAGAAAACATCTGCACTGTGTTTCATTACCTAAGTAGGACAGAGTGGCAACATTTACCACCTCTGCTCGCTTCTTGCCTCTAAAATTCCTACCTTATGCTGAGAAGAAAGTAGGGGTGTCTACGCCAATCCTTTAATCCCCATCCCAACATTGAAAGAACAGGTTAAGATCCTTCAAGGCTAAGAAGTACTATTTGAACTGTGACAATCTGTTAATTTTTAAAGCTGTGCACACCAATTCCTCTTACTTCAGAGGAGTAAGTTGTAGAAGTGGAGATTTGGAGGTGTTCAACTTTGTACTGACTGTACAAGCGATGGCAATCACCTCCTTTAAGGACTGTAAGAGTATCTCACTATGATCCAACAAAACAAATGCAAAGAGCAGCACTCTAGCAGCTCTCTAAGAATACATTTTTTCAGTGAAGAGCAGTGAAGACTGCAAGGAGATGACACAGAGGGAGTAAAACTACAAACCCCACCACTTAGCACAACATCAGCATTAAAGGATGAAGGATAAAGACATTGAAGGGTGTGAAGATATTGCATGGATGTCGTTCCACTGGAACAGTAAAAATGTTTTAACTAGAACTTTGCTTAAACTAAACAAATGTGTTTGAGATCTAAATCACTCAGAAACTATTCCTTTGGGGTTCAGTTTCTTCCCCAGGAACAGAGAAAAAAAACCCTATATTCCTCTCTCTGACCTCAAATAAGAATCAGGTTTATTTTTGCCACTTACTTCCGCTAGTGGCATGAAGTGAGGAGCTCATTGGAGCACAGTAGCTCCAATTCATTAAGAAGGATTTCTTTTGTTCAAGTAAGGTTTCTTAGCCAAACCTATTTCTAGTCTCATGGTGAGGAATTTCCCTGCCTAAACTAAACTGGTGCCTGGATTTAAAAACACAAACAACAGAAAAGCAAAGGCTGGCCTCCCCATAATTAGACCCCTTCAAAGGCGTTTGGAAGACAGATGTGCAGCTTCTTGATATTTAAAAACATAGAGGTGCTTTGAGGTTCTGCATGAGGCAGTTCTGAACCATGACACAAGCAGAAATCAGGATAATGTCAAAGTTATGCCACAGTACTGAGAGTAGAAGCCTCCATGTTTAAGGCAGCAGAGAATCACAGTTTATTATCTGACCTTGGACATGGTGGGTAACTTAATTCTACATGGTCTACATCAACTCTTCAGGTTGAACCCTTTTAGTTTGCAAGTTCAACAAGTTCAAGAAGTCTTTGCTAAAATTCACTCCAAGGCTCTGGCTCTGCACAGCACTTGAGGTTTACCTTCACACCTGCCACAGGCCAATTGAATTCAACTACTTATGCACCACTTATTACTGGGATGGCTGCAGCTCAAGCTGATCTCACAAGCCACCACAGGCTTTGCACGACTGAAGACCTAAACTCTAACATCTGAAAAAGCCAGAAAGCAGTTCTGAGACTAGCTCAGCTCTGGAGTAAGCTGTAGATGACAGCAAGCAGTAAATGTGCAAAAGTGTCTTCGTTAGAGGATGAGGCTGGGTACAATCAGCAGCCTGAGCCAGCACAGCCTCCTGCTGTCCCTGCTGCATGCATCTCAGAGCACCAGCTGGCCAACCCTGCACAATCTACCATTAAATCAGGACATGTATCCTAACACAATGTGCAAACACAGAACAGAAGACCAGTTCCAGTCTCAACTAGCCTGTGAGAATCACAAAAGGACAGTGAAGCTGTGACAGTGACACTGTCTGACAGTGAGACAAATCATGGCAACTACAGATTAATTACTGATCATTTTTGGGTATGCCACATGGCAAGGAGAAACTTGAAAGAGGATAGGAGATGGATTTGTAGTGCTTCTGTTTCAGCTGGGGAGATTCTTCCCAGCATGAAGGCAGAATATGAAAATGTATAAAGGATTTTGCTAACATCCGAGGTCATGTGGCAGCTTTTGGATGCTCAAAGGAAGCAATGATGTAAAGCTTCTCCCATTTGGACTTCATTCTCTGTTTCTTCCTTCCACTGAAGGGAGAGAAAGGATGGGATAATGACACAAACACAGTCAAAGGAGCAGCTGTATCCTAAGGACCATACAACTTGAAAGAGAAATACCAAGATTTCTGTAATAAAAGAAGCAAATTTAAGAGAATAATGCAATTTTTAAAAAGACATTACTTAATCAACGGTGGGATTCTGCAGAGACACACTAGTACTCTGCCTGAAAAGTCTGGGAAGCAAAACCTAAGTCCAGATTTAAAATATATATAAAGCAAGATCACAGTCATTGAAAATTGAATGATAAATCCTGACAAGATACAAATGTCATCCCATTGAGGTAAGCCTTGTAAAAGTTGAATTCAGTACCTCTAGAAAATATCCCTGCCAAGGCCAAAACATATTGGAGCTCTGAACACTGAAATAACAAAGATTTTCTCGGCAGTAAACCCCACAAGCCAGAACTTGACAAACAAGACTGCAGGATCTCTCAATAAGAGATCAAAATTAATCACCCACTCAATTTCTTTTTGTAGAAATACTGATGATTACTAGAGGTAAGTCAGTCCTCCAAGTAAAGAATGACAGCAGCCAGTCAACCAGTCAAAATTGTTTCAGTGGATACTCATTTCCAAGAGACCTTGGCTGGCTATGTTGGCTATCACAGCTCATTTCCCCATTCTGCCTTCATCAATGTCCAAAAGCCTCCAGAATCATCCCAAAAGCCTATCTTCAAGAAATGGCACAAAGAAAATTTGTAAGGTGTGTGGAAAATAGCTGTCTGCTTTCTGCTCTCACACTTCATACAACAGATGTTTTGCCATCTCCTTACACTACATAATGATGCAATGTAAGAATAATACTGTTCCTGTGATCAACTGTGTCCTCCACATAATTTTGCTTGCTAGGATATTTTTGAAAAGGACAAATGGACTTCATTAATTAAAGCTGTGCATCCTGCATTTTACAGGAAAGATGCCCCAACAAGCATGACCTGACTTTGCAAGGAATGACAAAAGTTCCCACACAAAAGAAATACTATAAGGAGAAAACACGGGTACTCAACTGAAAAAGAAAAACCAAACCAACCAACCAAACCAAAAACAACAAACAAAAAACCAGCCATACAAACAACTCAACAAAGTTGATTAGAAAAGAGCAAGTCATTCGGGATGGTTTTGAAGCAGTCACTGACTGCTATGTGAACACACTTGTGAGAGACTGTCCTGAGGGTTACCAAAAGGAGGAGTATTCAGTTTTATTTAACATCTTTATTATGAATGCAGCTGAGGGGCTGCAAATGCATTTCTTGAGTGTGCAGCTGTATATAACCAAGAGGCCTCAGGGTGCTGAGGCTGTGAAGTGCACAAACACAGCATTAATGGTAGGCTCACTGACATCAGTGCCAAGTTTCTCAGAAATCCTAAATCCTTGCGCCCCTGTGATGCACAGAGTTTTATATCAGAGGAACTACACAGGTGCCAAGGGTGTCACTTACACACACTTAGGTGTTCAGCTCAAGAGTCTTAGGGAGTCTGACCTGAAGTCCCTTGAAAACAACAGCAGTAAGACTTGATCCATGGTCTTTGGACCCACCTCCAATAAAATTCACATGGGAAAGTTAGTACTTTAGATTGAAAGTAAATGGTACACAGAATATCCAACAGCTCAGCTCTTTTAAGATGGATAAAGCACTATGAAGTCCTTTAATAAGAAGATAATAGTAGCTTGGCCTGGCTTTGAGATAGGTGAGATAATCTGTTGGGTCATTTTCATCACTGATTATTTGATGCTCTGCTTAAAATAAGCCTAGAAGCCTGAACAAATACAAATATCTAACTCCATTTTGACCCTGAATAGTGGAGGTCATTAGAACATCCAAACATCACTCTCAGCCACCAGACACATGAAGCCTCCTAATCATGCAGGAGCAGCAGACTGGGGTGACACACCACCACTGACATACAACCATGGGAAAGGGTTTTTTTTACTAAGCAAATGGTAATAGAAATAGGACAACAACATAATTAGGAACAGTGATGTTTGGTAACTGTTTATGGAGTTTATCCTTTGCTGCTTTGTCTTGTTTCACACAGAACTGATTTGCCAAAATGTCTCAATGTCTCATTGTCTGCTCATAGGGCATGGAGCAGCTGATTTCATAAAAAAACCAAACAGAACTACGGCCTTCTGTATGTACACAGCATTTGTACCTCCTGCTCACTAACAGAGCTGTACAATGCACCCACTCTAACTTAGAAAGCATCCATCGGCTTAAAAATGTTGCTTATCTGGTTTCTCTCTTGATGCAGTGAAGCAGGCAACATTTTTCTCCCTTCACAAGAGCATGAAGGGCTGTCCTCTCCAAAGGCATCACACGGTAGTCTTCTAATTCTCATTACAAGGATATTGAACAGCCACTTCATTACCCTTGTATTTCAGAGGAATGACCCCAACCCTCAGTCAAGCAATCAAATTTAGACTACAAGTCCCTCTGGCTACTAAAGCACAGTCAGCAAAGACACTTCTGGTTCAGAGTTTAACCAGCCTGAACAGCAATCAACATGTTTAGAAAATAACCCAACACAGTTCACAACACATAACCAAGCCTGATAAAGGGCAGAGTAGAGTATGCACTGGAACTATGATTTACATTGAAGATTAAACCAGATATTCACATATCATCCCTACTGATCTTAAAACTTCATGTGGTGTTTTGGGAAGACCTGTGCATTAATTCCTTTTTAACTTCCAAACAAAGTTTCACGGAAACTTGTACGTCCTCTCAGCAGCTCTTGTGGCTTGCTGGCTCAACCTGTGTTGTTATTAAAAAGTAATTAAGATCCTTTTTGCCACTAAAAGCACTAATACATTACTAGCATAACACATTTGCTTAGAACAGCAATGAAAATACAGTGATTGGCCTCAACTCTGACCCACATCATTTCAGCAGCACACTGTGGGAATTAAGAGGAGACCCTGACTCACAGAACTGCTGCTGGTGGGTGTCTTCAGTTTGCCCAACAAATCTCCAGGTCTGGCATTTGGTTTTCAAGCTTGAGTTCAGTTCCCTCCTCTGCTCAAGTGGAGATTCAACCCCCAATATCTACACTTCTTACTGCAGGACAGCTACAAGTGACACTCTCTCAGCAATTCTGGGTGAAGCTATTCCACTACAGATAAAATACCTAAATATCAATAGAAAGAAAAACAGCATGAGTCTGGCTCTCAGCATAATCTGTAAGGATGCTCACTTGCCAAGCAAAATCCTTCATTCTCTGTTTCTGTTCCAATCCTGTTCTAGTTATTTATATAAAATTTAAAGAGAGGGATTTATGAAGACTCCCCAGCTCCAGATTAGTTTTTCAGCTTTGTGGTTAAAGTGACTAATGAGACATACAAAATTAAACAAGCCCCCAGGAAATAGGGGAAGCAAATGCAAATACCCACCTTCTAGGCCACAACATGAGACAACAAAATCCCAAGATAAAAGGGGCCATGACCATTGGTGGTTTTGTGAATTTTTTTCTTTGGTTTTCCAAGCAGCTGCTGAAAGCTGCTATATGTTTTAGTTTAAATTGAGTGAAAAGTGTTTTTTAGAAAAAAGGGAAAAACTTTATACTTTCTATACCAAGCATAACCTCAGCTGGGTTTTTTTGTTTCATTGTTTTGGCTTTTTATTTTATTATTCAACTCATTTTACATATGTTTTTTAAAAAACAATTATCTGGACAGGCCAGTTATAAGCATTTGAAATGTTGATACATCTACTCTGAGCCTTGCACTAGACATATACTAATGTCAACAGATGTCATGCATGCAGATCAAAGGCAAATATCCGTTTTGAGTGTAACCCTGAAGCAGCTCTGTCTTTGGAACAAAGGAAGAATCCACTTTATTCTTGTAAACCCATCTGTCATCAGAACACCTCAAATCTGCCATGAATATGAACACCACAAATGAAAACATACACGAGGCTTTACTTGAACAGATGACAGCCAAAGAGCTGCTCCTCAGCTAGGGGTAATGCTGAACATGGGAGAATAATCCACATAAAAAAAATCTCTGGTTTGCACCAGGAATTATGTCTGTTTCCATTAATATGACTGTATTAACACTGTTTTTCACACAAAGAAGACTTTATTGGGCAAAATGTAAGCATAACAGGAGACATCAGTTTCTGTCAAGTCTCTGCAATGACTCTATGACCAACTGGACTTGGTAAATTCAAGTTCATGATTCCAAATCTGACAAGGTTTGCAATACTCCACACACATCTCAGTAAGGCCTAAGTGACACTGAATTATGTACATAGTGACCTCAAATACAGCCAAATTAATTTTTTGAAGCTTATCAACACTGAGATTTTTGTGTAACAAGTGCCTTTACACACCTCGGTTGTGAGACGAGGGCTTTACATATTAATACTTGGTACTCATGTTTTCCCACTTAGTAGCACAATCACTGTCTCTCCTGATTCTTTTCAAGATGTTTGTTGCATTTGTATTTATTGTATGACTTTTTATTTTAATTTTCTCAGTAATGACAGACATTTGCTAACATTCAATATTCAGTAACAGAACCCAAATACAGGGCATTTTTGTCACTGGGCATACATGTGAGTAGCCAGGAAAACAAGTTTAAGGCTTTCATTGTATAACCTTAAATTAATTTGATGAAAAATATCTAAATCTTGAGAAAATGGATTTTCCCCTTGTCTTGCTGTAGTGACTCAGATTTCCTCCTAAGGCATCAAGTACCACACTGGAAACACTAGATCTTCCTAGACTTTACGGAAGAATTTTTACCCTTTTTTGGTTTGGGTTGTTGTTTCATTACTTTTAACCCTCATTTTCCAGGTGTCTGACTTCCATGTTATTGGAAAACCACCATCTAGATCAGGCAAGACAACATCTGCAAATTTCAATTCTCCCAGCACGGTGAAAAACTTGGAAAGATCTCCAACTTGCATCTTGAGTCACCTCCAGGACAGACTTACCTTGTCTGTTGTTTCTTTAAATCTATTTTAAATATAACTGAATGTCTTCATTTGGTATTTTATAAGAAAATGTTTGTTGATAATATCAAAACAGAACCTTTAAAAAAGACAGGATAACCACACAAATGAGAAGCTTGACTGCCAAATATTGTGTCGGTAATAATTATGGGGAAACCAGAAGCCTAGACAATGGAGTGAACACAGATCTGAAGTAACAGTACTTTTAAATATTGGCAGTCTATTATCACAGCCAATGTTATTTCTAGGACTTGTAGAAGAAAAAATCTTTATATTACAGTCTGCTCTTGTCTCACTGCAGTGGACTAACTCAATTTTGATGCTGTGCAAATAACACTGATCTTTGTGAACAAGGGACCTCAGGTGAAACTTCTTTATTAAGAAAAACTTGGTGATGCCCCACAGTGATTCACAGCTTCCCTTTTACTGTTGGAATGCAGGAAATCCATAAGTCCCTTTAACTTAAGCATGCAAAATCCTTCACTCCCCACTGCAAGGGGAAAGGTCATTCTCCTATTAGAGAAAGCTTTGCTCTGATCTTTAAAATACAACTGCAAAGTCAAACCAGAGCCCTCAAGATGATGACAAAGCTGCTACATAAACTCACACACCTGACATTTCCAGCCCTTCAGCTCATTAAGGGAGTGTATCCCAGGTCACAATACATTAGGACAGCCCAAATTCCCAAGTATTACCATTTGACAGCTGGGCTTAAGGTACACCAGACCATCGGTGTGGGTCCCAATGCACACCCATTAGGCAAGGCTTCACTGTGAACAATAGCAGTCACGGCTATGGGGAGGTGAATCCTGGGATCTGCCACTCAAGAGGCTGTCAGCCATTAAACAGGGAGGGCAAAGGGCAGAAATTCAGATTTAAAAGGAAAATAAAATTGTGGGACAGGGACAACCGTGGGACTGAGTAGCATGATATTAATGTCTGGTGCACAAAAAACCATGTGCTTAGACCAAGTGCTATCACAAGCAGTATTTTACTGTATTTATTCTGTTCTGAAGAACAAAACTTCTCTAAGTGCCTGGTTTAAGAAATAAGTGGACACCCAGATTATCATTTAATGAATACCATTGAAGGACCAATCTTTCCAAAATCCAAAAGTCAATGGATGAAATTTCAATTCCAACAAAATGAGATACTTTCTAGAGATAACCTGGAGAGGCATATGAGTGTCTAACAGCTATATTTGTTTCACCTCCTAAACTGAATGTGGCTTTCTTCTTTGCCTCCAGGTAACAGCCATACATTTACACAGCTATCTCATCTTCCATGGATCTTTGCCAGCCTCTTCCCAAGATAAATTTTTCCTACCTTCATATCAGCTCAAAAGATTTTCTCAGGAAGGGGAGGAGAGGCAAAAATTGTCTGGGCACCCCAAGCATTATCACATTCTGAACGATAAGGTACAAGCACAAATTGGTGTGTAAAGAGCTCTGTGTCAGATGCTGCCAAACTGAAAGAACAAATTCTATAGAGGTACAGTGTTACAAGACTCTCTGTGTGACATTTACACTCAGTGAGAGTGAGACTCATGCTCAGGGCAAGATGTTTCAGGTTGATTACCTACTCAATTAGAGTGTACTATAACCAGATTAAGGAGATTGCTCTATCCTTGATTACTTAGAGTGGTTTTGCTCATACCATTTATACACATTTTGGACAACTTGGGTGAATATATTAAGTTTTCTGTTACTGTTTTCAGTCTTCCAAAGAAACTTCCAAACTAACTGAATCCATATCTTTTTCATAACCAGCACATCATAGCTGTTCAAATTGGAGGTCACAATAGCACTATCACAGGATCACATCCCTCTGGAAGTTAGAAATTGCAGTTTCAGAGAGACATGTCTCAGGATGGAAACTTAACTCTTGAGAGAAATTTGTGGAAAAAAAGAGTTAAGAGGGATAAAGGGAGAAATGCAACTATATTTTAATAAATTAATAAAAGATCCCTAAGAATTATTAGACAATACACAGTTGAAGACTTTGAGACAGAAAGTACTGCAAGCTGGGAAAGTACTGGCAAAGGACCATTAGAAAGCCTGAGATGTTCTTACCTTTCATTGAGTAAAACATATGTTTCTGGCTCATGAGGCAGAATGCACAAGGAGGACCCTTCCATCTGATTCAATAGAGCTGCTCTCATACTTCCACAAGGAACTGCACTACTATGCATCATATCTGTTATTAAACTCACTCAAACTTCTTATCATACAGAGGGTTTTTAATTGCTCTAATCATGAACTAAAGTAGGTTGGACTCATGAAAACAAAATAAACCTGCTAGATCTTTCCAACTTTAATGTTGTGAAGTATTTTTTGGCAAACCAAGAAATAAATTTGAAAGTGTATTCATTCTGATTGCATAGCCAGACATCTCTGCCTGTAAATAGGACCCCAAAATTCTTGGTTTTCAGCAGCTCTAGTCTACAGCTATTATGCATTCATACATTATATGAATACATACAGAAATATGTATTTGTTGTCCCATTGAAACACATTTTTCAAAAAGCACTCTGCATTATACCTAAATCACCTCCCAGAGAAGTAAATGTATAAAATTTCCTTGATGAGTGACAGTGCTCTTAAGCCAGTCATCCAAAAGAGCCTACTCTAAAAAGCATAGTTTGTACAGGATACTCAAAAACTCAGCAGAACAGGGCATATTGCAATTGAGCTTTTACATTCCAGTGCCAGTAGAAAAGCTTCCCCTTTATTAGAGTTATGTATTCTGCCTTAATACATGGCACATCCTTTCCTCCAAAAGGCAAATCCTGCAAATCAAGAGAAACATCGCAGTTACCAACAGCAGAATTCATACACTGTTAATGTATCCTTCTGTCTATTATTTATTACTTTGCTGTGGTACTGTCCATCTGCACAAAACATTGCCATGTTTGTCCATCACTACAACTTACCTGTCTTCTTTCACATCTCACAAGCCTTAAA
The DNA here is from genome assembly GCF_029582105.1 of Oenanthe melanoleuca. Lineage (NCBI taxonomy): Eukaryota > Metazoa > Chordata > Aves > Passeriformes > Muscicapidae > Oenanthe > Oenanthe melanoleuca. Next base: position 97,178,259 of record NC_079335.1, on the reverse strand, counting down.
TGGCTTAAATGATTACAACTTTTACCTTCTGGTGTGGGCTGAGGATAAGGCCATCTGCAGAGCTCAGTGCAGCCTGGCACTCAGGACTAAGGGAGGTGAACATCTCTGCTGCACAGTTGCAGTGGAGCAGGAAGGCAAAGGCAGCTCTTGGCCAGAAGCCCACAGAAACGTTCATCCCCACAAGAAACCTACATGCACACTGCTGCCACTCAGAATCAGGCCTTGTGTCACCGTGGCAAAGCCATTCAAGTGCCACTGGTTATCAATGCATTATTAGCTCCATCTTTTGTGGACACAAAGAAGTGTTTTCACCCCTCGCAGCTCCCTTCATCAGCCAGCAACACAGTGAAAAGTTACTGTGTGGGCACAGCCTTTTAATTAAAAGCCCTTTTAAGCTCTACACAGCACTTATTTTTAAAGCAGTGCATGAAATGAAAAAGGAATATCTCCCAGCACAATGTATTCCTAGAGGAGCCTCTGATAATTAGGGCAGTAACTTAATTTTCACATTTTGGTTTCTATTGGGGTATGTGCCAATTAGGAAGCTTCTGTGACTTTCCTGCCTCCCAAAATTTTTCCCCTTCTTAAAAATTCATGCATAGCTTATGTACAGCTGCCTGCAAGCTCCATTTATGCTATAGCAAACATTAAATATTAAAGCGTCCATGAAGAAATATTATGTAAGCTATCACCAACTCACTGGCACCAACCGGTGCCTTTTTAACCCACTGATCCTGGTGCAGTACACCTCCCATCTGGAGCCCAGCCCACACATAACTCCAGTTTAGGACAACACCCAATGGGAGCTCTACCATCCAGTCCTGGCTGCCAAGACAAGGGCATCTTCAGCTGCACCCCTGGGACCATCCCTGGCCACTGCCCAGGACATTGCACTCAGCAGCCTCTGGACAGCACAGGCAGAACAATTCCTTATTTCCCTCCAGGGACAGCCAGTGCTGTCTACCTTACAGCTCTGAAGGACTGTCTCAGCCTGCTGAGGTACCCACCCTTCTGTACCCTTTTGCCTTCAGTGTCATCTCACACTCATCGGGACTTTACTGTCTCCCTGATGCTGTGCTCTCTTCTCAGTCTGCCATTTCCTCACCTGTCCTCTCAGCCTTCTCTCATGTAGGATCACACAACCATTTAGGATTAAAAAGACCTCTAAGATCATCAAGACAAAACATTAACTTAGCACTGTCAAGTTCAGCACTAAATCATGTCCTTAAATGCCACATCTACACATTTTTTAAATACCTCCAGGGATGGCAGTTCCACCATTTCCCTGGGCAGTCTGCTCCAATGCTTGACCACAATTTCAGTGATTTTTTTTTTCCCCTGATATCCCATCAAAACCCCTCCTGGCACATACTGAGGCCATTTTCTCTCACTCTGTCACTTACTACTTGGGAAAAGATACTGCCACCACCCCCACCTTTCTCTCTTTGCAGGTAGTTGTAGAGAGTGATAAGGTCTCCCCTGAGCTGTCTTTCCTCCAGGTGAAACAACCCCAGCTCCCTCAGCTGCTCCTCATCAGACCTGCATGTGCACAAACAGGGTAGCAGCTCATTTTCTGAAATCAAGTCCAATTCAGTACTGTGATTAAGTATATGCTTGAATTTTAACTAGCATAACTGAAGTCTAAAATTTAAACACACATACAAGCTCTCAACTGTCTTTATGAGGATTATAAAAGAGTGATTCTAGTTGTTACGGTGAACTTTTCTGTGAAAATGAGTAACATACTCCTCCGAATATCTCAGTTTTTTCATTTGCTTTCAACCCTAATTAGGGAAAAACCACAAAATATCAGCTTTTTTAAGAGAAGAAAGCATTCAGAAAGTACTGGTTTAGACAGTCAGCATTCCATTATACCCCAGCTAAATGCCTTAGCATTATGGACTAAATAGCAAAGTCTTAATTTAAACTGGTTTGACATTAAATTGGACTGGGTGTAGACTGGCCCTGAGGCCACATTCGATGCCACAAATCCTCCCAATAGCATCTCCTGACCTTATTCTCCCTCAAAGGGCTGATCTTCCCAGCCACTTTACACCTCACTGCACTCAGCATACAGGGAGAACCGGTGATCTATTGGGAAGTTATTCAGGCAAAAGGGAAGGGAAGGAGATTCTTTTAAATTAATTTCTGTTCTCTTCCCCGAGTGCACATTTTAGAAAAACATACAGAAGGACTAAAATTTTAGATGTGGCAAAAGCCATGCAAAATTTGAGGAAACATTTAAATTTTCAGTTACAACATAAAGGAAAATACCTGTTATAATTTTTCTTTACTGTGTTATACCTTTGCTTCAGATTTTGAATTTCCATTTCCTCAGTATATATTGAGACAATGATCAAGTCATCGCTCCAGTTCTCTTTGATAAGGTACATGTATCAACATGTTAAATGGGCCCAGCATATCCAGGTCATCAGTCCCCCCTGTGAACTCCCTCTCCTTCTCTAAATTATTTCAAAAACTTTCCTGCCCTGTGGGCACAAGAAGATGCAACACAGAAAGAAGTGGAAGCCTTCTTTATGTCAGCAGTGTTTTTCCTATTTACCATTACATTTGGAGACCTCAGTTACACAATTTGTATGTATTTAATGTGTCACATTGATTCTGTATCAACCTAGTGTCTCAATCAAAATGTTGTAAAGCAGCAAGAGAAATGCCTTACAGTAGTCTTGGTGTATTAAATCAATTGCATAACTCTTCTTAACATCAAACAAAAGAGGCCAAATTTGATATGATTTTTTTTGTATGCATCAAATCCCAGATGAGCTAGCTTTCCTTATGCTACCCTTCCTTAAAATGTATAAATCGCATCCCATAACTTCTGCTTAAATAAATGACATAAACAACAGGTAATAGACAAACAAGTGGCTGGGTTGTACCATTCGTCCTTCAATATCTACAAAACAGATCCCTTCTGTAGTTTTCCTGAACCTCTCCAAGGCTCTGATATATAATAAAACTTGTATTAGTGGCCTGCACAACACATCAGCAAGCTCTTTTACAACTAACTGATGCAAGTTTTTGGGTGTGTTGATTTCCTTAAATGTAAAAGGTTTCTATTTTCTGCTCCGCATAGGGTACCATATGAGCAATACGCCCAAGAAATACACTCAAGAAAACAGACTCTGCTTAAGGCTGAGGTCAAAATGTTTTGACCTGGATGAAGCACACTAAAGCAGGTCAGAAATTGCAGTATTCCCCCGCCCATCCAGAAATCTCCTTGAGGAATATATGCTAAGTGCTATAAAATTTTCTGAAAAATAAACTCTAATGAAAATTCCACATCTTTATTCCTAAATTAATGATTGCATGCAGATAATCTATACAACCTTGCTAATCTCCCTTATTTTGCCTCCCTGTCTTTTATTATCTCTCATCTCTTTAATTTTAAATGGTCTCTTACACCTTTTTTGAGTGAATAGAATGAGAATCTGTCCAAGGAGGTGAAGAGAGCCATATCTGGTGCCCTCCAGAAAGGACTGTCCCCTTGCTCTGGCCATGTCACGGCATATACCAGTGAAAACTCCGTTACGTTTTCAGTTATAGAGAAAAGCTCTCATTGTGCATTGCTGTGGCTAAAAGAGAAATTACTGTCAAATGCTAAAAGGTAGAATGAATTCAGATTTTCTTTAGATGTGGGTAGCCTGAACAAAACAAAACAAGCTGTAAGTTCTGGGCTGGTCCAAGGGAAAGGAGCTCAAGAAGATAAATAGTAGATGCTCCAATAATGCTTTGCTCTACCATAATATCATGGGCAAGTCAAGGAAAACACAATATGGGTTTAAGATGTACAAACAATAATAAATCCAGTTTAATTGGTTAATGTTAAAAATGTTTTCCATGAAAAATGGGGGGGAAAGAGTCCAGAGCTCATTTGAGGAAGATGGGAGCAGTGGCCCCAGGCTTCCTGCCTAGGACAAGTCATCAGAAAATTACTTAGATCCTCCCAATTTCCTGTGGCAAATTTCAGCTCATGATCAGAAACTCTGCCTCAGAACCTGCCCAAAGCTTTACGCAGGAAAACATAAAAGGCAAGAACATGAGTGGAAAACAACATTAGTTTAAGAGCATGAACAGCAGTGCATAAAGCTACAGCAAGGAACAGCAGGTGAAACAGTCTCTACCACGCAAATGATTTTTGATCATTTTCTGAAGACAGCAGAAAATACACATTAAGAAGGGCTATCCAGTCCTTTCCCATCTCTTCCCAAGCCTATTCATCACTTCTCAAACAATTAGCTGTGTAAAATTCAACCTTCACAGAACTGTATTATCTGTCAAGCACAGGGAAAGAGCAGCGAAGTTTTCTGGACCAGAAGACGACCAGACCTACCTTTCCACCCATCAAAGCCTCATGTATCTTTTCCATAGTAAAATGGAAACAGACTTGCAAAAAATAAATGCATCTAATTCCTTGAGTTCCTCAGATGAAACCAAAATGGAATATCAACAGTGGCTATACCTCTGCAATTCTTCTCATACTGTTACAGTGGGGTTGGAACAACTCAAACCCCTATAATAACAAAGCAAGCTCCTTCACCATTAACTCCTTCTATGCTGATATATTGGTGTTCAGGATTGGTTACAGGAATTTAGTTACTTGAGATTTTTTCTTTATCTTTTTAGTTAACTTACGGCAGGGAGCCCACCCAAACCCCACAGCAGTAGAACATAAATGAAATACAGCACCACCTTCAGCTACAAGACTGAAGGGCACACTTTTCATTGCTCCATACCAGTGTATCTGCTGTGGTAAGACAGGATTTTGAGCAGGTTCACCACCTGACCATGTGCCATTTCCCTGGACAGGCACCAAGTACGCCGTTGTAATCACACTGCCAACAGCACCTGGAAGAGTCATTAACTCATGTATCTTCACAAACGAGTTCCTGCTGTGACAATTCAGTGTACAAAACTTTCATCACCAACTGATTTCCCTTGCTGTTACTTAAACAATGTGCTTTTCTCATCTCTCAACACTTTAGTTTTCCATACTTTTAAGACCTTCTCTATATAATACCACTGTTCAGAGATTCCTTCATTGGTTAAAAAAAGTCAATGCCTCTAAGGGTATATTAGCAAAAAATTAGTGAAGTGACAATCATAGCACCCATTTTAGAAACCTTCAGAAAGCATATGAAGTAAATCCAGTATGTTTTGGGACCTACCACTGTTTGTGAATAAAAGAGGAAGTAAACTTTGAAATTCAAGAGATCCCTTTGGTCTATATCACAAAAATCTAAATGTAAAAATCACACAGTTCAATTAAATACATGCACACACACAAATAAGTCCTGTGCCAACTTCTTCTGTGCCATACACACAATTCAATTTGGTTTCAGTAGAGATAAATTAAATTGGAAAATTTATTATTGCCAACATCTGTATTTAAGTTTTTACCAAGACTGAGGTTTATTTTTCATAATGTTTTTCAATATAGTGCAGACATTCTGGAAGATGAAGGAGATTAGAATATGCTGCCTTCATGAGAATATAAGCTTTATGAGAAATTCAAGTTAAATGGGTTAGCTATTCCCTTTGGTGTAACTACTCCTGTTAGTTCAAAAAGTCAGGAAGGAGAAGCAGAAAAATATAATTGTTAAATAGAGATCTATAAGGTCCAACAATAGCAAAAGAAGGTAAGTTAGCATAGATTACTCAATAACCAGTTTATCCTAACTGCTGTTGGTAAACCAATGAAAGAGATTGCATTGTCTCATCACCAATGATCACATCTCTCTTGCATCATGAAATACATCTCTTTCCAGAGGTCCGGATCTGCCTTGGCAGCTGCTACATATTCCCTAGGGATAATTAATCTTCTAAATCAGAAATTCAGCTTTGCTGCCCACCCAATGTATAAGTGAAGGACTCCAGCCTCTGGGAATTTTCTTAGTACCTGACCACCACCGTATGTTCTGACATAACTAGTTATTCTGCCTACAACATACTCAAATCTTGGGACAAGACTTCCCATGCTACAGTGACTTGATTGTATAGGCCTTTGAATGAGGAGTAACGCAGCTGTTTCTCTTCTACTTGTTGAAACTCTAAGCCTTAGGCAGGAAAAACCCAAATCCATTGGAATAGAAAAGCCAACCCAGAGGCCTTTTATTTTGTAGCTCACTCAAGATTAGGATGACACTTTGCTAGTGGTCCCTAAACTACATTTCTACAGTGACTGGCAGGAGGAGGATGAGACTGGCTTAACTCACTTATAGTCTAATGAAGTTTTCTTTTTTAAAAATTTGAGAAGAATTGAAAATGGCCCATGAGAAATTCAGGTTTGAAAGTCATCTATTTCCAAGAAGTTTCAGAATCACTTCTACAGGTGATGAACAATACTATGTATGACTACAGTCTCTTGACGCTTGCTTGCAGTTCACAACAAATTAATTCAGTGTACTAGTAGAAAGAAATCACTCCCTCCAAGCAAAAAAAGTTGCTTCTGAATGAGAATCTTAACAGCTGCAGTACTTGCACCTGTTGTAAACAAAAGTGTGCCTTTGATTATCATTTTGCCTCACGAGTCTCATTCACAAACTGCTTCATTTGGTATTATAAAGTGACTGTAATTTAATGTTGGCATGCATAGTCCACACTGTTGTCATATGTCCTGACACTGCCCTTATTACATTCCATTCTTTTGACATTCCTTATCTACAGAGGCCAGCAGAGACAATTCTCGAGTAACATATTTGTTCACCTGGGGGTAAAGTCATACACACACATTTATGTTCCTGTGCAATGGGAAGCAAGTTGTGCAGATGAGGTACATGCATCGCATGCAGGAACCTGGAACTCAGCACAAAAAACCCCAAACAACCCATTGCAAAGAGGCACATAGCTAAAGAGAATGTCCTAATCAAAACGACAAAGTGTAAAATTAAAACACCTTCATAAAACCCCTTGTTGGATTCTCCTGGAGTAAGAGGCAAAGCCTGCTTAGAAGATATTAACTCCTTTTCCTCTTAAACTTATAAACACCCCAGAAGGTGTATGGAGCAGAGTAATTTATTCTGTTTCATTAATAAGGAAGCTTCTTGGTAGAATTGTAAATTATTTTTGTTTAATAATAGCAAATGGAGCATCACGGAAATACATGTCCTCTATGTGTCTATTGTAAGGCAGACAAGGAAGCCTGGCAGTTGCTCATTATCATTCCTCACGCTGCTTCTAATGAACAGATCTATGCTCTCAATTTTCATTGGCTTAATCAAGGATTCTCTATGATATGCAATTAATCTTTAATATGAAAGTGATTAGGGAGAAGACAAAAAATGCAGCTGAACATCCTGACCACTGAAAACCAGATTAAGGAATTACTCAAAATCCATTCCCTTTATATTGCATTTTTACATTTGCAAATCCCTTGATACATGAAAGCTCAATGAAACAAGTCTATTTTCTAACCCATGGAACAAGACCCACAGTTTTCATTCAGATGGATATGTTGTTAGTTCTTTCAGCAGTAAGCCCACATTGCAATTTTAATACTCTAAAGAAAGCCAGAGGAAAGAAACACATTACCAGTTTACAGAAAGGTATCGGAAGTACTTATTGAAATCATTATACTGGCAAACCTTCCACATCCACCCTCTCCTGGTCAAACATACCAAAAACACCAGATGTGAGCCTAGGTTGTCCAGCCTTGCTGAACCTTGCCTGCATCAGAGGTCTCTGAATAGGGGCTTAAAACATGACAGACAACAGCTGGACAAGCTGCTCTTCACTGGGACAGGAAGGCAGCTAAGACTCCTTGGATGGATGGATGGATGGATGGATGGATGGATGGATGGATGGATGGATGGATGGATGGATGGCCTTGACCACCACTGCACACCTAACTAAAGCTTGAGAGGCACTGACTGGGTATGGCAAATCTCAAGGACGGGAAGGGGCTGAAAACTAACAAATCAACCAAAGATGGATTCTCTGGGTTCAGTGTGGAAAGGAGTAAGCCCCCTGGAATGTCTAAGCGGGGCACAATAAAAACATCACAAAAGGGTGTTAAATAAGATTGAATTTTCCAATCAACACTCTCAAATGTTTTGAGATGGCACATGAGCTACAGAAAAAAACAAAAAAAACAAAACAAAACAAAAAAAAATCAATATTGATATTTTGGAAGGTTAGTAGCTTATCACAAGCATTACTTTTATTTTAATCAAAAACAGAAGTATAGCATAGGCTGTTTATACAGCTAACAGTGCTGTAAGCAAGCCTTTTAATATGAGTAGTCTTTGCACGCATTTTTGTTTCACCAGAAGCTTCAAAGGACTAAACTTTCAAAACACAAAGACCCCTAAGAACCAGCTTCTGAGGAGATCTATGGAAATCAAGATACTCTAAAAATTCTCTAGTCACTTTTTGAAACAATAGTAATCAGCTAAAATGGAAAAGTATGCAATAAGTCATTACTATGTACATCTTTGACCATTTCATTCAACTTTTTTCAACCAACCATTTTCACCAGGATAATTTCCAAGAGCCAGCAGACAAAAACCCAGTTCTGTGAGACAACTGTTTTCCTTTCCTTCTGAAAGAAAAACACTTTAATATTTTATTTGGTTAGCAGAGGTCTGCAGGGTAGGTCAACTTAGAACAGTAATGTATCAAAAGATCCAACCTTCTAGGACTTGCTGGAGCTGGATCTTATTCCCCAAGCAGGGCAATGTCCCCAGCGTGAAACCATGTCTCCAGAACCTGCCTCTACCCTGGCAGCTCCCCAGACTAACACTGCCCTCCACCTGCCACACCATCACCTGCAGCAATATATAATAATACATAGAAATCTGTGTGCATTATGTATATTTCTTTTAATCAACAGATATCTTTGATACTTATGAATTCCCTCCTGCATTTAGGCCTGTATAGCCACCGCTATAATATTTTTTAATTAAAAACTAGAAAATAAAAACTTCCCATAAAAGCTCACATGCATGATAGCACACCATATTAAGTTTGAACCACTCTGAAGTTACAAACATAATGTGGTAGCCTTGCATTTCTAAACCAGGATCAATATAATAAACTTTAAGCTGCCTTTGCATTTTTTAATTTAAAAAAAAAAATAAATCTCTAACACAGCCAGGAAATAGAATCTACTAGAACTCCACCATCTTTCCAATGATATAAATACAATCACTCCCATGCACAGAACTGCATCTCTCAGAAATGCACAGCCCAAACAATGGAGCAGACCCATGAGTATACCACATATCCTCTCCCACACTCCCAAACCCTCTTAGTGTAAGTCCTCTGACACCCAACTCAAGCCTCTATTTTCACATTTAGTTGGCAGCAGTAGTTTAGGCTCCTGACACAAACACAATGCAACAAACATACTGTCTGCATTGTGCAAACCTGATTAATTATATTCTGTCTGAAATAAAACTGAAAGCTGCTTCACACCTTGCAGCCCTCCCATATTTTCCCTCATGCCTTCCCAGTACTGATACCTTGAAAGTGACCTTAACTGTTCATAAGAGAATCAGCCTCTCATAGTATCCTGTCTCTGATATTTAGAAAAGCATCTCTTAAAAAAAAAAAACACTAAACACGTGTTTAAACATGTTCCTGACTTCATACCATTGAAATAATCTTTATACATTGTTTATAATATCCATCTAACTTAGATCCCTGTAATTCTCCAATTCTCAGTGCACAGAGCCTCCTTCCAGGGAGCAGCTTTTCACAGCACCTAGAAGAACTTAATTACCTCCTCAACTTTGACCCCTCTGTCAGATTCAAATAAGTTGATCAATGGGGGAGAAAGCTATGAGGTACCAATAGAAGAGAGACAAAGAGACAACTGGATCAGAGGATTGTTAATCTGTAAGCCTCATTTCCTCCTGAAACCAGGCTAAAGAAGTATCCTGGGACAAAAGACTTGTGACAACTCATCCCTTACCTACTCATGTGTAGGAATGCAGCTGGATAGCAGGGTAATTATGGACCAGAGAATTCAGGGGGTTATTTTAAATGATGTGCTTACCCTGGAGCAAAAGCTTTAAAAGGACAAATTGGAAGAAGTCATTATCTCACCCAACCTCTTCCAGTGTTTCCTCCCTTCCCCTCTTTTTAATTCTAACCTTGATCACAGCCTGCTCCAACAGTCTCCTTTTGTTTGACACTGTAGTAAAGTTGTAGAGCTGTTTGTGAAATGTGTTGCCATGGAAACTAATGTGTGCTACCATGGAGATCATGTCAAATCCAGCTTCACATCTTCACTGCAGACTCAAGAAAAGACGAAGAGAAGGCAAGGAGGAGAAATCCTTCCCTGAGAAACCAAATGGTTTGAAATATTAGCAAACCTAACAAGAGAAGTGTCAAAAATTGAGGTAATTTTTAAACCAGCAACATTAACTAATAATTCACACAATGCTTTCTGAGATGCCACTTTTTTTAACAATGTTCTCAGAATCCCCATAGCTCAGGGCTTCAGAGTGTCCAACAACATATGTGCAAAATACTGGATTCATTTTTAAACTATCTAGATACCAAAAAGCCTTACACAAGAATTTTTCCTAGTCAAGTAATTTCAAGAAGCAGAGAAAGAAGGAAAAAACTAGCAACTGCAAAAGCTGCGTAAAATGCATGTGTTTTTAAAAGATAAATTAATCAATGACTCATGACATACATACATGGTCAGATTAAGACCTAGAAGAGATTAAGGAATTGAAGTTCAATCTAAAGAAAATAACTAAAAAATCACCTAGACTTTAATCTAAAGAAAATAACTAAAAAATCACCTAGACTTTTTTAAAGTGAGTGGTAGATAAAACACCTTGTATTCATTTCCCTACACTTTAAAATTCCAATTCTTATTTTTCCTGTATTCTTTAAATGAAAAGAAGAAATTATAACTAGAAGTCACCAGTAAATTACTTTAAAGTTTTACGGTACCTTAAGTCCTCCAGTAGCCAAATACTATGCATTCAGACTCCCTGAGCAAAAGCCAATTGACACAAACTCTGCTTTAGCCCATTCAAACAAATTTCAAGCAGGGTTTCTCTAATCAGTGTGCAGCCATCCTGCTTTAAAATTAAAGCTATCTCTAAATCTAGTAAGTAAAGTAAGTTCGTCTGGCTCGTAAAGCTATTTGAATTACTGATAATAAAATGTCGGAATAAGGAAACATATAAGTTAATGTTCATCATGAAGAGCAATGTCTTCATGAGTTAATACTAGATCTTGTCAAATAAAATATCTATTATGTTTTATGCAAGATATATTGCATCTCCAAATTATAACAGTTCTCCACACTTGATGGCTCTGCACCAAGCATTGAGGATTTGCAGATTTTATAACACGAGAAAAATTATTTTGGTATTCTATAAACACATTTTGTGCACAAACTAAGAGGTACAAATTTAAAATTAAACTGGTCATTTTCTGTGAAAGAAGGGGAAATAAGCACTAAAAACAGGAATAAACATGTCTTCTTCCCCAAGCTGATGGGCTCCAGGAAAAAACCCAAAAAACCCATAAACTCTTGATGAAAATTTTATAGCAAGGAAAACTTTGCAGATCTATCAGTCCAAAGGATTTGTCTGAGAAAAACATTACAGATATAAAAATGCCTGAAATTCACCCGGCTATACCTCTACACAGGACACACTCCTTTAAAATTTTAAGAGTATCACATGTTTTCTTACATACAAAAGGTATTTCAACAAGCTTTTCACAAAACTAGATATTTAATCAACACTTTTATACTTTGTGTTAGCTTGCAGACAGAAAACCTGCCCTGCCCCATATCTGACAAATCAAATTGTGAACCATGTAACACTATTTTCAGAGTGCCAGCAAGAAACAAATGGAATAGGGCAGCAAAGTTGCACTGTATAAAACAAGGAGGCGGACTGGTAGAAGCCTTCCGCAACTCAGTGATAAAATAGCTTTTAGTAAATAACATGTCTTTTAGATGGAATGGCAGTCATATAAAGTATATTTTAGATGAGAATAAATGTTAAGGTTCATAGATTCAGCCCACAAAAAGTTTTTTGAAAATACACCTTGAAAATAGATTAATATCTTACACTGCTCCTGCTCTCTGAAAACAGGTGGGATCTAACAACCCCCTTGACTGGGATAGGCTGAAGCCCTAGAAAACATCTGTTCTAAGACAACCTGATTCACTGAGACACTACAATTTAAATCCTGTTTTTTTCTCACACATCTACTTTGTCACTATAAACAGTTACCTAGACTTCCCTAAATATTTTTTCCCCTTCACACACAATATAGGAAAAACCAGACCATAAACCTATAGTAATTTCATTTTAACCATATCATGAATCAAAGTTTATGCTGTATATCATATCCCACTTTCTTCCTACCTCATGAGTTTAGGAAAAGCTCCTTCACTTTTGAAGACAGGTTTTGGAAGCTGAGCTTGCTCAGCCTTGAGAAGAGACAAGTACGAGGGGATCTTATCAATGTCTGTACGTATCAGAAGGGAGAGTGCCAAGAGAATGGGGCCAGACACTTCTGGCCAAGCAACAGGGTAAGAGATAACGGGCAGAATCGATGCACAGGAAATTCCAGCTGAATATTCAGTAAGAACTTCACTGTGTGTCTGAGCACTGGAACAGATTGCCCAGAGAGGTTGTGGAGTCTCCATCCCTGGAGATTTTCAACAGCTGTCTGGACACAATCCAGAATAACATGCTCTAGGGGACCCTGCCTAGGCAGGAAGGTTGGACTAAAAGTGTTTCTTCTACTTAGGTACAATTTAAATAATGCAGAAAATATTCCAGGTAATGATACCAAATACTCTTTCTATCTGGCAACTGCTACAGATCCTAGGACCAGCTGGCACACTGTGCACCTGGCCAGTTTATTAACTTTCTGGATCTTCAATAGTTCCCAGGGAGAGGAAAAAAAAAGCACAACTGATTTTTTTTATTCCCTTGACATTGAATTTATGCAGCTTGCCTCAGAGGCTGAAAAGCCTAGACAAAGAAGAATAAGTCTGGACTACAATCCTTCTTGCAGGCATTTACTCTGATGGGAGTACTCCAAGAGCTTTTGGAGTGGGATAAATCCAAAACCAGCATCAAGATACTGGTTACAGGAAGTAACAAGAAACAGATTAATCAAGAAAAAACACCTCAAACTAATTTTATTTTCTTCTGCAGCAAAGTAACAGTTTTTGTGGCTCAGAAAGAGCACAAATACTTTATATCTTGACCATACTTTTTTAGACCATAGTTTTTTATATACTTTCATTTTTTAAAAATTCTTTTTAAAACGTTTTTTCAAGAAAGTTTGGAAAAAGTGATCTAGATAAAGTTCATTCAGGCTGGATTAAGCAGTTATCACTGGTTCTACGTGACTGATTGGTACAGACCTGGACAAATTCCATGTGATGGTCCTGCTACATCTCTAACTGGATGACAAGAAAAAAACCAGCTTATTACATCTGTAGGCCAAATGGAACAAAAAAAGACCAGAAGTCTGAAGGATAGGATTCCAATCCAGTATTACTGGGGCAAAGTGGAAAAATTGGAGAAACTAGGAAAGAAACACAGCTGCACACACTGCATAAATACAGAAAAGAGAATTTTGAGCCAGGTGTTGCGATGGAGCCTCACTGTGCAGCCACTCAGTCAGTCCCCCTCAGTGGGATCAGGGAGAGAATCAGAAGAGTAAAAGCTAGAAAACTAATGGGCAGAAATAAAGACAAGTTGAACAGAGAAAGCAGAAGCTGCTCTCACAAGCAGAGCAAAGAAATTCATTCACTCTTTCCCGTGTGCATGCTGGTGTTCAGCCATCTCCAGGAGAGCAGGGCCTGCCCCATCAGGCAGAACAGTTACTTGGGAAGACAAACACCCATAATACTGGAAGTCCACCTCTTCCTTCTTCTTTCCCCAGCTTCCCTTGCTTGCATGATGCCATATAGTATGGGATATTCCTGTGCTCAGTTGGGGTCAGCTGTCCTGGCCGTGTCCCTTTCCAGCTTCCTCATGGTCAGGGTGCTACAAGAAGCAGAAAAGGCCTTGAGGCTGTGCAGGCCCTGGGCAGTAACTGAAATATCTCTGTATTATCAACGCTGTTCTCACCACAAATCCAAAATACAGCCCCACACCAGCTACTTATGAAAAAAGTTAACTCCACCCCAGCCAAAACCAGCACACCAGGTAAGAGTGCTCAGAGACAATCCACTGGTAAGAGGGCATGACAATCTGAACAGGAGTCAGAGTCAAGCTATGGAGCAGAATGCAAACATGCAGGCTGGAGCACACAAACATGACAGAACACATGGACTTGTCCTTCCACTCTACTGAGAATCAGCAAACCTTCAGCTGCAGTACTACATCCTCGCCTGTGCTGCATTTGAAGAAACAAACAAGCCAACTGGAGCAGGTCCAAAGAGCCACGGGAAAACAAAATTCAAATTCGGCAAAACACAACCCAGAAAGATACACATATAACTGGGACTAGGTAGCAAAAACGAGGAAAAAAGACAGAAGATGGAATGGAAAGAACAGTGCAAGTGACACCATGCAGTATGTAAGATGCTTCTGTGATGAAGAAAGAATATTTTTTCTTGTGCCCACAGTGGCTGGGACTGATTACACCACAGCAAGAGTCAGCTTAGACATTATTAGAAACTTCCCAACAATTAAGAGAGCAGAACAGGTGTGATGTTGTGAATGCAAACAAAATGAAGCAGCTCTTAAAAATTGCTGTTGCTTACTGGAGTAAAAGACAGAGAGGTACTGTATCTGTAAGCAAATTTTTTCTTCCTCTTCTATAAGGGATGGCTTGGAAATGGTCATTACCCCATTTTATCAAGCAGCTACTTTAAATATAATTTCTAACCGATAAATAAATAAAAACCAGGTAAAATAACTGCTTGTAATGAGAATCTCCTTTCTTGCAAGTGAAGAATTACACATGACAACAGAACAATTGAATATGGCAATGTACTTCTTTTTTCAGCTGGCATTTTCTATTATTTGCATACTTTTAGTAAGACGCAACAAGATATGACAGTTGCTCCAATTTCTTGTCAAATTCTCTTTGTATTTTCATCTGCAATAAATGACAAATGGGGCAAAAGCAATGACAGGTACTCTCCTCACCATATGAGGAGGGGAGAAAAATTGCATACACAAGTGATCCATTAGTTTAATGCAAAAGAGATTACGGAAGCAGTAGTCACTCAAGAGCAAAGAGGTAAGTGATGTTCTCACAAGCCATTACACTAATGGTGAGAGCAAGGGAATGCCTCTGTAATTGCAAGAGAGCAGGCTGAGAGAGACCTCTGGGGATTCAGACAGTGCACAGGGCAAAGGAGAAACCGCTCAGCCCTGGTAGAGGGATGACTGCTGACTTACAAAATCATATGTGTTATTACAGACATCAGACCCATCCTTGCAGCCTTTACTTGTTAAATGTCAGTCCCTGGTTTGTTCAAGACCCCATGAGTCAAATGTATTTCAAAAGCATTGTCTGAGGGGGTAAAGGATCAAGTGTTAAGTTGCATATATTCCCTCCTCCTCAGTTCATTTGCTATTTCCAGTTTCCCAATTTAATCCTCATCTGCGAATCCAGAGCCAATCCTCATCTGTAGATGCAAGAGCAGAACACGGATGCACTCTTCCCAATGCACAGCACTGAGCTCTACAAAACCTGGTCACACCAAGGGAAGAAGTGAGCCACTTCCTTTTTATGCCTCTAGTAGACCTGGCCCAAGAGACAGACCTTTTGCTGCTTCCTTAAAATCTGCCATCCCACATACGTCTCCACCCCTCGGCTGACCTTCCACCAACCATTTCACCGCCCTTCCATCTCCAGGGCTCAGCCACTGCCAAACTGCTTGTGGCCAAGCATGCATGAAAAATTAACCACATCGATTTAAAGCAACTCAAATCTGCTGAAGCCTCATGAACTCACCCACTGTGCTCCAGGTACAACTCCACAGGAGGCTGGCACAGCTGATGCCATGCTCCTTTTAGCCAGTGAAGGCTGGAAATGGTATCTCTGAACTGTAGGTGACTCATTAGCATCAAGTCTAAGTGAGACACAGCAGAGACACACATGTGGTCACATGCCTCAACCAGCCCTGATTCTCAGAACCAAGGAGGCACTTCACAGGCTCGATGTGCCCCCTGCAGTGCTGACCTTCATCAATCAGATAGTTAAACACTGCTTTCAGACACTTTGGTGTGCTACATATCTCACCAGCTCCTACCAATGGACACACACTGCTAAAAAATCTCCCTCATCTGTTGGCTTTTTGGCAGTCAACAATAGGTCACTCTTAATGCAATTTCATTTCCTTAATTAAATCTTCCCTGAGGTATCATCACAGAGAATTATTTCACTTTGATTATCTAATATTTCAGAATAGAGACAGTCTCCCCCTGCTTTCATGGGGCAGAAAGTTTCTCCCTTGATTAACCTCCAGAGAAGATGACAGGATTTTCTTTTAAAGTGAGTAACATTCATGTTTATTAAATAAACAACATCTAAAAGGCCATATAACAAGGCTTAGGAGAATATAAGGGAAAAAGTGAAGCACAGCCAAGTCAGAAACATGCCAAATCAATACAAAAAACCCTGTAGTTTCTTGCCATCTCAAACCTGCAGAGTTTGTTTGCAACTGAAAGACCCTCAAATCCAACTGCCTTCCAGTGAGAGCAGCACTTCTGGGAATTTAATTAAAACCAAGGCTTTTCCTAATGTTTGTAGTATCTGTAGTCACAGCGTGAAGGAAAAAAAAATCTCAGCTTTCCAGCAGTACAACTCCAACCCACACACACTGAAAGTCTTGAGCCCTGTAAGCACCCTAATCTCATAGGAGAAAGTCTCCACACCAAAAGCCTTGAAAATTCCTCCACTGGCAGGGAGTCCAACTCCTGAGTTTTCAACACTTACAGACAGAATTATTGTCTGGATATGCAATTACCCTTTGCACTTTCAAGAAGTACATTGCTCTACATAGTTATGTGCAGGTGATTATGAATCAACCATTACTGCTTGTGATACCTTCCACTGAACATAATGGCATTCAGCCCATTTGTTAAGGCAAAACTAAACCCTCCAGGGAAATAGACAAACGATGTGAGCAACATACACTTCAAGGAAATGCTAATATGAACTACCAGAGAATACTGACCAGAAATTCCAGTCTTGTATTGACACAAACAACCCTATAGGAGATGTGAGGTGAGATTTACATCGTCCAGCTCTAGCTGTTTTGCTTAAATTTGCATTGAGGGTTCCTTGAGAGATAGACACAGGAAATTAAAACTTATCTTAAAAAAAGAGAATGGATCCTCCCAAGCCCCTCTCCCCCACTACAAAGAACCCAGTTATTCCATTGGCACAAAAGGGCTCAATTCTAGATAGCTAAAGTAAGGTGAGATACATTTAATACAGCAATGGGAGAAAGATCCCCAAAACACTCACCAAAATGAACAGAATCCGCAGCACCCTCTAAGAGCCACAATGACCCCAATAAGTAACTTGTGCATGAAAATCCCAAGCAGAACTCATTGAAGTCTTCTGCATTTTGGAAGAGTTAAATATTTCACCTACTAATAAGGCAAAGTCAAAAATGTCAGAAACTTCAGAAGCCACTATCTCACGAACGGCCACTATCAGACACAATTCTGTGAAACACAAGGTATAGCCCTGAGCAGTGAATCATGCAGTGTCTGCCCCTATAACATCATGCAGAGAAGATAAACACATAGCAGCAGTTCACAGATATCATTGCAATGGACATTTTGTAGCAGCAAAGCGAGGATCTGAAGGAAGAAAGTAACAAACTACTCAAGCAGTCTCTTACCACTGGCTCATTGAGTAGAGAAAGCAGCTTGAAGTGAGTTGCCAGACTTTGTTGCAAAAACAAAGCACTTCAATCATGTTAATCTAGTTAGCTAGCTAGCAAAAGAAGAGGAAGAGGGCACAAGAACATGTATTTAAGAATAAGCAGTATTTAGCAGATCCACAAAGATAAAAATAAGATTAATAGGCCAAAAAATTGATCTGAGATTCAAATAAAAGGAAATGGAGGAGAAAAATGCCCTCACAGCAGAGTTTTAACTTGCAGAAAGCTGGTGATGTTAAGATCGCCATACAAAAAGAGAAAAATGCCCAAACCATGGACAAAGATTTTTGTCAAAAGACAAACAGAAAACTACATTCCACAATAATGCAGGAACAGAGGCAAATTTGACCTAATTAAAAAAAATAAAAATCAAATACTACAACTAAATCCCTGACCAAAATATTGGTGGTGTAAGGAGATGAAGGAGAGAAAGAGATCACATACAAAAAACTGGATTGTATCCAAATGAGATAGCTCTGGAACAGCAGCACACAAGACACCCAGAGCTACAAAAAAAAGATGCAAACCTGTGCTTTAGTGGGTTGGAGTTAGAAGACAATTAGTCTGGGATTTAACGTGAAAGGAGTATCTGAAAAATAGGAGTGCACAGTGTAATGGTGACAAATCAGGAGCAGGATAGTGTGAAGGTACCAAAGATGAAGGCAGAGGAGAAGATTAAGAGAAGATTCAGGGAAGGATAAAAGACAGCTGAGGGAAGATACAATGCTCATGAGTGCATGAGAGAGAGGAGAGAGAGGGGAGAGAGGTCATCAAGAGAAAGCAGTAGGAATCAGGTTCATAACATCCTAAAGGAAGTGATTCTAAATGCAACAGGTAGTTGAGCTGTGAAATTCATTTTTAAATACAACGTAAGTACAAATAGGTTCAAAGGCAAGCAGAGGAGATTTCATGGAGCAGATCTCTGTTGAAAGGTACTAAATTCACAGAAACATAAGCAGTTGAAGTTTCTGAGCAGCAAATGGTTGGGGTAAGGTTAAAGAAATAATAAAGAAAAATAGTTTTTCTTACAGCAGACAAAAATCCCCTCAAAACACAATCTCCATTGCTTTAGTATGTCTAGACCAAAGATTTTTACCCTTAGGCCTTCACATCTGTTCACAGTCCACCCAGGTGATGACTGTCACAAACACTTTAAGCCAGCAAAAATTGACATTTCCACAAGGAGAAACACCTTCCTTTCCTTTCCTGCTTTCCTCCCACTTCTCATTTCCACATTTTGCTGAGTGTTTGCTTGCATTGCCATAAGCCTTCACAGAACAGCAAATCAGACCTCACTCTAGGTTAAAAGCACACAGCAAAAAAATAACTGGTTACTTCTAACCCGGGTCACTTCCCTGACACAGCTCTCCAAGCAGGCACACAAATGCATGTCCTGACCCAAGGGAATGACTAACATGCAGAAAAGAGTGGCTAGAGAAGCAGAAGGATGCACTGGGATTATTTAGCCTGGAGAAAAAAAGGCTCAAAGGCCATCTTATCAATGTGCATAAATAGCTGGTGGGATGGAGTGAGGCAGACTGAGCAAGGTTCTTCTTAGTGGTGACCAGTGATAGCACCAGAGGCAATGGGCACAGACCAAAATACAGAAAATTCTCTTTAAGGAAAAAAATTAACTAAGAAAGAAAAAAGCCCCCAACAACTGTGAGGCCTGAAGAATGCAGGCTACATAGGTAATTGGATGGCAGATTTGACATAAAATTCCTATGGGAGATCACATCCCTGCTAGAAAAATATTTAGTACCTGAAAATTTTGGGTCAACAAACTGAAAATGGCTAAGTATTTGTGGCAGAGCATGACAATGATTGCTGAAAGATTCCCATTTTTGTTCATGGACAGCAGAATACCTCTAAGGAAAGGGAAAGAACTTTTCAAAATATTTTTTCTACATATATACTTGGCTATCCATACTCAGCCTCAGAAAAAGTAAGAAAAAGACTAAGTACTGAAAAAGACTAAACACAGTGATAAAATTTCTGCTAATTCACTTTTGCTTCATCTGTCAATGGATTAAAAGTTTGACACTTCCAAGTTCTGTCCAGCTAACAGAGCATTTCAAGATTAGTTCTGCCTCCTGCTATGTGAATACCTTGACCAGGGAACCAGTGGCACAGCAGGGAGACCCTCCAATCCACCATCCAGCAGAAGAGGTGCCAGGCCAGGGGAAGACTGAAAGGTAATTGTACACACAAGATGCAAGGCAAGTGCTACCAAACAAGCACAAGAAATTTGTTAACTAAACAGAATCAAAAATAATCTCAAGATATTAAAAAAATCCATTAATTGTCTCTTTCTTCATCTTAAGAACAACAAATTTGCTATTGTTGAGCAGCATGCTCTGAACAAGGAACTGCTCAACTGTCAAACAAATGTACTGACACACTAAAGAAATGCATTTCCCAGATTCATGTTTTGCCAGACTAAACAACTGGAGGATGGACTTCAACATACCAGAGCAATCCACAAGG
Source organism: Oenanthe melanoleuca (assembly GCF_029582105.1). NCBI lineage: Eukaryota > Metazoa > Chordata > Aves > Passeriformes > Muscicapidae > Oenanthe > Oenanthe melanoleuca. Next base: position 97,157,903 of record NC_079335.1, on the reverse strand, counting down.
CATACAATAAAGGTCTTTGAAGGAATAAGACAAATCACCACAAAAGCCTGAGACTTTATTTAAAGCCATGATTTTTCTGTCCATTGTACTAATGACTGGTTTGACAACCACAAGAGAAGGGAAGCCAAAATGAGGCATTTGTCTCCCTGATGAGGACCCTTTTGAACAATCTGGTGATGCCTTTGCTATACCCTAAGACAGCCCCACTGTGTCAAAATACAGGCCATTTTGAAAACAAAAATAAGAAGGTCCCAATACCACTGAAACCAGGAAGGCGCAAACAGTAACACTATACTTAGTTTGCACCAGATGCTTGAAAGCCCAAACACAGGCTCAAACAACTATAAAAAAAGGTATTCGTGAGGTGGAAGGAAGTAGAGATACTGAGAAGAAAAAAAATTGCTCCTAGCAGTGTCAGGAGGGAAAAAAAGAGAAACTCACTAGCATAACATAACCTAAATGGGAAAATTGAATAAAAAAAGGGAGCAGGGATCCCGTTCAAGGTGATCTTGTCAAGCCAAAAGCAACTGGATATCTTTAGGAGACTGGTTTCCCTCCCTGATGCATTGTTGTTTTCCAGTGCACAAGTGTTAGAAAACTACGAACTGATAAATCTGTGTGGTCTCTGTCCCACATAAATATGCAGTGAATATTTCCACAGTTATTTTAAGACCTCATGGGCCAAATGCATCCCTAGTGCAAGATCAGTGACTTAAATGAACTTGGCATAAGCAGAGAGGTGGGCCCCATGCTTCCACGAAGTAAATACAATAGTACAGCGCTTTAATGATGTGCGCTGCAGATCGGAGATAATATTCGAGAGAGGGCTGTATTAAGAAATGGCAGAGTAGGTCAAGGCTCATTCTCTGCACTGTGGGAAGTCGAAGCATTTTGAAGTTTTCTTTACAGCTGAAACAGAACAACAACCACCACCTTGCCACACCTCCATGTCTGATCTCTCCCAACTGGATCTGATCATTAAACAAGGCTGCAGGGCTCCAGATCCTCTGAACAGTTGCCAGCTGCAGTACAAACACATTCTCATGTGGAACATTTTGATTCTGTTTAAAACAGCATTTTTTTTTGACAGAAAACTGTTCCATTGGCAAATTTTCATGCAGCTTCACTACTTAGTATGCCTCCCCTCCTCCCACACATGCATGCTCCAGAACTACTGCAAGAAGATAATTATACTGCATGTTCACAGTATATTGGATTTGCTCCTGCCAGGTCACCTGTCTTAACTGGGAGTGAGAGACTCCAAAGCAAAGAGTCATCAAAGCAAGGGTGATGCAATGTCTACACATAAATGACACATATTCCCCCAAAATATCTGCAAATAAAAATACATGGCATTTGGGGGGATGGGTGGGGTTGAAGAGGCTTGGTAGCCTCATGGTAGCTCACATGGTGACAAATTCAGCTCTTTACTCAAGCAGCTATCTGTCAGAAAATGAGTATCATAATTATATCATCAATCTTGATCAACAACTCATGACTTGCTTGTGATTTGTGGGGGTCTCTAGTTTCCAGCAAATAATTCACCAGTGCTGCACAGATCTGAGTACTACTTGTATCTCCATCTCCTCCCTGTGACTCAGCATTCAGCAGGGCTGCCAAGGGCTGGTCCAAGCTTCTGAACCACACCTGAAGCTGAGCAAGCCCTCCAGGACAGCACTGCAGGGATGTGAACTACAGCAAGAGGAGGAACATCAGAATTGGTTAGCAGTCTATGAAAAAGTCTTCTCAATGCCATCCCTCTCTGCTATAAAACAGGACTATTTTTTTTCCTCCACAGCAATTACATAAAAATGGTTCATTATGCAGAAGACTTGCTACCTCCAGCAGATGCAGAATTTGCCTGCTGACTTTGGCTGAAAAAGTTTTTTACCTCCTGCTTCCTTTTAAAAACATGTGTGTGGGGAAACAAGCAAACAAACAAAAAAAAACCCTTAAAAGCTCCTAGAGGGAGCAAGCTTTTTTTATTAATTCATCATGAGCTGCGGTTTTAACTATGTTCCTCTAATGAGAAATCCTCAATTGGCATGAAGGCCAACTGAGGCCTCTGCAGCAACAAAGTCTCCCACTCTACCATCTATGAGAATCCATGAACAGAGAATCAAGGAAAGTAGTTATGGAAAAACAATGGTTTTGGCTGAGTAGTATACCTGGAAAGAATGTCTCTGTAATCTCTCACCTTCATCTTTTCGCTCAAACTTAGAGGTGAGCCCAACAACTTTCTAGGCTCTGATCCAACATCCTCTGAGGTTACCACATATGATATGCAGCTTATCAAAGCTCTGACTGAATTACATCAGTATCTTATTACATGGGAATTTATATTTGAAAGCTTTCATATTCACCACTAGCTACCAGGATTCCACTGAAAAAAACTACAGCATAAAACAAGCCAAATGAACATGCAAATTCCCACTGGATGCATCACTGAGACATGGATAAAAACAGTTCAGAAGACCAAGACTGAACATAGATATTCTGGGCCAGATCAAAAGAACAGGGCTTCTGCAAAATTTAGGCATTGAAGCTGAAAATGATACTTACTGCTCCCAGCATAAGAGGGTTCAGGAATCTCGTGTTCTGCTCCTGTGCATCGCAGAAACACCAGTCTTGACAACCCACGTGCTACTCTGCATATAAAATACTGGAACCAGCTCTTGGCAAAGGCACACATAAACCCCCCCTCTACCCTTTACAGCAGAATTATGCTCCCTCTTGCTCTCGGGCTCAAACAATCTTCAGATCTTCCATGTCAACATAACTTTAGCCAGTTGCGTGTAAAGCATGTCCCATACTCACACACACTTAGAGAAGCTCCCTGCTTGTTAGGACACACTCCTGGAAAGACACAGATCTAGGTCCTAGATCTAAATCAGTTACAAGAGAAATAGTAACACCCTTCCTAGGGAGCGCAGCTCCTCCCTGAACACCACGCCTTGCCCAACACAGCAGTTCTGGAGTTCCTGCTTTTAGGAACCTGCCTCCCTTCAGGCACTGTTGACAATTTTGCACTTAACCCAGGGCACAATGACACTGAGGGGGCAGAGATGCAGCGAGCTCCTTTTGCCTTCATTACACAGGGAATAAAAGCTCTGGGGACAGCAGAGCGCTGCACATAAACTAGTCGCACACAGCCAACTCAAGATAATCTGTCATGCCACTTTTTTTGGTGCAGCACTGCACAAAACATGGCTACAGTGTCCTGGATATAAGCTAGTAAACTCACGATATGCCATGAACACTTAGCAGCTTAGATCTTCATTTGCTTAAGGCCCCCTTATCACTTTTCATTTCAGCATGTGGATGTCCCCTCGTGGTCCCACAAGGATTATTTGGATTAGCAATGCTGCATTTTTATCCTTTTTGGTCCAGGTAGCTAAAGCAGATGAACTGGGTTTTCAGTGAGTTATTAGGAGGCCATCAAGCAGACTGATCTCCTGTCCATCTCTCAGACCTATTGTGAGAAGGTCACAAGTCAGCCAAGCATATTATTCATGATGACCCTTCCTGAGCTGCCAGACAATGCGGTGTTAAATCAGACTCCTCCTCAAACACCCTATTTCACATCCTCCCCTTGCTGAGCCAGCTTGACAGCCCATCTTATGCAAACCCTGAGCCTACTACCACTACCACCACTTATGCACCAGCTTTCCTAAGGTGCCTTCTCTCTCTAAGGTCAGCAGGACTCCCTCAGCAGGAAACATCACGCGTGCACACACAGCGCTGGCAGAATTAGGTTGGGAAAAAATAGGTCAAACCAGGCATATATTTAACTTGGAGACCAAACCTCAGACTCGTATTTTCCCAACAAATAATTCATACACATATGCACAAAATCCACATTTTATAACCATTAGAAAATCACTCTTATATGTACTATGCAACCAAAATATTTTACAGAAGCAAGGCTCTACCAGAAACATTACTATTCCCACTCCAAACAGAGGTTTAAACATAAAACCTCTCTCCTGCAGCCCTACATCCTCCTTTTTCTGCAATCAAACAACTTCTTTCTCTACTATCTTTTGGGAAATTTTTACTCATTTCCACACAGAGCTTTAGATATTTTTAGGGCTTTTTTGAAAGAAGGTGATGGTGCACGGTTGAAACACCCCTACAGGGAGCCTGGCCTGAGCCACTTCAAAAAGTCACCTTTGCAGACTGTGGGGGTCAGGGTCAGGAAGGGGAAAGGGAGCATGAGGGCAGCTTGCCCCTTTCCAGAAGTTCTGCAGCAACTTCCCTGGGCTTCTGATGACCTTCCACGATGGATAAGACAATACAGCTGACATGTAAAAAAAAAATTACCATGTGGCTCCAGCAAGCAAGTCAAGCAACTGCTCCTTAGATTCCTTTTCTAGAAGATGCTGTCTTCTTCCACTCTCCTGCAGGCTCCATCTCTAGACAAACCTCAGTAACTCAACTGGCAAACAGAACACACGGAGGAAACAGAACACTTTACCACACATTTTCTACAGTTTTGCTGCATTTCTTGCTTGTGATTTTGTTCCCACATCCCAAAATTTTCATTCCCTGCCCAGCAACAGTAAAATTTAATTTGTAAATTGCCTTAAGCAACTTCATGATAAGCAAGCACCCTTTCTGCACCACGCAAAAGATAACAATATTTAAGGACTCAGAGACTTAAAATTAGGTGATACATGTTTTTAATTAAATGGCCTAACATAACTGCTCAAATACACATTATAAGGTTTTAGTCTATATCTTGTTATTGAGTCTGAAGAATTAGTCTGAGTTATTAAACTTGTTTTAATTGTCTGAAACATAAAATTGCATGACCAATGCTACCTGTGCAGCAAACTGTAATGCAAAGAACAATACTTGGTTCTTGAGCAGGGGGAAGGTTGAAGGGGGAGAACAGACTATCAAAGAGAATGAAAGCACATGTACAGAGAGTGAGTCTTTGAAAATCTGCAAAGAGGATTCTTTGAGAGTGACAGTTCTGAGGAGCATGAAAGAACAAGGCAAAGTCAAATTTCAAGAGTGGGTAATGTTCTACACCAGGATGCAGTTTCCTGACCAACATAAGAACTGCTGCTTTTAGGCAGGTGAGAAATCTTATTCTTTAATGGGAGCTTTGTTCACATAGAAAGCAGGTAATTTCTCACACAAAGCAAAATCCTTAAGGAACATTAAGAAGCAGAAACAAAAAAGAAAGTAAATCAGATAGCTGACTCTCATAAACCACCAAAGTGTTCGCTCTTGGAAAGGGTCCTAGCATAGGACCACGTGTTTCTCAACTGAAATAATTTTCTAGCCTAAGAAGTAGAGGAGAAAATACAGTTCAGTTCATTAGTCCCTAATACCTGGCCTGGCTAGTAATTTCTATGGCTGTTTCTGCTTTAGCCTGCTACTCAAGTAATGAGAAAGAAATGTCAGTGCTTCACGCTGGCACAGGATGCAGCAAGCTTACCTATGACACTCAGTTCTGTAAAATAAATAAATAAATCCCCAGAGGCCTTGCAGCACTGCCTTTCATCAAGAAATGTTCCAAATAACTAGAAGGAGCATTGCTCACTCTTAAACCAAACTCAATAACACTTTATCTCAGCATCATGGCTTGCTTCTGACTCAGGGTATGTATGTAATGTTTCTGAATCATGACTTCACACCGGCTACCACTTGAAAGCATGGTGCAGTCAAATTATTCAACTTAAGAGTTCATGGAAAGACCTTACTCCTTATCTCTACACAGCTTTCATGGATCTGCAACCAAGGATAGGAGACAACCTAATGGCTACTGGGCATCTCATGAGTCTCAAATAGCATCATATTGGAAATGTGTGTTCTGACTCTAAGACTAAATATTTCACCTGCTTACCCCACTTTTCATGGTTAAGCACGTGGCAGCTAAACTTTGCTATTTAAAGCAAGATGCAGCTTCAGAGAGTAAATCTGGTATGTTTTTGTCTTCTTAAGGCAACCATGCAGTCTCACATGAAACATACTTCATTGAAGAAAAGTGTATTTATTTTTTTTAAATTAAAAATCCTAGGGCCTCTCACATGGCTTTTAACACATCATTAAAGACAACTGACAAATAACCCAATACTTGATGGATGTTCTGCATTAAAATGTGAGCTCCAAATTAAATTTCTCCCGAGGCAGCATTAAGACCTTGCAATAAGTCAGTATCTCCTACTTTAATGACACTATTAGTCTTGAAAGATTTCAAAAGAAAAGCAGCAAGTTGCCCAGCTTGGGACATCAGATGATCACATTCATCCCAGTAATTTATCAAGCACTTGTAAGAGTGCCCAAATGCCCAGACAGTTAGCCCCACACACCTGAGTCACTGCATGCAGCTGGAAGAACTGCATTTCAAATAATTCAGGAAGTAAGCACCTTATAACAGGCACAGAGTTCACATGCAAAACTAGATTATCTTCAACTTCATGGCTTCTTACCTAGCTTAGCAAAGCCTGTACAATCTGTAATCTACAGGCTGGCAAAGAGATAGATTTTGGCAGGACAGTTTGTTTTGGGGATGAAGAAAAGTCATGGCAACTTCTAAGATCCAGAGAGCAGCTCCTTGTCCCATCTCTGCTCCATACAACAAGCACTCTGGCACTTCACCAGCACACAGCAAATAATAACTTGTTTGACCATCTCATCAAGCATTTCCCCCCCCCTCTTGCTCTCCTTCTACCCTTGGAAAAAGCAGACAATTTCCTGTTCCACCTCTTCTGCTTACACATGTTTCAGAGAGTTCTTCCTAACCAGTCCTCCTCTCTGTATACACTGAGAAGCACAACATCAGATCTTCCCCAGCTTGCAGGATGCCATCCTAAATTTTACATGGAGATGTGTGAAAGCATTTTGTTGGCACCAGAAGTACAGCAAGCTCCTGCTTCCTTTAAAAAAAACTGTCCTGCTGCACCACACGTTTCAGGACCTGAGGAACCTGACTTGGTAATTGAAGGTGCACATGGCACACATTTTCCTATGAAATGGAAAAATTAATTATACCACATGACATATTTCAGTCCTGGTGTTCAAGAGTTCATTAACAAAAATACTTTAAAAGGTGCTAATAGAAACAAATGCGTTTAACATCACAGACTTCCCAGATGACTCCTGCTGTGGAGATGGATGACAAATCACTCTGTCAGCCATCTCTAAATTTCATATTGACTACATTGAAGCAATTACCATTTATTTTTAGAGCATGTTCCATTTTAAACACAAATGATTCAGTCCAAGAGATTCTATACTCCATTGCTATTTAATGGGTTAACAACTCTCAAATTTAAATGGATTTTAATTCTGGGATAAATACTTGACTTTTTGGTTTTGACTCCAGACATTGGTTGGGAATTTTAATTCAGGCTTGAAATCAAACAAATGTTGGTTTTCTACAAGCATCTGCAGAGAAATATAAAAATATCTGGAAAGTGTGAAAGAGCGAGCTTGTTTTGCTAAATGCATAAAATGAAACCTCAGCGTAGGTCTCAATAATAGGCTTGCTGACTGCTGTGCACACTCACTCTCCCACAGACCTTCTGCTCTGCAGCAAGGGAACGCTGCCTGCACTGCTGCGTCCTCAGAGAACTTTGCAATACAATGAAGCACAGCGATTCCCTGGGGAACACGGCGCTGATCACCGACTTCGATATTCCAAACAAGCACCAGGGCTTCCCCCTGTTTTAAGATCTCGAAGAAACAGCTTGCCATATCACTCCACCCCCAGCTCCCAAGCCATCTCACTGTTTATCTGCATTACAGACAATGCTCTGGACAAAAGGATGAGGTGCTGGGATCAAGCTAAGGCTCTTTGAACTAATGGAAAAGGAGGGTGAGATTATCAGTGGAAAAGTGGGGGAAGGAGAGTTCTGAGGAGCTGGCAGAGGTTTCTGTTGCCACCACCACTGGAGGGAGAGGACAAATGGGAGCTACAACAGGTACTGCAGCAAGGGAACCCCGCTTGGGGCTCAGCTGCTGCTCTGCTTCAACCCTGCTCCTCCCTGTTGCAAAAGCAAAAGCAGTCCACAGCTAACCACTTGCCCCCAGCAGTCTGCTGCCCGGGACAACAGCCCATTTCACCTGTAGTTTGGACTAGTCTTTCTGGTCCATTTTCCACAAACATCTGAGATTGAGGACACCACCTTGCCAAGGGACAGTCCCAGTGCCTCCTAAGGAGCCCTGCTTAAAGAACCTGAACTTCCTACTTCAGAGCTAACAACGGGGTACCCTAGCCAGACACAGCTCATCAAAAAAGGCCAAGACTGACTCACAAGCCCATTATACAGCTGCTTAGCCACCATTCATTAACTGTAAGGAAAATAACCCTGGGCTCCCTGCATCAAAGAACCTTGCCATTTCTTCTTAATTAATTCTAAGCATCTTGCTGGCCTCAAATCTCAGCTGGAAAAAATCAACTAAACTGGGTGTCCATCTTATCTTGCCCTTTGCTACGGGCTGCACTTCTATTTTTTTCTGAGTTGCACGACCCCCATCCTTCTGAGATCACCAGAAGAAAACAAAGTATTGCTGTGTTTTAGGACAAATACGTAAGTGCATAAGATCTAGTCCGTTTTAAGCTTTATTAGAATTAATGGTCACGATATCTAAGGCAAATAGAAATACACTTCTAAGGAATTAAACCAAATGCCTGCAGTATTTGCCATTCAGCCACTGCAGAATCACAACAGCACACAAAATGTTACAGGAGAAATGGGTAAAAAAAGCCTTAAACAGAAGCAAAACTGACTCATCTCCTTATTGCCAAAACCGAGAAAGCGGCTGAGTGTAAACAAACAACAGACATCCTGGAGAAAAGGGGGCGTCACAATCCCTTTTCCTGCTAATAGGCAGATACACAAACCCGTATGGGCAGGATCATCCTCCAGCTCCTGCAAGCCAATCTGAGGGAAACGGCCAACGCTACAGCAGCATTCCCGGCAGCACAGGTGCCACTGGAGGCAAGGGAGCATCTCAGGTGATGGTGACTCCCAGTGCAACCACGGCTCATAGCTGTGTCTGCTGGAAAGCTGTGGCAGCTGCAGGCATGATCTGCTCATGTAAGCCACACGTACGTACGGATGCCCAGCTGAACTGTCTGGGGCAGTATCCACAAAGGCGTAACTTTCGCTTAGGCTGGCAAGCACCCCATCTACACAACAGGAGGGAGAGTGAGTCAGAGCACTTGTTTAAAACTGGAGTTCTCCTCCCTCTCTCTAGAGGCCCACAAAGACTATAGTCCATACATACTGAAGCCAGGCTTTGTGGGCACCCCTAACTTTGGAGGAAACTACATAAGGAAAGACATAGGACCATAGAGATATTTATAAAGATTAAAAGTCATTATGAAGACAAGCTATGTTCTCTGGCAAAATCTATTATCACAAACTAAGATTTTTTGGAATAATTGCTTTTTTAATTACTAAAAGCCCTTCTGTTTGAATTTTGTAACTGGTGTGGAAATCAGAAGGCTGTTTGGCTGGGTGTTTTTTACAAGCATCTTTCAGAGGCGAAACCACAGGGCCAATCTTAATGCCTGTTTCCACAAGGCAGATCCAACAGCTTTAAAACACAGGCAACCTATCCTCTTTGTTAGAACAGTTCCTGGCCCAACCATTACTCTCACAATTTGAATCCTCCCTACAACACCACAGCCACATCTTTTGTAGTACTTCAAAAGGCTAAATAAGCTAAATTTTGCTCTTGGTATTTTTCCAAGTCACTGCATTGTTTGTAAGAAGACTATTCAAAAGGAGACAAGGAGAAGGATTTAGTACTACCTTGACTGAACGCTACTCAGCATACAACACAGCACGTGCAGAACTCCACGAAGCTTCACAGGGATTATCTCACAATGGCAAAGGATGCAAGATTGCATGCCACATACATGAAACACAAAGCCACTGAAGAATGCACTTTAGCAACAAGTCTTAGCCAGTTATTTACTGTAAAACAGTAAGGACCATATTGCTTATTAGAACGCACTTCAAATACTGAGCATATGAATTTGGGATGAAATATTTGGGATGTTCTGAGCACATGTACACAGTTTGCTTTCAAATAAATCACTGTCACATTCAAATCTTGATAGCTTGTGATAAAATCACTGAGTGGATCAGTTCACGCTCTGGCCTGCTCTGGTTTCAAATGAGTAAGCTGATTGATACTAAAAGTTTAGGAGTCCAAAGCTCAGGTCACATTAAGTCAGAAACCCATCAGTGATAGTATCACACAAGTGACAAAACATGCCATCCACCCTTAAATCACATGCTGCTTGCTGCTCACAAATGCTGGCCATCTGACCAACCACTCTTTGTTTTGAGCTAACTCCCTGCTCGCCCTCCTGAAACAAACAAATAAACAGATCCAACATTTCCTCTGTAAGAACACATACCCTTTTCCCCTGCACTAGACTGAGACTGCATTGACAGGATGAGTGGTGTGGGTTGACTAAGCATGTGCTGCCTTTTACATCTACTTCTGCTTCCAGCGAGAAAATCAACATTGCACCTGTGCTGTCCAAATAGGGTGTGCACTTCAGAGGCAGACAGAAGGGAAGCAGAGAGAGCAGCCAGGATACATACCGTACTCCGCTTCTTCACAAAACACACGTACTACACAGAGAAATGATAATCCCTTCTTAGTGGAAAATCCAAATTTTCAAAATGAATCCCCAAGCCAAAATGAATTACTGTAATAACTGCAATCCTTGCATGAGCACTAATCAGAAAGGCACAGCTGACCACCTGCTATGTGCCACCACTGGCACAGCAGCACCCTGTCCCTAAAAGCTGCTCAGACAGGGCTGGTGCTGGTAAACACAGGGACAGGAGCACAGCCTGACTGACTGTTGTACAGTCTCACTACGCACTTCTGCTGAGTGCAGCATATTAAAAAAAAAAAAAAGGCACTACTGCAGCTCCAAACAGCAGGATGCAAAAATCTAAACCCAGGCCAAGTAATTTCTTCTAACAACTACAGAGAAACACACGGGAAACGATGCAAGAGAGAACAAAATGAATTGTACTGCCCATGTCAGTACAAACCCATTATCTGTGCAGGCTGCAAAATGAGAAACGCAGCATTTGACAATGCTACAGGCTAGGGCAATGTTCTTAACATACTTATAAGTTATTTTATTTAATTGCTAACAAAAAAATGCAGTTACGTAATAACACAAGGTAATAACCAAAATATGAAGTCACAAGATTGGCTTACAGCAACAGAGCACGGGGGGGAAGGGGGGGAAAGCAGTTCGTGCTTTAAATTTTGCTGCATTGTCAGGGAGCCAAGAACCAAAACTGGGGGCTTCTGCTTTTACAAGGAATGGACGTAACCAGCAAAAATTCGGCACTGGACTCTTCATCACCGCCTGCGTGCATCCACATCCCCAAATGATGTCAATCCCCGCCGGCACGTCGCTCGTCATAATTCTACACTATCTGGTCGCCGGCGGAATTCAGCCGGCAGGCCGACGGCTCATCCCGTACCCCAGCGGGGCCCGAGGAGCTCCCCGGAGAGCGACCCCTCCGGAGCGCCCCCGGCCCGGGCAGCGCTCCCGGCCCGGCGGCTCCCGTCCCGCACGGACCGCCGAGGCACAAAGGCGGCACCGCGCAGCCGGGCACGGTGACAGCGCACACCCGCGACCCGCCGCCGCATCCCGCCGGCCGGCCGGGCGGGAAGGGCCTTTCCCGGAGCCGAGGCCGCTGCCGGCTCCATCCCGCCTGGCACTTCTCCGCCGGGAGCCGACGCCACCCGCCCCCGCCCCATCACCCTCACCCGGGGCCGGGCGGCAGCAGCCCCTCGTACCTGGACAATGCCGGCCTGGGCACAGCTCATGCTCCCCCGGCGAGGGCAGGTCTCACATCCCACACGTGCCTGTCAGCCGGCAGGGAGGGCGAGCGGGCGGGGTACCGGCGTGTCAGCCCCCGCCGAGCCGCACCATAGTCCAGCACCGGCTGATACGCTCCGCAACACCGCCGCGCTCCCTCCTCCTCTTCCTCCGCCCCGCCAGCCTCCTCCCACCTCGCCGCCTGTCGCTGGGTACCGGCCGCCTGGAGCCACCCACACGCCGCAGCGGGCGCCCGGCAGCGCCACCCGGCCCGGCCCGGCCCGCCCCTCCGCGCCCCCCGGCCCGGCCCAGCCCAGCCCGGCCCGCCCCTCCGCGCCCCCCAGCCCGACCCGGCCCGGCCCGGCCCGCCCCTCAGCGCCCCCCCCAGCCCGACCCAGCCCGGCCCGGCCCGCCCCTCAGCGCCCCCCCGGCCCGGCCCGGCCCGGCCCGGCCCGCCCCTCAGCGGCCCCCCAGCCCAGCCCAGCCCAGCCCGGCCCGGCCCGGTCCGGCTCGCCCCTCCGCGCCCCCCAGCCTAGCCCGGCCCGGCCCGCCCCGCCCCGCCCCTCCGCGCCCCCCGGCCTGTCCCAGGCCGCCCGCCCGCCGAGCCCACCTGCGGGCCGCCCCTCTCGCACCGCCCTCCCCGCTCAGCATCCCGGCTCTCTCCCGCGGGGACAGCACCGCGCACAGCCCAGCTCACCGCGCTTCGGACACGGAGGCGGAAAAAATCAACGTGATCTCCTCTGTGCCCCTTGAAGTGGGGTCGCCGCCCTCACACCAAGTGCTCGCTAGCGCCGGAGCCTCCCGGGTGATCATTAAAGCCTTTTCGCCGCTCACCTGAGCGGAGCTGGGCCGGCACTACTGCTCTAGCAGCTGTCTCCTCGCCTAGGGAACATGCACCTTTCACCATCTCCAGCCTCTCCTCCTGGACAGGGGTTTATGACTAACCCCTGGACAAAGTAAGTCGCTGTACCACAGCTGTGAAAAGATCAAGTTTTAAAATGCAGTTCAGGATGGGGTCAGAGGTGTTTTACACTCATTTCTGCCACAGGTCTTGCAAACCGGTTCACCGAAAACACGCCAGGAGCTGCTGGGACTGCAGGGAACAACAGCGTCCAGCAGCAACTTGCTGTGTCTGCATCCACCAGCCAAAAGGGCTGAAGGACAGCTCTTCTCATCAGCTGGCAGAGGGAAAGACAGGGCAATCCTGCAGAGGCCCGCTTACCCCCTCACCTCATTTTTGTAGTTGTTTTTTTTAATAGCACTTTTTAAAAAACATCCTGTTGGAGTGGATTCACATCCACCCGCTACTAAATATATAAATTTTCAAGACTCTCCTGGATCTTAATTTGTATCCCATAGCAAAAACATGTTGATAAAAGCCACAAACGTGTCCAGTTACTTCACGAATGAAGCTAAGTTTGTTTCTAAAACCTTCTTTGCAATCTCCCCTCTTACGAGTTTCTTTGGATCTAACACTTACTGGGATTGGTATTGGTGCAAGAAATTATTGTTTTAATTTGGTAATCAATTCACTCCAAAATACTTTCAGACACATTGTGGCCTCTAATTTTCATTTGATCATCCCATTTTCTTTCTTAAAGAGGTGGAACAGGAGAAATTAGAATCCTGTATAAGCAGAAACCTCAGAAGGAAAATCACATTGGATATGGGGAAAAGAATGGCTTGGTATTTTATACCATTAGTGAAAAATGAAATGTACCAACAGTCAGAATTACCCACACACAATACCAGTAAGTGGGCTAATTCCCTGTGCCTTGAGAGTGGGAAGAAAGGGGTACCCATCATCAAAAAGCAGTTCCAGATTTCCCCAGGAGTGAGGCAGATCAAAAGGCGCACCAGTTGTGAAGGCCACATGAGCAAATGTCCATCTCAGGACACTCTTCTGCAGGTGTTTGAGAACTTCAAGTGATGTTTGAGCAAGCACACTGCCTCTTCCCATCCAGCAGAGCCATCCACTGATCATAGATTGCAGTGGGCCATGATGACAAAATCCTGCAGGAGGCCTCCAAATAGATATTTTCCTCCTTGTTTTAGATCTGTACATCAACATTTACAATGGAACTGCCTACAGTAGGCATGTGCTTTTGCCTTCGCACTTTGAAAGTCTAAATAGGAAAGAAAAAAAATAGAGATGAGGGAGAGTGTCAGAGGAATGAAAAGGTAAAGTTTGCCCAAAGTTCACAGAGTAATTTTCTGGAGCAGTAGAGAACTGGTCCAAGCTTCCTCACTCTTGATTCATTGCCCCCTCACAGCTTTTGCCCAGCTCCTTCTGCTTCGGGTTACTGGTGTAATTCTACATTATGTATTAAAATGAGACAGGCTTCTCATCTCCAAGGGTGGACACATACACTGATTTTATCAAAAACATTAAGCAAAACCAGGAAAACCTGATAAATGCACATGTTCTAAAAGCAGTCTAAATCCAGCAGCTCAGACTTCCAGCCTGGTTATGAATTTTAGAGGTAGCTTAATATTATGGATGTGCAACGAGGAGTCAGAACCCAATGAACACATTTCAGGGCCGTGAGATACGAAGCACAGGACCTTGTCATGAGTTGTGGATCTGGGAAGAGTAACCCCTTTAGGACAGAGCATAAGCTTTCATCTTTAGAAGCTACCAGCCTGGCTTTCCTTTAAGACTGAAAAGAACATCCTGAATCTCCAATAAGAGAAGGAAGTTAAAAACTGTCCCCTGCTGGAATTTATATAAAACCAGAGATCAAAATTAAGATCAAGAGGCAAAATGCATACCCACTTCCAGTAGGCATACACTCAAATACTGAGCAGAAGATGAATGTGACAAAGATGAACCAGGCTTTGAAGAGGACATTTTGCCCTGCTGTTCCTCAAAAGAATGAAATTATACATATTGGAAATAAAGTGGTTTGCATTGTAACTCTGCATTTTACTGAAAAGAAGGAGAGTTGCATAATGCATAAGGAGCTTTAAAATTAGACTAAAGTTTGGCAGTTCAAATTCTTATCTATATAATAAACAAACCTCTGAATTTCATATGCCTACCTTTTATATACTCCCCAGCCTCCCACAGACTAAGCAAAACAGCACATTTTGCTGTCTTACGGGCTTGCTGACAAGTCTTGGTGTCTTTTCAGACAGAAGCTAAGCCCTATTCATGCCTCAGGACAGGTCTGCAGGCAGTACAAGATGAAGATGATTTGGGCAGCAAGTGACCAAAATGCCTGTCTGTTCTGCAGGAAATTTTGCACAATTTTGACAGCCAGAGAGTAGTCCTGCAAAAGCACAAAATGGAAGCAAGAAAAATTTGTCTTGGGGAGGGTGGAAAAAACGAGATGATTTCTTTCCCTACCAAAGGTACATAGACACACACTCTTGAGTTGGCACAGGACAGATTCCATTGCATTTCCAAAATCTCTCATTCTGGTGGGTCATGCCTGATATATATCAGAGGAATGTCTACTTGGTATAGCATACTTTGCAGTTATTTATAAATGCTTTGATCAAATAAGTGGGAAAAAATGGGAAATTTTTGTTATTCTTAAAAAATGTCAGGCACACCTTGATCTGGAGAAATGACAGCTGTGTTGGTTGTTGTGTTAAGCCAACAAAAAGAACAAGAAAACTCCACTTGATGTCCTCTTCAAGACTCAAGCTGATCTGGGTGAGGATGGTAGGACTGAGTAAGGCTCTCACAGAGTGTACTCATACCTTGTATTTGTAGGGCCAGGTACAAACAGACCCAAACTTTCCTCAAAAGAGCTTTTCTGAAAGAAGAAATGGTCAGTCTCTGAATCATTGACTAGGATGCTCTTGCCTTAAAGCTGTATGAAGTCCAAGAGTAACTTTTAGCTGTTTAAGCTCCTTGAATCAGTCAAACATAGGAGCACAGCCATTATCCTGCCACTGAGTCTGGATGGCCTTTGAAAAAATAAAGACTGGATGATTGATAAGTGGGAATCCACCACCTTGGCAGAATAGGGTAATTTAACAGTTCACATGTATGTTTGGATATATCTTAAGTTTTTATGCTGGAATCATCTCCAGCTGAGCTAGATGTCATGTAGGTACATCTCTTTTCTGCAACGTAGTATTCACTAAATTTACCAATAAACACAATTTTCACCAATAAGGAGACTGCCACTCAATGATCTAGGTCGTCATATCTCAATGCTGGCTCATTTTGTTCAAGTGCTCAGACCTGTCTTCTGTGGCTTCTGATTTTGGATCATTCACTCTGTTGGGACTCAGAACTCTGTTACTGACCCACAAAGACTGTCTTTAAAGAGGCACTTGGCTGATGATGTCTAATTTTTTTTTTACCGTATTTTAGCTTACATGGATGGGGTTGCTGATATCTCCAGCTGGATGCCACACTTATTGCATAGCAGTAGGGACTTGTCTGGTGCAGGTGCTCAGATTTCAGGCCCTAACTTTCTTTTAGCAGCTCTTGGGCAGGAGTTGACTCTTTCTTAGCTGCTGTAACCATCCTTCCTTTCTGGCAACCCAAATCTGAACATCTGGGGAGGCCATGATGGACATTCTCCTAGAACAGAAGATCAAAGATTGTAACTGTTAAAGAATGATACGGGGCAGGTGTAAAAGTGGTTTCTGTCCTAGCAGGACTGCACCATCTATCAATATTTTTCCTCAGAGGACCAGAGAGCAAGCTATGCAACAGCCCTAACTCCATTCCTGTTTTATCCTGGGTGTACAGAGAAGTTTCTTTACAGAAATCCTGAATTACTGGAGTATTTAACCAACTTGATCAAAAGAATTCTAGCCCCTCAGCTGCAATCATTTTCATGGCCTGATTTTTGCAGTTTCACCTAAGCCTTTTACATGTAGATATACACTAGTCTGATGTTTGCCTCTGTTAAGTTCATTTTGCTCTACCTTGATTCTCTTTCTGGAGCAAACTATAACCAGCTTCAAAATAGAAGGAGGTTAAATATTAGCATCCCTGACAGAAGAGAATCAGTGATTATGAAACATTATTCTACGTGGGCAAACACACTGCATATTTTTCCTGCATAAAGCCTATGATAATGCTACTAAGAGACCAATTATTTTTACAACTAAGGCTCTACTTTATGAAAAAAATTCTTAAAACGTTTTCAATGACACAAAGATTGAGCCTACAATCTGTTCTGCCACCAATGAAATTATTTATGTGAGTGTTCCTGTAGCTTCTTTGATATGTTCTTAGTGAATGGTGATTTCACATTGCAGCTTTTTCTCCCATACCATGGAAGTGAGGGTAGGAATCAGTCTCTTCTCCTCTACCTGACTGTCATAAAACTTAAAAGACCTCAGTATATTTGAGACTCCCTCATCTAATACGTATCAGAGTTCTCAATCAGTTTAGAGATTACATGGATTGCATGGATTGCATGAAGTTGGACACTCAGAGTATACATATGCAATATATATACTCTGAGTACATATATAAATATAGAGTAGAGTATTTCTGATCTGGTGGTCCCACACCTTCTCACTGAGGCTTTCCCTTGGTCCTTCAGTACCTGCTGTTTACTGGGTTAATTCTCCACTAGCTGAATGGAAGTCAGACCAACAGCTCCCACTGGTACACCACAGAGAGGTGAAAGCATGTGCACAAGCACTGCTTTCCAAGGAGGGGAAAAAAGTTGAAATTTCACCTTTCATGGGTTGTTAAGCCTGTTGCATCAGTTCAGACATCTCAGAAGATCTCTCCCAGACTGAACTGGAAAAGGATCAAGCCCAAGAAAAGCAGGGGTATTTCTCTTACCTTGTGAAAGCACACGAAGCCAAAAATCACTCTATACTCAGTAGGGTGGTGAAGATGAGATTATTCCTGCCTGCATCCAGGCCTTGAATTTTTTTTTGAAGATGCCAAATGCTCAGTTGTTTTGGCCTCCCTCTCAAAGATTTCCAGACAAATCATTAATTATTTACATTTTTCTCAGCACTGACCCACCACTGAGTAGCAGGCCTGTTTTAACTAGGTTGGAATGAATAGAAGAGCTCATCGTCCACATTCATTTGGCTGATAAACAATTCAGTAGTAACAGAGGGCTGAATTAACAGATGAAGGCAGATGGGCTTATGGAATAAAGGAGGGACTGAGAGAGAGGTTATATTGAGAGAGCAGAAGGATTGGAAAAAGATCAACCAAAAATGGGCCAGCATGGTAAGCCATATGTCTCTTCTAAATGTTTTTTTCTGCTCTTGTTGTTTGATTGTCACAGTGCTTCATAACTATCAGTTGTTTTGTTCTGAGATTTTCAGGTTTTTGGGTTTTTGGTTTTTTTTTTTCCCCAGGAAATGCTTCTCAAGAGTCCAAACAACTCACAGCGTGGACACTTCATTTCATATGGGGTGAAGATCTATGCTATTTTTACAAATCTATAAAGTCAAAATTATATGAATACAGCTATAGTAAGCACAGATTCACAGCCACCCTCAGTCATTCTGTAATGTCAGATCCACCTCCCCATGCAAATACTGTAGAGATAAGTCTGGCATGGATTCAGTTGCCACTGTCTTCCTTCATCTGTCAATATATCCTACTAATAGAAAGGAAAAGAAGTGGATATTCACTTAAGTAGCATATCCCTTCCAATTGCAGCCAAAAGAACCTACTTTGACATGTCGTAATCATTCAGGACAGATGTCCTGCAATTATACACAGCCTTCTACAACATTTCTGACAGCCTTTGGTTGATATCAGCTATGCCAGGCTTAGACTTCAGTAATAAAACATCAGCTTGAATCCCCACCCCACTACATCAATTTCCTTAATTAATTACTTTAATACTGGGAGCAAAAGGAGAGCAATAAGAAAAAAACAAATTTGCATTATAATAGCTTACAGCTTTCTTCTCTAGCACCTTGGTGTAGGCTGTTTTCTCATCTTCTGTACTATCAATCCCTTTTCAGTTTGCAGTCAGCAGGTCCCAGGGCTTTGTCACCTGCAGAGGAGGATAACAAGGATAACAAGGCTTTATCCAAGCTGTTGCTGGCTCTGCAGCCCTGGCTGCTGCTCCTGGCCACAGGTGCTATCTGCTCTCCTGGTTGAATCTTGCACCCCTGTTTGAGCCCTGCCTGCTCCTCCAGCTCTGCCCTTGCACATTTTGCTCTTGCCCTTGCTCTGCCAGTTCTTCTAGGTCATTATGAAAGCTTTGCTTATAGATGCTTCTCTTTTCTATCAGCATTCCAGCTCCAAGGACTCCTTACCAAGGTCTCTGCGCACATTGCAAATTCTTTTAGCCCTCAACTCCACTTTCACAAATCACATTCACAAACTTTAATTTATGCCTCTACATCGCTCTATCTGCTGGATACTGAGAAATGACTACTCCATGTATATAATTTGCTTTACCCCTGCCTTTGAAGTACAAGTGATATGACTATGACAGTGCTCAGCTAGGAAGTCTGAGGGCCAGGTTTACAAAACTTAGATGTAACATCTGGCAGTAGCTTTTTGGCATCTACTAGGTTTACAGAGTACTTTCTCTGCCTTTAAGTGCTCACACAATTTCTGATCTCTACTTACAACCAACTCATACATATTCAAGGAATTCTTGCTGCAGAGAAGTCCTTGAAGTTTTCATGCATAACTCCCTTTTCCTTGTAAGTTGCATTAATTACACCAGGAACGTTCATCAGCCCCAATAATCATTTCAGCAGTTTTAAACTGAAAGGTCAGCCTGAAAAACCCCACAAGCAATGCTTTTATGCTCAGTGAGAAGTACAGCTAAATCCTTTGCTTTCAACAGCTTGTCTTAAAAAGACATTACCACTAGCTGTCTCAGCTAATGACTAGAAAGCATAGCAAAGTTATATTCCTACATAAAAGAAACATTTATGTTATGTATGACTGAAAAATACATCAATATGAGAAATGCATCAGGCCTATTCAGTGTACACAAATGCAGAACAAATATTGTCTTATCATGAGTACATGTGAAGCAGCAGCAAAATTTAGGCCTCAGCAGTTCTGTGTAACTTGAGTCACACCTGGGATTTCCTTCTGTATTTATGATGAGCTTCTTTAATCCTACCTGTTCTCTGAAGCAAGGCATTGAGAAAGTCCATGTTCATGGCTCCAGTTCATATCTAAGGGAAGAGCTGCTCCTCACCCAGCAGCCCTACATTCAATACGGCATTAGGGGATAAGCAAGGCTGATATTTGGCTCACACAATAATAACATAGACTATTCTCTATGGAGAACTTAGCAAATGTGCTGTTAATAACGCATCAGACTTGCAATTCAGCTGTATTGTCTCTGCAAAGCTTAACAGGAGTAAAAAGCAATAAAAACTGTTTTGACACTGTTAGCAGATGTGAATGACTACACACTGTTCTATTGAGAAAGTCGGAGTTGCACGTTACATCCTAGAGCTTATCCATACACGGTTTGAAACAGAAGAAGCAGCGACAGAATTATGGACAGGTCATGCAGAGCAGCAGCTGAAGTCCCCTCTGAGCCTTGTGTACCAGGCAAGCACTTGGGGTCGATTTCTGAGCCCTGTAAGTCAGTACAATTGGTGTACCAGTGCCTCTACAAACTACCAAGTCACCTGCAAGAACTCATCAGATATTATGAAATAGTGGTCTTTCATGCTGTGCAGTTTTGACTGGGCTGTTCCCAGGTTCTCCTGTCCCTGGATTCCCTCTTAGTTTCATTGCATAAAGGGAAGGAATGGTCTATATTCCATCCCATCTCCCCCATCACAGTTCACTTTTGTGCAAGAAGGAAATGGCACAGCAGTGATTTTTTTTCTGTAAGACTGATGTTACAGAGTGCTCGCAGTTTCCTGCCAACATAAGAGTCTTCACAGAACGGACAAAAGCAAGTGCCAGGAGCAGGGTCTGAATCCATGATGAAAATGACATCTGGTGGGAGGAGAAGGCTTGATCTAGAAGTGATAGAAGACAATTGACACATGAGCAAGAAAAGTGTTGTGAAAGGCACTGAACACCCTCAGTATGTGCACATTCATTGAAGAATTGTTTTTTTGCCTTTGATGCCTTCCAGTTTTTAAAGCATTTTAGCCTGCAATTGAAAAAAGCTTTATTCCTGTAGGGCTAAAATCAGACATATCACACTGCTTTATATCCTGAATAATTCATTACTGAGACCAGAATCTGTCTCTAATTGTTGCGAAAGAAATATCAGTATCAAGGTTCAGCACTACATTGTTTGAGATACACACAGATTAATAGACTCCTAATTCCTACATAAGCACCCATTCTAATGCTCTTGTGTTTCCCAGTCAAGTAGTAAACTTGCTGGTTGCAGCTTTAATATTTGAGATAAAATAACAGTAACATTTCTTAAGTATTTTTAATGCTTTTTTAAAAGCCTAGAAAAATTTTAATTTCTCTGTGATTAATATCTCTGAGCCTTGATACTCCAGAGGAGGTGTAAGGAAGTAGCTGAAAGATGGATGTCTGGCTTCCCTATAAGCCAATGACTTTCCATTGAGCTTGCACACATCTGGCCACAGGTGGATACTATTTTATATATAATCAAAATATTTAAAGAAGAGAGCAAATATAGTTTCCACCACTGTTAGAGCTGTCTGGATAACTCTGTAGACCAGAATTTCTTGTGGACTTGAAGGACTCACTAACCTTTGTCCCATATCAAAACTCTCCAGTGTGTCAGGTGGCACACATGTTCTCAGCTGTGGTTTAATATGTTAAGAATTTATCCTACAACAATTATTCATCTGCATCCTGTTGGCATAGAGGACTATTTTTCCACAGAAGTTTTCCTCAGTTTTTAAGCTTGCACATTTTGGGATGCTAGTGCAAAT